>NC_092539.1:10300000-10600000 GCF_037038585.1 Patagioenas fasciata
AGGGAGGTGGGCAGGCTGGAGGTGGCGGTGGCGCAGGTGGACAGGCTGGTGCTAGAGCTGACCCTTGCTCAGGAGAACTGGGTTTCTTCAGAGGTGCAGGCACGTTTTCCAGCATTTGTTCACTTTCTGCCCCTCTGGGTTACAGCCTGTGGGGAGATTTAAAGCCCTGACTCTGAGTAACCCCCCTTACCTGACAGCTTCCTGAGTCACAAAGGCAAAACTTCAGGAGGGGAGGGCTGGCAGCCCGCTCCATGTTGTTTTGCTGACGTTTAGCTAAAGATCGTATTACCATCCCCTCAATCCAAGCTGTAAATCCCTTTCTCCCACCCAGTGGGATGCGGCGCTCGCATTTGTCTGGGACAGAGACTGTTCCAGTGCAGGTAACTGCACCTTTACCTGAGCCAGTCTTCCCTGTTCTGTATCACTTAAGCTTCAGGACAGTCTGCTGCAGAGGTCTCTAGAGAAGGGTTAGAACCAGAAAAAAAAGACTAGTCCTGAACTATTATTTATTGGTTTGAATGTAAGAAGAGGTAGCACCAATGACCGTTTGTGTTCTTTGTGCTCAATTGCACAACTGCATTTCCTACAGCACCCCTTTGCTTCCTTGGTGTCAGGGACTAAATGAGGACACAATCTGTACCATTCACTCCGGGTGGCTGATTTAGATGTGTATGAGACTAATACCTGTGCTTAGCAAAGCTCAACAAATGTAATTTGTTTTCTTGTCTGTTTGGCTCCCAGACTGATGTCAGTTGAGGAGGAGTTAAAGAAGGACCATGCAGAAATGCAGGCTGCCGTGGATTCCAAGCAGAAGATTATCGATGCACAGGTGAGTCCCCGATACCAAGCGCTGCAGCACTTTGGGGGTGAGCGACCGTGCGTGGGTGAGTCAGCAGCTGTGGTCAGTGACAGAGGGGACAGACTGCAGCGGGGTGTGATTTATTTCACAGCATTCACATTCGTACAGCTGTTTCCAGCCTTGGAGCCTGGCAGGTGACACAGAGGGTGGGGGGTGGCAGTTTGTGGAAGGATCGTGTTGTTGGCTCAGTCCAGAGCTTTGCTTGGTGCTTCGTGCTCCAGTAACCCTTGTAGGACGTGGGCACAAGGAACACACAGCCCAGCCAGAACAAAGCCACAGGTTTTTTTAGCCTTTAGGTTGTGGCTTGCAGGATTGGGAAGCTCAGTTTTTGCTATAGATTACAGTGGCAGGGGAGCATCAAATGATGGGTGCAAATCACTGTGCTTGGAAAAGAGAATCTGAAAATACGGTCCATAATCTTTTCATTTGTCTAGGCAGAGATCAGCATCTTCTCAGCAGCGAGGCTTCCGACAGGTTGTGGCTAGGTGATGGGATATTCTAGGCTTACGCCTAACAACCCTATTAATCACTTGTGAGTCACTACTCATGGCTAATTTACCGTATAGATAATTAAAAATGAGGTGAGACAGTAGTAATTTGTGAAAAGAATCATTGTTTTTCTGGAGGGTAATTTGGTCAAAGCTTGTAAATCATCGTGTTCCCTCCTGTGCTGCGGCAAAGCCCGGCAGAGACAGGGGCATCCGTGAGGCTCCACAGCCTGGCCTGTCCCCTGCCACCTCCCGTGTGGCTCATGGTGAGAGCCACTCTACACCCGTTTTGGCATCTCAGGCTGTCCGATAGTGTTGGACAGGTTCATACAGACCTCCAGTGTTACAGGCAAAGCACTGTGCCCCTGAGGTGCTTCTGACGGAGAAGGACGATGACTTGTTGGGTGTCACAGAGAGCAGGAGTTGCAGAATCGGGCTGCAACACAGGAGTTCTTGCTCCCATCCTTACGATACTGTAGTTGGTGAGAGTTGCCATCAAAGCCATCCTGGGAGGCCACAAGTCATTTAAACTATTAATTTACACTAACAAAATCAATTAAACACTGGCAGGAATAACTGTCTTGGGAGAGCTTGGTTTTAGAAAAGGAACCTTATCATCTTTGTAACAGCTGCAGTTGAGCAAACAGTACAATGAATTTCTGTATAACTGAAGAATTAGAGAAACTGTTCTCTTCATTTTCTTCAGGATGCTAAAATGAATTTAGCTCACACGCACAAGCAAAGTACATTTGTGGCCCTACATATAGCATCAGATTTTTAAAATTATGAGTAGCACCTAAAAACCTGACAGCTAGGAATGCCAAAGAGAAGGGTTCTGCTCCAAGAGGCCTCTGTGTCACTGTTGGGACAAGCACTGGTATCAGAGGGACAAGTCTCCGTGCATCTCCACTAACCAGTCCCCTCTGCCCGTTGGTTTGCAGGAGAAACGCATTGCTTCACTGGACGCTGCCAACGCACGGTTAATGAGTGCCCTTACTCAGCTGAAAGAGAGGTACAGCATGCAGACACGTAATGGGATCTCCCCCACAAACCCAACTAAATTGCAGATTACAGAGAATGGAGAATTCAGAAACAGCAGTAATTGTTAACCCGCGGAGGGTGCTGCCGCAGGAGAGGAGGCCTGGCCAGAGAGACCGTGCAGCAGCAGGTGTGAGCCGCGGCTTCAGAGAACGGCTGCTCTCCCCAGAGAACCCAGCTCCTTACTGCGGACGGCGCGCGTGACTGAGCCCGTGTGCGAGATGCTAATGCCAGCACATTGAGGGGACGGGAAGATCGAGTGTGAGATGAGTGGCATAAGGAAATAACATATATTTGAGAATCGCTGTCACTGTTGCATTTAAATCATGTTTAATGTTTAAACAAAAGTAACCTTTTCCTTCTAAACTGCCCAAAGGAGATGCTCACCCCTCCCAGCAAGGAAAAACGTCCTTGCCATTGCAGTAAGCGAATAAAGGGAGCTGGGCGCAGGCTGCAGCAGGCACAGGCCGGTTTAAGCGTGCTGCTGGATGCAGCAAAGCTCGGCCCGCTCCCGCCGTGCCCCCCGAGCACAGCCCTCCCACAGCAAACCCCTGGCCAGCCCAGCCCTCCTCCCCAGGCGGCTTTTGTGAGGCCAGTGACTGTCCACAGGGCATTGATGCAGCTGATTAGTGGTTAATTAGGGGATACAGTCCAGAGGAAAGGTCAGTTGTGCTCTATGCGATGTGGGGTGCTGCGTGGGGCCCCCGCAGTGGCAGGACAGGGTATGGGGGTCCCGGGGAGCAGAGCCCAGGGCTCTGGCACACAAGCCGAGGGAGGCGCTGGCACCTGGTGACCGGTGATTTGATTCCTCTCTACAGCGTCTGTTCCTCACAAATGATGGGGAAGAGTCTGTGTAAGCAAGAGCCCCCCAGCACTGTCCCCCCACACTTACTTGTGGCCACAGAATAAAGTGAATGTTACCTGAGCTTGGTCCCTGAGCTGTGAATGAGGGGCTGGATTTCCTGGTGCCTGTCGTGGTAGAGGGGAGTGAGGGGCTACGTGAAACGACCAGCTTGGCCTGCCAAAGGGTTCGTTATGGGGATGAAATGCTCTGAAAAACAGACAAAGAAACAAGAAAAAGCCCTGAAGAATCATGAAGATCGGTAATTGTATTTCTTTTCTTTCACAGTATGCATTAGAAAAAAAAAGATCCCATTTTCGGAATACTGTCCTCTTTAAATTGGGAATGAGCACTGCATGGAAATTATCCGGCTCGAAGAATGTAAAACATGGTCATAAGGGAGTAACCAACAAGAACAGCAGCCACCACCGAAAGGCCCCTTGTCAGGAGCACTGTGCAGGCATAAGCCAGGATTAGACTTTCCTAACTGCTGAAACGCAGATCCGGCACATTCAGACACGTTGTGCTCAGCGGAGGGGTCACCTCCTTAACGGGGGATTGTGCCGCTGACCTGCCGCCATGGTGTGTTTGTTGGTTTGTGGTTTATTTTGGTGTTTTTTTAAGTTAGACCTTCATGACTCCCAGTCTCAGAGCAGGTCACTCGTACCAAGAGCCAGAGAGAGTTCTCTGAGACACGGATGCCAGTGTACAGTGTACAGGACACTGCCTGTTCCTCCCACTATAAGGTTTAACACCCTGCTCCACACCTGTCCACGTGTAAATGTCCAGCCCAAGGGCCCTGGTTCTGTCTCCAGCCTCGCGTGACCCCCGAGCGGGACACGTTCCAGCGTGCTCTGCGTTCCGTGCTGCCCCACAGCCCTGAGGCTCGTTAACCGCATTCTGACACACGCAATTGTTCTCAAAATTAAAGATGCTTTTTTTAAATGATTTTTTTTCCCTAACCGCTGCTGTGTTCCCTGGCAGCCCTGGGCCGAGGCCGGTGCGGCTCGGTGCGCTGCGCTCTCCGTGCCAACGCCTGCAGGGAGTCGCAGTCACAGCCCCCAACCACAGCTCCTCACAGAAAAGTAAATACGTACAATGACAAGTACAGTCACCTTTGAATTTTGGAGACTAGCACAGATGGCTTTGAAGAACATCACAAAACTGACAAGCTTACAGCTGGAGAAAGACCCAGACAGGTTAGGAATACAGGGTACTGTGAACCGCTGCGTACGTACACGTACATCTGCCGTTGTCTCAGAGTCAAACGCAGTACGAGAACACTGTAAAAAGACTCTTTTAAACCGCTGTTGCCCTGAGATGTATGTTTAGAGATGGTTGGGTTTTTTTGAGTTCCAAAATATTTGTGTTGCAAGAGACACAAGTTATTCAAGTGAGAAGCAACACGGAGGAATGGAAACACCACCAGGGCACGGGGTTGGGCGCCCCACCAGCCACGTGGTTCCATTCACAGAAGGAATTTGGGGATGTGGCCAAGTGCTCTCTCTTAAGTGCTGCAAAAAACAGAAATGCCCACAAAACAATTGTTCAGTACTGAAGCCAAGCACAGTACATCTTGGTCTGCTCCTCAACCACAAGCCAAGGCACTGCCCACCCCATCAGAAACTCCTGGGTCACCTCAGACCCGCAAACCACTGAACACACGTTCTGCTAAAATAGCAGGAACGCTTCAATCCTCCCACAGTAAGTTGTTAAAATCTTAAAAGTTCCAGTGCCAGCACCCTCTGGAGTTGTTGCTTTGTTTTCTGAGCCAGTATGAAAATCAATTCAAATCACAATGCGATCTCATTACAATAGAGATTCCCCCCCCTCAGCCCCTCTGTCCCCACATCTCTTTCCCCCACAAGCGTCAACAACTGGACCGAAACGCGACCCCCCCCGCCCCGCAGAGGGTTGGGGATAGGTGTTAAGATCCAGGCTCAGTTCAGTTCTGTTCCTCTTTTGTGTTTGTTATTTATGAACTGTACATGGTGTGTGCGGGAGCCAGCGGCGGCCGCGGAGCCGGACCCGGCGCAGCAATACGGAGGCGATGCCACAGCAAAGCAACCACTGTCCCCAACCTTCTGTGATCGGCTCCGTTTTCTTTTCTCAGTCTTGCGCTTTCTACAGTAAGAGGCTGTTCTAGTGCAAACTCGTCAAAGTGTAAACTAAATGAAAACACACTCGAATTTTTATCTTAATACAAGTCTTAATATTTTTTTGTAAATGTTTTCAGTGTTTACTGTAACGTATCTATCTCACTAACAGTTGTATATAGTAACTTACTTCTGGTGCTGCTTATTCGGTCAGGATTTGGCTGTATCTCACTGCTGTTTTGGAGAGGTGGGCTCACACCAGGAAATCTGGATCCAGACACAGGTTACGATTTCAGTCTCCTCCTTTTGGGGCTCTGAGGAAAGGGAAAGAAGCCGGCGATCCAGATTTGGGGTTGGTCCACCTCAAGAATTCTGTTTTAAGAGTTTTGATTTGGGGTTTTGTTAAACTGTAGTGAACACTTCTGAAAAATGAGCAAAGTTCTGCGTAAAGGGGGATGAAATGGACTGAACAATGTCCCAAGGTCCCTGCGGACAGCAGGTATCATCACTTGGGACAGGGATTATGGCTTCAGTGCCAAAAGACCGGAGGGACCCCAGTCCTTCCCCATGCCAACTCATACTACAGTGTAGTCACCAGCCCCTTTTGCACCACTTTAAGCAAATCCTGCGCCATCCAAAGAGTCCAGCGTCACTCTGCATTGTCATTTGAGTCTGGTTGGTATTGTTTTCTGCTTTTGCAGTTGTAAAGCACTGATTGCACTGTGAGAATCCTCTGAGCTGGCAGCCAGCCCCGCAGGTTGCTGCAGGGTGCAGGACACAGGTTCTGCTCCTACAAATATTCCTAAAAGGGAAAAGGGACTTGGTGGACCTGAGTGAGGCATCACAGGCTCTCCCAGGAAAGCAATCAGCAAGTTATCTATCATTTCCAAAGTTCAGAGAGCTCATAGGGTTTCTCCCCTGTTATTAATGTCCATATCCAGATGCAACAGAAAACACACTGAGGTCTGTTCTGTGATGAACAAGGAGAGGCTTTTTAGGCACAGGAGATGGAAAATACAGTGATGTGTTCAGCCAGGACAGCCACAAGCAGAAAACCCTGCGGGGACACGCGTGCAGCGCCCCGTCCTTCCACCCACAACGGCTCGTGGGGCACCCTCCTCCAGAGAGGCGCTCAGGGCAGCTCCACCAGGCTGCCCTGCTCCGAGCAGCCCCCTCCGGCCCTCCCCAGACACAGCACTAACTTGCCTTTTCTTTTCCCCTGGGGAAAATGACACATGGGGGGAGAAGGAGGACGACAGCAGCACCGCTACCATGCAGCTCATGGGCTTCACAAACCAAATCCAATCTTGAGGGTGTTGCACAACATTCAGAAACAACCACGCTTTGAAAACAGGTGTCACGGTCAAGCATTGACTTTCCCAGCTCGCCCGAGCTGTGACATTGCTGTAAATGCCATGTGGTTCTGCATCAGCTACCGGTACCCAGAGTGCAGTCTCCATGTTCACCTATTCCTTTATCATACATCACTGTGTCTTAAGATATACCTCTCTCTGTATATCTGCTTAGGCTGATACTTGTTCCTGATAAGCAGTCGCTATGTTTTATATCCTCTTATAAAAGAAAAACAAATCTTTTTTTTGTAAGTATGTTTAAAAACAAAACAAAAAAGCAAAGTGGAAGTGTTTGCTGAATCTCCTTCAGCTCCTTTTAAACTATGTAATAATGTACAGAGAAAGTTGTTGGTGTTCAAAGAAATGATGTGGCTGTGCAATTTATGTACATTTGCAATTAGAAATATTAAAGATTTATTTAGATATTTTACACAAGTGCTCCAGCACCTCTACTCTGTCATTTCTAGTTTCTAGGGCATCCCAGCACACGCTGGCCACATGCACACGACTATCTGTCTCATCTGTTGACCCAGACACATCATCTGAAACGCTGCTCAGCCTGGCTGACCAGCACCTGGGGAGACAAAGGGACCAAGCAGCTCCACGGGCTCACAGCCCTGAGGCTGGGCCAGGAGCCACATCCCTGGTTCAGGCATTTGCAGCAGCGATAGAGCCCAGAGGAGAAGACGCTGTGGGAGGCAGCAGCGAACGCTCACAGCTCCTCACAGCCCGTGTGCCCCTCTCCTTCCAAACCGCCCTTCTGTCTCGACAGCAGAAGCAGCAGGAAACTTGGAGGAGAGTCATTAAAACCCTGGGCAGCATTGGCACCTCTACCTCATTAGCATCACCATAATTAGCTCCTCCGAGAGAGGGGGAAGACAAGCTGGCTGCATCAAAATGCCTGGGGATGAGAGGGAGAGGCTGCCTGTGGCTGCTCTGTGCTCAGACCGGCCCCGCACTGGGCACTGGGATCCACTGGATCACAAGGGAGCCAGCGAACCCGTTGCTGCCTCTGCCAGGAACCTGCCCGGGCAGGGAAGGCAAAGCCCCCCAGGTTCAAATCCTGGCTCTGGGCTCTGCCTTGCCCCTCAGACCCGGCCCTGCAGCATTTCCATCACACGGGTGCAAACACAACCCATCCTGCTCTCACACTCCTCACGGTGAAGGTCCCTGGGCAGCAGCTCTTCAGCGACTCCCCAGTGTCCAGGCAGCAGCAGCTGCTCCCCCTGCCCTTCCCACCACGGCTGCAGGAGCATCCTCCGCACCACACAAAGTGCTCGACGCCGCTGTACCCAAGTGCTGACGCCTGAGCCCTCTTCACAACACACCCAGGCACTGAAACTGCACTTTGGGGAGGTCTGAACCATTGGTCCTCCCTCCAGATCACCCTGCCTGTCGCTGGACACCTTGGTGAATTTGAAGGCTGAGAAAGATAAAGGAAAAAACAGCCCAGGAAACACAGGGCATCTCAGAAGCTGCTGCAGGGAGGGATTAGTCAAGAACACCTTGATTTGAATAAAATGTCTTTAGGGGGCTGTTATGGCTTCATTATAGCAGAGCTGAATTCTGAGTTGAAAATACCCAGAACGTCTCTGTGCACCTGACGGCTTCAGCGTCGGAGGCTCCAGCACCGCAGGTTCAGGCCCCAGTGCCGCTCAGCAGAGGGGTAAGGCTGGGAAAAGCAAGACCCAAATTGAGATCAGCAGCCAGAACAGCAATGGGAACAGGGGGCTGGGAGGCTGGGGATTATGGATGTGTTTGTTTGAGGATTTTTAATCTGAAGAGTCATTTTAGCCCAAGACTCATCAGCAATAATGATGTTCTCGTAATTGGGTTTGTGCTGAGTTTAGTAAGTGAGAGTCACTGGACCGTGGGCTGCCTTCCCCATCAGAACCCACGAGCAGCGGAGCCTCAGTTAAGGTGGTGGCACCGTGGTCCCACCACATTGCCCGGCAAAGCCAATGGCCACAGCAGCGTCTGGCACCCGCGAGATGCCAGAACTGGACACACGAGGCTGAGCCTGCCCTGCCAGCGCACGGGCTGGCCATCCTTCACAATTATAATGTAATTTCACTATATGTATTATAACGCTACAGCCATGGCCTGCATGAATGTGCAGGACCTGCCAGGATCAGATCCCCTCAACCACCACCTGCCAAGCAACCCAAACCCAGGGAACCTGCAGCTTCCAGCACCTTTGAACCAGGCAAATGCAAGAACCCTGCCCACCACACAACCCAGGGCAAAGCAACAGCCAGCACGGTGGCCACCAACAGCTGAGGAGGTGGCAGCACTAAGTCAATACTTGTCAAGCTGGGGCCTTAATGGCAAGAAAGAGCCTTCCTGTTTCAGCAGGAGGTGCAGACATGAGGCTTGTAGGCAGGGAAGACAAGGGCAGAAACAGCTTGTTTCTGCTCCTCCGATAATAATCCCCAATCTTTGTTCCCATCAGGCATCCTTCACTCACACTTTCCGAGCCCCTCACGAGCACTCAGCTCCCACCCTCCGCTGCGACACGTGGACATCAGCATCTGTGTTTTTACAGCTGGGAACACGCAGCAGGAGCACAACTTTCCCAAGGCCTCTAGCAGGCTACAAAAGCCAAACAGGCGCTTTTCCTCCCTCCCCTCCCCTCCCTCCCGCAGCAGCCCACGCACTCAGCCCAGCCCCAGAGCAAACATCCTCTGAGAAATAACTCGGAGGCAGCCAGTAAACAAAGCTCCCAAGCCCCGGAGACGGAGACAGGGGGGAGCGCAAGTGCTCCCACCAGAGGAGTCAATAACGACAGGCGAGCAGAAAGGAAGGGGCTGGAAGAACAAGAGTCATTAGTGGAAACTTGTTGTTTGTGCTAATTAGATCATTATCTGGAAACTGCTATTGATGTTGCTATTTCAGCTCCTGCTGCCGTTCACAACTTTATTTTATCCATTTATTGACCGCCCACCCTCTCCCACGTCCTGCAGAAGGGGCTGGCGCTGCTGGCCCAGGGCCAAGCTGGGATGGAGACGGCCGGATGCCGTGACCTGAGCCCACTGAGGCCACCACTAGCCCAGCACCGCAAGAAGAGGCGAAACACACATATGCTGGGAGAACACAACCAGTCAAACTGCAGCGCTTGGGCACAGAGACACACCTGACCTACGGAAGGGCTTTTATACTCCCATTGATGAGGAGGAGCAACAGGAGGGAAAATTGCACCACATCACCATAATAGTTCCCTCTCTGAGCTCAGCTTAAAACACTGACACACAACCCCTGCTGCACCACAAAACAGAGGCGCCTTCAAATAAATCACCTCAAACTTAAAAGATGCCATTAGCTATTAGCAAACACCGCAGGCCTATGGGTGAGGGTAATTCACTATGATATGCTTGGGCATGCAAGGTAATAGGTTTCAGCTGAATACCATGTGATACAATCTCTTCAATGGGAGGTTAAATGAGGGTGAGACACAGACCACATGGATTTATCTGGGTAGTTCTTTGGTGGGCTTAAGGTGAAGTGAAGGTAGAAATAATCTAAGAGCAAAGCGTGAGCTCGGCCGTACGTGGTTGGGGCAGCGTTAGCAGGAGGGACCTCGTCCTGCTGGAGCAAATCAGGTGAGCAGGAGGATGCTCACAGGGCAGCACCATAGGAACAGTCACACAGACAGAAATACTTTCTCCATCTCACCTTATGGAGGAAAAACCAGGGGGCAGAGTGAGACAAGCCAAGCCTAGCTGAGCAGAGCCCAGGGGCAGGTGTAGACACCTAACTCCTGAGATTTCAGCAGGATTTAGGAGCCCAAACACCAACTCTCATCCATCCAGGATCTCTGCGGCACACAAAGGAACTGAATCAATCAATATTTACAAATTGCTACTGAATTTGCGTCCATTTAATACTAACTGAGCAATACCAGCACAGCCTGAGTTGCAGGACCCGCCCGCTCGCCCCGTCCCCACAGCCCGTGCTGCAGGGACGCGACCAGACCGCGGCTGAGGGAGATCTGAGGCGGGAAAAGCACAACCCACACCCGCAGTGCCCGGCCCCTCGGCCCCCTCTCCCCGCTCCACACCGACCCGCAGAGCCCCGGCTCGGCCGCTGCTGAGGTGACGCCCCCGGGCGGGCCCCGCCTCCCCCTCACCGACCCCAAACAACAGAGATTGCTGTGGAAAGGGCACATTTCACCCAGGACTCCGCCATGACGAACCTGCCGCCGAGGTTCGGTCCCCACCGGTCCCTCCTCCGGCCGCTTCCCCTGTCGCTCCAGGCCCCGGGCGGGAACGGCCGCGACACGGCCTGAGGAACCTTCTGGAGGCGCCGGGGCCGCGCGGGACAGGGACCGGGGAACAGGCACCGCGCAGGGGCGGCCGTGGAGCTTTTCCCTGCACAGAAATGCTCCAGGAAGCCCACAGGGCTCCATGTGCTTGGGCTGCTCCTCAGCAAACAGTAATTTATTGCACATTTCTGCTCTGTGGAACCAAAAGGTGCTAGAAACCCGTGTGGGGCTGAGGGGCTGGAGGGCCACCCCCCCCGCAAAGCTGCGGAGATCCAGCTTCTATCCATCTTCTTCTATCCATCTTCTCACCACACACAAAGCAAAACTCAACTGAGGAATCAGCTCAGCAAAGGCTGAGCCATGGGAACACCTCAAGAGACGGCGCGGGGCAGATTTGGCCTCAAAAAGAAGACACACATGTTCCAGAAACGGTTGTACAGCAACAGAGGAAGCTGAACGAATGGATTTGGCCAATTTGACCGCATCAGTTTATTAGGCAAGCTGAGAAGCAAAACTGTGGAATTAGGAAGAAACGCAGCAAAGTGTGATGGAAAACAAATTAGAGGGAACAGGGCAATTAGAAGCAAATTGTCACTGTACATCAGACAGGGATCAGAACAAGGTCAGACACGGTTCTGGCTCCCAACAGGAGCTGTGGCGGTGACTGAGTCACTGGCAGCTCGGGCTGCAGCAAGAGCAGAGCTGAGGCAGCAGCCAGGCGGGCCCAGCTGCTCCTCCTGGGGCACCCTCGAGGGTTCCCACATCCAGCAACATCCTTGTCACCCCCAGAATCACCGCAGAGGCTCCAGCCTCTCCCGACTCGCGCACCCCGAGCACGGGGTTATGCACTTACGCTGTCAATGAACTGCAGAGGGCTCAGCTGAAGTGGATCCCTCCTCACCAGTGGGGCTCCCAAACTGCCACCCCGGTCACTGGGAAGGTGCTTGGAGCTCGGGGCCGGGCAGGACACAGGCCAGCGCGGGGTGAAGCCAGGACAGAGTGACCTGCACAGCACCAGCATGGGAGCTGGGCAGACAAAGGCTGAGGCAGGTGGACTCGGGCCTCCCAGCTGAGAATCATTTGTGTAATTAGCTGAGTACCTCCCTTTCCAGCTGTGTTGTGAAAGGAAGCAGCTAGAAGTGTGCAGCAAGTGAAGCAATCTGCTTGGTGCGTGTTAAATGTTCCCAAAATAAATGGCTGTAAATGGGGCAAGTTGGGTATTTGGGCAGGGGGCAACTAAGTTTCAAGAGCCCAGTTCTGATTAGGCAGAAGATAAATTTCAGGTGACTTTGCTTACAACAACCTCATGCAGAGAAAGAACTCGGAACCGAACACAGAGAGTCACAAGGCGAGTTGGGATTCGAGTCTGCAGGAAGGGAATCTCTGCGCTGAAATTCTGCATTCACGGGCCTCAAGTCTTCCTTAGATGCTGAAGGGTTTTATTCTGATTTATACCCAGTGTTTCTGGTACGGAGAAAGGCTTCACTGGTATGCAATGTTCATATCGTGCATGCTCGTGAATGGAATAGTGAGTACTGTGTTAGTCTCAGAAGAGTACATAGAAAAGCACTATTAAAAACCCACCACCTACTACCTTTCATGTGTTGTTTCTTCTGCTAGAAAACTACCTCAGGATTAACGGATTATCAGTGCATTAACATTCATGTTCTGAATAAGGTGTCTCTCCGGTTACTAGTTACTTAAAGGCTATGTAAAATTGCTTTGGATACTGAATAATATTCAGAGGAAATTGCATTGGATGGGAGGGAAGAGAAATGTGACTTTGTGGTAAAGTCTCTACAGTACACTCCTGTTTTATCCTCCTCCTGCCCCTGAGAATCACATGGCATTCAGTTTTCCAATTACATAAATACATGAACACTGGATTACCAGAGGCAGATAATTGAATGTTTTGACTATTCTACAAGGGACCCTTCATATTTGAAGTGAGAGATAAACAGGATGTACTGCATTCATTCTGTGTGCACAGGCCATAAAAATCTGTATTGGATCCAGAGATTATAAAGATCTCCAAAACTGAGATTTCATTGTTCATGTATACAATCGTTAATCTATTCCACCGATATCAGGGTGGCTTATACAATAGTAAAACCTGGGTATTTTAGGCCAAGTACTGGCTGAAAGCTGTAAGGAAAGGTATTTGCAGTTGTAGCATTTCAAATCCTACTCTGCTATACCTCTGTCTTTACAGGACATCAATCACAAGATGAGAGCAACTGTGAGCTATTTTCCAGTAACACGCTGCCAATCGCAAGACTAATGTCAGATGTCACAAAAGGAGAAGTAAGCATTTTTCAACTTGTGAATGTCTTCAAATATATTACAATGGAAGTGCGAAAAAAACGACCCTTTCAGCTTCATTTGTTCTGACAGATGCCAGGCCTTGGAGTTTGGCATTTTATCTTCATACTGCAATAATCTTTATGAAACTTAAACAAGGCTGAGGGCAGTGACATTAGTCTACAATTGTCCTCTTACGTACACGTTTCTCCCGTGTTTCTGATCCACCAGTCACATTTTGACACCGAGCTCAGGTAATTTGCTCCAGTCCAAACGCCCAGATGCTGCCACCCCACAGCTTTGTGATCCTCGACAGTGTGAACAGCGTTAGAACACAAGCGGGCTCATCAACATTAAAGAATAGAACAAAGGAGAGAAATCAAACTCGGATGCAGACATACATTATTGTAATAAAACATGAGACTAAAAACAATGGGACTGAACAGCCCTGAAGTTTCAAGTTATTGATGTCCTCCCAGCCAGTCCCATGTGCTGCTCAGCCCGCCCGCCAACAAGAGCGTGAGTGTGGAAGTCGTGGTTCATGTCTTGAAAAATGAGGCTGCTCTGTACAGCTCCAGTGATAGAGTCCAGCATTCTTGACAAAATACACTGTTAAATAATACAGATCTAATTTGTACAGAGTTATACTGCAGTTCAAGGGGAAAAAAATGAAGAATATGTGCGAAGACGAAAGAAAATCTGCTCTAGATGTTACTGCAGGTCCAAACAGGGTAATCAACATGCAAAAGGCAAAAAATAAGCAAGCCTAGAGCACAACTAGTTTAGCCTCAAGACAGAGACAGGATTGGTTTCCCTGGAACTTAATGAACTCTCGGGCCTTTCCACTGTAAAGCTTTTTGCAGAAGCAGTGCTTAGTACCTGAACACAAAATCACCACTTGATTCACCAAATTAGACTGCATAAAGTAATTTGTTTCTGTGAATAAGTGTGAGCTTATTGGTTCTGTGGAAGCAAAAGGATAAACATCGGTAGTTTTTCTTTAAAAAGTTAACAGTACTTGTCATGGCAAAGATGTACAAAGAAGTAGAATCCAAAATACGGTTTCAGTGTTTTAAGACTGCCTTTAAAAAAGAAGTACATAGACAATGACCAGATCTGTATTGATTCCAACACGTACAGTCCAAGCCACCGAAAGAAGAGGGTCAAAGCCTGAAGTTTGACCACAAGTATAACTCCAGGGTTCAGTTTTGCAAAGTCCACATCTGGTACTTGGGACTGCAGCTCCTTACGTGGTTTCCGTGGTACATCCAGTGCATCCAAAGCAGAGTAATCCTTGGATCTGAGTGTGATGAGTGCGCCCCTCCACCAGTGCTGCCAGTCCCACGGTGCTGGTTATCATCCCGCCGGGTTTTGGTCCTTGTCTTTGCAGGTGCTTTTCCGTCCGCTCGGGATGAACGTGGTTTGTCAGGCGAGCTGTGCTGTGGGTCCAGCAGAGGCAAATGCATAGTCATTGCCAGGGTCATTATTTGAGAACGGGAGCTTGCAGTGGACTTTCTGAAGAGCATAAGTTAAAAAAGCTGAAATAAATAATTGTCACTATCAGAGGAAGGAATTCAGGAACCCGTCTCTCCTCCTGCAGTACATGCATGTACCTCGGGATTGATTCTCAGTTCTGTCCTGGTGAATTAGCACCGTTCATAGCGCTGATTTCTATCATCTGCATATTTACCAGCCGTGGCCATGCGGTTCAGGAGGGGTGAATGTGCAGCTGGTGCCAGGTGAGGTCCGTCAGTCTGACAGGGAACTACTGCACTTCGGCGCTCCACGACCCCGCGGCCACAAACCAGGCGCTTTTCGTCCAGGGCAGCCAGGTGATACTCACAGAAATCGATCAGCGATGCCACTTGCTCGTGGAGCGGGAGGGACTTGTATTTTTTCTGAGCCAGGCAGAAGAACGCTTCGACAAAGGCTTGCAAACACATCCCTGCAAGGGAAAGGTAGACCCGGTAACTCTGCAAGAGTCGCTTTGTTTCAGCTGCATGAAAAACAAACAGTTGAAGTACATACAAGGGGAAAGTGGTGCAGTGCCAAAAAACGTCGCTGCTACAATAAAACTCTCTGCTCTGCCCCCTGATGAACAAAAGCCCCCCGCAGCACCACATGCTGCACAACAGACTCTTCAGGTGTTGTTTGAGCACATCTTACTAATAACACATTGCCACAGCCAGTGGAAAGAGGGGCTGCATATTAACGCTAATTATTGTATTTAAAACCTTCAAGTAATACCTACTTTAATTTTTAATTAAGAAGCCAGACCACAATGGTTTTGCAGAACGCCATCACCAAGGAACAGTTAGAGCTGCTTTGTGCTTTAACTGGCTCTCCCAGTTTGAACATACACTTAAGAAGATTATTTCAGGATGAGATATTGAAAGGTTTGGGGTTTTTAACTTAATGTGGGCTTATTGATGCTGCAGGAAAGGCACCTTTTCAAAATATTACAATTACATTCTGAAGTATAATTTCTCTCCACTAAGACTGCAGCTGGGTCGCTTACAATCTTGGCTGCAGAACAGCTTGCAAAGGAATTGTTGAGTTATCTGAAAGCAGCAGCTGCCAGCTCAGTAAATTATTTGATCAGTCACGGTGAGCTGTAGGCAGGGAAAGCACCTCTGGTCGCGTTCGCGTTCTCCCCACAAGTGACACTCATCTGAAGCATTTAATGAAAAAAGTTAGAAGCTGTTGTTTTACACCACTTACAGCTGGGAGCGGCCAAGCACCGAGCCAGCAGAAATGGTCGAGTATTTTGTGGTTTAACACCTGAAAAACATCTGGTTCACTGAGACTCTCAACAAATCTCTTAATTTCTGAAAGCCTGAAGATTTGCTTGCATTTCTATTATTTTTGCTAGCGCAATTCTATCAGGCAAGCACATAAATGACTTACAACAACACTGAAATGCTAAATGCAAATACTTAAATTTTACATAACTGTGAAATTAAGGTGACCCTAACCTACCTAAAGTAGCACAGGAGTTCATGCATAATGAACCATTTCATCTCCTCTGCACTGTACCCTGATCTTCTCCCTCCTAATCTTAGCTCTGGATTTATTCTATCCATTGGTGGTGATGCTCAGCTTCTTATACAAAAATAGCTTGTAAAGGAATTTCTGGGAAGATTCCAGCTCGCAGCTCTGAGACCAGCACGCTAGTTTGTACCAGCAGCGTCGACGTGGATTTCTTTATCCCCCACTGATTTGAATGGAACCTTGACAATCCTCCTTGATGGCCACAAGGAACAGTGGTATCAAACCTCCCAGAATACTGCAGCTTAGTCTTCAAATACAGAATAGTGTTACCTGATTCTTTGTGGTCGATTCCCATGCTGTTCCACCTTCTTGTGATATCAATATATAAGATATCGACAGAAGCCATCGAAAAATTGCTGTTACTCAGTTTGCAGTTTCTGTTAAAAACAGACAAAATAAAGAAGAAATTCTGGTTATGTCCAGACTTCCAAGTTAGGAAAAATTCTGCGAGGACAACTGAGAGAACACTGGAAGGTTTACCCATGCCAGATGTACATACCCGCCGTAACATGCTTAGTCTGATAAAACACACCCAGCAGATACCAAACCAACCAGTGGTCACTGAGTGTCGGTATCTGAAATGGTAGCGGCCGTTCTGGGCAGGAGTGGCACCTCAGTCCAGTTTGCACGTGCAATCTGGTGTCCATGTAGAGATGGACAAAAAGGCAGAGAGAGCCACAAAAAGGCAGCAAGCCAGGTTACAGATTCACTGGTTTATCTTGGCTTTGCAACACATAAGCAAAAAAACACAAACCATAACCCCTGAGTATTTCAATTAAAATATGACTTGACTGTTAGCCACAGCTTTCTCCAAGGCTATTGCTCGTACTCTGCAGCTGTAAGAGAATGGAATTAATTGGTACATTGCAAATCCAGCACAAATCTGCACAGACTATCTACACGAGGCAGAGTTTACACAGAGAAATACTCTTTTATTTACTGACTGATCCTGTTTGGAAAGGGTTGGAGGAAAGCGTTCAGGCACAGAATTACTCCGTCATGTCAGAACGCTGGTTTAACCTGTGAGTTACCGAGCAGCATCTCTGGCTGCATGCAGGGCGCTCGGTGATAAGCACATGGAAGAGATGTGACACTCGGGTGGCCTGTGCCTGCAGCGTGGCGCTGATCGGGACATGAGAATCAGCCAGCTGTCCAGGGTCTCCAGATGTCTGGCAGCCTGGCTGGAACTCCTGCACGTGCCAAAGAGCTGGCCAGGCATTCCAGCCAGGAAAAGAGAAAAAAGACCCCAAACTCCTAAATAACTGAAAAGAATTGTACTCTTTAGGAGCCTAAGCAGAGCTCCCTTAAAGCTGAGAGTTAAAGTCTGGCCTTGGGCAGCATCCAGGCAAGGAGCAGAGCCACATCTGGCATTTCTCTTTTAGATAGTTTTTTAGAATAAGGAAATTATTGAAGGGGAACAGATTTTGACTTGCTAAAATTCGAGCAGGTAGTCTCTGCGACCACTTGCCCACACGCACACACTTGTGCACCATTTTATTCTTGCAGTGATACAGCACGTATCTCAGAAACACCACCTTTCTGAAGCCAGCAGTAATGACGGCATCTCGGAAAAGGGCCATACAGTTGATATAGATCCTCTGGGGGGAAAAAAATGCCAATATTAAAAAGTTTAATTTAACATGCATTAGGAAACTGCAAACGCTATTTCACTGAGATATGGCAATTTATTTTAAGAGCCTTAAAATAAAATCTTGGCATTTATTCCGTGCTCCTCTGACAAATGCCAAATTAAGGCTGGACTTCACAATAGAAAACACAGAGCTGGAAACAGTCCTGTACTGGTCTGTGGATGGAGCAGATGCCTTCAGTCATTTTCTATATATTGTAATTTGTATAAATCAATTTGTTTATATCCATTCCTGAATGCTAAATGCATCTGCATAGAAACAGGGTCTGTATTTTAAGAGTACATCTGCTGCCGCCGCTTATTTCTTTTGTCATTGTCAATAAAAGACAGAAAATGAGACATTTGTATCATGACTAGAACAGATATATCCATAAAAAACAATGAAAAAAGAAAACCCTTGCAAGTAAAAGTGTGTGAGAAAAACTAAATTGAGTTCCTTGCCATCGCAAGCTGCAATTTCGCAATGCAAATCCGCGGTGTGCAATGCAGCAGCAGCCGGCTCTTGGAAACCCTCTCCTGCAGACGCTGCGGCCACGCAGCCACGGCCACTGACCCAGTTCCGCCTGTCACTGCTGCACAGCAGCATTTCCGTGCTTTACTAGGAACATGACATGGTGACTAAGCCTGCGAACGGCATCTCCTGAAGTATCACTGAGCTGCTGTAGAATGAAGACCCGGGTTCCTACTAGACACAGTTTCAGAGGTCACGTATTTTGGGAACTTGGAATGATAATATATATATTTTCTAAAAATATATGGTTCTTTAGAAGGCATTACTGAACCTACAAGCTAAAAGTGTACCAGTTAGGGACTGCCTTTGTTCAACAAAACTTCAGACAAGCACACGGACAGTTATTAAGCAATTCCTAAAGAAACCTTCACCTTACTGACCTTATAAACGTCCGGAAACCTGTTGGCCCCAACTTCGTTGTCCCCTTGACCCCAAGAAATCGGATGAAGAGCGCGGCCACTCTGTCCAGCAGCCGCAGGTAGCTGAACTGCTTGGCGTACTTGGGGAAGACCTGCTTGAGGCACAGGGAGGGCAGAGCGGCCGGGCCGGCGGGCAGCGGCTCCTCCGGCCCCCGCTCCGGGGCCTGGCACCTGCAGCACGTGAAACAATCGTAGCTCATGTTAGCCTTGTTCTTCAAAGAGTCAATGTTCTGTCTTTCTGAGCTTTTGCATTTAAAAATAAATCCTAAAACATTATTTTATGCGATCTTTACAATAATGAAGAAATACTAAGGTTCCCTAAGGCAGAAATCATGTTATGGCGAGTCAAAAGGATAACGAGCAGATCATTTCCTGATGCGTCATAAAACTGTTTTTCCCAACGTAGGCTCCTTGTGATGCTATAGAATATCCATATTCCTTTCCAAAGGAACCTCACAAGATGTAACAGGCGAACTTCGTCACCACAGACAAGGAACCACCAGGTAAGACCAATGTGCAGCTACTGACAGCACCAAACAAATGAGTTCCATGGAATTTCATGGAACATTTAATGTTTCGAGATCACAATAATCTAAGACTAACCTTATGTTTCAGTAATGATTAGAAGCCTTTACCTTCCCTGCTACATAAGGTACAAAAAGTAGTGAGATATCATTTGCAAAGCAGAAATTCTAACAATACATTCAGAAGCAATAGGGTTCGCAGAAATGCAGACTGACACTATTCAGGAGACAATAGCCGGGCAATTCCATTATTTTTCCTTCAAATCCTCTGTGCATGCTGTCAAAATACATCATTTCATCTTCATTGTTGTTGCCAAATTCCCTAAATAAAGCTGATGGAGATAATGGTGTTCTGAAATAAATGTTACGTGTTTGTTCAGCATGACATATATTTACTTTTTTTTCTGTGTTCGGCACATCTAGGTGAAAGTAAAGATTGCTATTCTCCTAAGTTCAGAAAGTTTGACAGGATTGGGATCCAGAGCCACTAATTACAGCCCCGTGGCTGGAGAGTTTCCATCTGTCCATCCATCCATCCATCGCTCCATGGTGCCGGGACAGGCTGGGTGTGTGGAACACCAGCTCAGCACCGCCGTCCGTGCAGACCCACTGCGGTCCCTGCGACTCCTCAGCAGCTGCAGCACTTCCAGAGATACATCTTTCAGCCTTTCATCTTCCGACCCCCATCCTCAAGAGGGATGTAAATCGACGCAGGACGTGCCCATTCTGCACGCTCACCTTAACGTCAGGCGGCCACACTGCCTGTGTCCAGAGGAAAATTCTCCACTGCTACCACAGCCATTCATCAATAAAAGGTTATTTCCTGTAGATCTGTTCAACACACTTGTATGCACCCAATCTGTGTCGTCTCAACACGACTAATTAGGAAAAACTGCCTAGCTAGGTATATTGCAGTCAGACTCGGTATCTACCAACACAAAATTTTACTGTGATCTGCACATTCTTGCAAGGAAACCATGCACAACATATTTTTTGCCCTAGCGCTACATAAATTACACTCGCTGCAATGCACCATTACATTTTCGTCTGCGTTTCGCTGCCATCTGCCATCGGCACACCATAAGGGTGAGCCCGTGACAGAACTCCCCAAGGGCTGTGCAAGCAAAGATCGGTACGAGCACTGGCGCACAGCTACACAAAGCACAAATACAGCTCAAAATCCAGCAGCAAGGAAGATAAAAGGGGGGTTTTCACCTCCATTTCTACCATTAACTCATGAGCCAACTGGAAAATACAGAAGCACACATATTCACTGTGTCTTTCGGGGCTCACCTTGGGAGTCGGGGGGTAACACGGTTCTTGTGCTTGGCCCTGGTCACCTTGCAAAATGTCTGAGGCCAAGTGCTGCAGGGGAATTGTAGGGCTGGGGTCAGAAACTCCGAAATGCTGAAACAAACCTCCAGAAACCTGCGCACGTTTCCTCCATCAGCTCCTTCCTCCCGGGATTCCCACCAAGCAAGGGGAGGAGGACAGAGCTGAGCCCGCTCTTTAAAGCTGCTCCTCTGATGCATTGTTTGGCTGGCACAGCTGAGTCAGGCTGAATGAATGGAAGGTCAAATATAAGGTAATGCTTCTGTTGCCATACAGAATAAAAGCAAAGCTTCATTTACATACTAATGTCTGACCTCAATACATTAATTCCTCTAATTCTGCAGCTCGTGGCAGATCTCTCTTTAGAAATGATCAACTGTGGAGAAAATATTAACTGCATCTTTAAAAAAGAATTTCAATTTTCATAAAGCTTATGGAAATGGAATCTGAGACTACTTATCTTTTATACATGATTACTAATTTATTAATGTTTCCTCCATCTATGTTTTATCCCTTTCATTCTGACCAGTCTTAATCTTTATGCAAATACAAGTTGTTAAGGGACAAACAAATTTGCAACTTCTAATTAAAGGCTTCAAAATTCACAACATTTTGTATACTTGTATAAAAAATTTAGCTGTCAAGTTCAGAATAAAACTGGGTAAGAACCGCAATATTTCTAAGAATGCTCGCTTGATATATTTAACATTTAGGGCATTGCTAGAAGTAAAAATTAAGCAATTTTAGTATCAGCTGACAACTGCTTACCTAATAAAAGAAAATATTATGTTCTGGATTCTGAAGCTATAATTATTCCCTCAGCTGAGCCTCTATTCTCAAAGCAAGGACTATGTTAACATAGTTAAGAGCAGAGAGTATTTTGCATGACAAATCTATCCACCCATTTATCACCCCAGGATGTGGATCTCCCAAGAACCAGATCTGTGTCTCTTACTGGAGCGCGTAGGTCTGAATGCGTTTGTGTGCTCGTTCACTGCGGTAAATCCTCTAGGAACACTGAGTCAAGGCCAGAACAGCGTCTTGGTGTTATCAACCATTCATGAATTTTCTTTTATGAGCTAATCCCATTGCTTTTATTAAGTTTGACTGCACGTTGTGTGAATAATCAGCAGCTTTGGTTTTGTACCGGCCACTTGCGAGTTTCATTTGAAGAAACGGAATATTCATCTGCTCTTCACCCTCTGGCAAAATGAAATCAATAGCACTAGCATTGCCTCTTTCAAAATAATAATAAAGTTGCACAAAGATAAAAGAATTTAAAGAATGTTAAACCCCACAGACTAAGGGATTTTTGAAGTTATGTTAGAAACATTGCTGCTCTTACATATAGTTTATTCAACACTTGGAGGATGCTTGGAGGCAGGCAGAGCAACCGCAGTAGAGTCCACATTTCAAAGAGCAGAATCAGTCACGTTAAAATCAGGATTGCTGATCACCACGCTGTTGGCTGACAACTGACTTCACATCATACAAAACACATCTGGAGAGGGCAGCAGCATCCTGTCTCCTGGCAGCAGAAGGTGCTGAGAGCAGTTACAACTCCCATCGCTCTCCAAGGAACAAGAATCCACATCTCAGCTGCAGAAACAAAGCAGTAAAACCGCCTCACCAGATTTTGACCTCACTGTGAGCATGACCAAGTCTAACTCTGCCTGCATCTTCATGGAGGGCCGACACTGTCTTGGTCTGGAAGGATGGGCGAAGTGGAGCCCACTGAGGTGGTTTCTGAGGGCTGGCAAACACAGGTATGAATTCGAAGTGCACCCCACAGCCTTGCCATTTGCCTAACAAAACCAAAATAGTGTATCAGGTTCTTGGAAAGGTTGAACGGAGCCCCCGCGCCTGTCACCAACCATGGCAGCAGCTCTTACGCAGCATCTGCGGGCGCAGACTCTCCAGCTCCTGTCCCACCAGCGCTGTTAATATTCGTTTACCACCTATCACACTCCAGGCTCCACAGACATCAGTCTGGTTTGCTGCCTCTTCAGATTGGGCAGATTTACTCTAAAACCACTTCTCGTTAAAGATCACAGAATCCCAGAATGTCAGGGGTTGAAGGGCCCTGGAAAGCTCATCCAGTGCAATCCCCCATGGAGCAGGAACACCCAGCTGAGGTTCCACAGGAAGGTGTCCAGGCGGGTTTGAATGTCTGCAGAGAAGGAGACTCCACAACCTCCCTGGGCAGCCTGGGCCAGGCTCTGACACCCTCACCCCGAACAAGTTTCTTCTCAAATTTAAGTGGAACCTCCTGTGTTCCAGTTTGTACCCATTGCCCCTTGTCCTATCGCTGGTTGTCACCGAGAAGAGCCTGGCTCCATCCTCCTGACACTCCCCCTTTAGATATCTGTAAACATGAATGAGTCCCCCCTCAGTCTCCTCTTCTCCAGCTCCAGAGCCCCAGCTCCCTCAGCCTTTCCTCACACGGGAGATGCTCCACTCCCTTCAGCATCTTTGTTACCCTGCTCTGGACTCTCTCCAGCAGTTCCCTGTCCTTCTGGAGCTGAGGGGCCACAACTGGACACAATAGCTTTTGAAAGAAAACAAGACTCTGCAAGTTTGCCTCCTTAACACTTTTTAAAAGAGTGTTTCCAAGATGTAGAAACTTAGTGTGGATCTGACTTGCCCCACACCAAGGACATGAAGTGATGGATGAGAATATCACTGGTGTTTTCCTCTCACATGCAGAGCCCCCACATCAAACTCAAAACCTCAGGCAAGCGAAGGTGCTGTCCTCTGCCTTTTGTCTCGGAAGAAATGCAGTTTGTACTGGGAAACACATCCGACAGCCACACGAGCCATGGTAAACTCACTGCAATTATCAAGAGGTGCCACTGAAGGGTGAGCAGGTCCCTTTCCTGTGGGCCTCACTCTTTCTCTGGAGTTTCCTTTGTTTCTTTAGAAAAGTGTACCCTAAAATAGTAATACAGGATATTGCAAATGCAAACCTGTTGTAAAGCCTGATAATAGACTGAAATCAACATTAAATTAGACCAAGTGTCTTATGGTCGGAAAAAAAAGAAAAATCTAAATCCCACGGTATTTCTTCCCATGTGGAAATTATTCTTAGAAAGCAGTCACGATTATGCTGGGATAGAAAAGGAGCTTTACCCTCTCATCCAGCGGAGCAGAAGCAGCGGTGCAATTGCGTTCATCAGCAGTAATCCTCCTATTCAGGCAGGTGAACGCTACGCACAGAGAGGAACGCGGCTGCTGCTCGCTCACTCGCTTGTGCTGCCGCTGTGCAGCAACTGGGTGCTAGGCAGTTTTACTGCTTTCTCATCTTTGCCGAGACCGGAGACCAATTATTACTTAAAAATAAGCCAATCACCACTCCTGCTAAAAGATGACTAGCAGCAGAAGTTAAATTATAGAGAACAGCACTGCCCCCAATACATTAATTTCTGTCACTCTGTCACAGTAAAAATTTACAGCAGATATAATCTCTTTGAAGGGGGATCAAGTCATAGAAAATACGAGCCTGGTTTTAAATAGAATTTTAATTTTAATGAAAGCTTCAGGGAACGATGTTTATGCTGCTTATCTTTCATACCTGGTGATTAAGTTAATTTATACTTAATGGAAGAGGATATTTCTAATCCCCAGAGAGGCTCAACATCTGTCTGTGACTGTGTTTTTGGAAGCCTTAAGCTGTGTGTGATTGATGTAATGAAACCGGGATCCTGCAGAACTGACACCTGAAGGATATCTGGAGAGGGAATATGTTATTCTTCTGCTCAGTGCCTGTGCTTCAGTCAAACCAAAATCCCAAGCACTTCATTCTGCTGTCCCTTGAAAACCTGCTCTGCACTCCCTCACCATTATGATGCGATACAAACCGGGGAATAAGCAAACAGTTCTCAGATATGGTTCTGATCTAATATTCATATTCATTATGAGCAGTATCTGAGAACATGGAGCTTTCCGATGGCCTGAAGCTGGTGAGAATAATAAAGCTCCTGAAAAAAAACTAATCAGATAATCTCCATCTTTCCTTCACTGGTGTTTTCTTCGGAAGGAAAAAGGCCCTGCCTCCCATTTTGAGATCCCACCTCACAGGTTATTTAGGTAAAGACAAACCTAGCCATTCGTTATTGTATTTTACAGGATGAAGGAGAATTAAGATCTCAGCAACCCCAGTTGAAAAAAAAATTAATAACCGCATGTGAAAATCAGCAAAATTAAACATGCAATGAAAAGCTGGATCCTTTCTGTCTCCACACACGAGTCAGCGGAACCTGCCGGCTGGCAGCCGAAGGAAAGCGCTCCCAGGCACTTCAGTCCAGCCTAACAGAAGAACTGAGTGTATTTTGCTCAAACTAACACTGCCAAGCTCGGGCTTTCCCGTTACAGCACAGCAAGTTAATGGTTTGCGTCAAATGAAAATACATACGTGAATTGTCTTATTTCTTAGAACACGATGGGGTAATTAGATCACTGAATCTGCTCTACGATTCACAGCTGCACCAGGACTGACGAGTATTTGCTATGAGTTCTCCCATTCTTAACCACGATATCTAAATTCATTGCAAATAATTCTTAGAAGGCACTTGCATTTAAGAACTTTCCTCTGGCATTCAGGGATATAATCTATGTGTATGCATTCATTTATTCCATTTCACCGTTACCCTAATAAATCACCGTTACCTTCGTGCGCCCCTGGCTGACCGATGTGTTAGAACATCTTCTAGGTTGCATGAAATCTTATTTTTTTAAATCAATTTGTTCGTGGGCTGTGCGATTCCTGAGAGAACAGAGAGTGCGTTCTGCAGCTCGCAGTCACCTGAATAATTCAGCAAGATGTAACTGGAAACCACGACCAAGTCTTCAAGGCTCACCCCACACACTTCATGCAATCAAAACTGTCACAGTCGGTCTTAATTTTAGGTCCACGTAACACACAGATTGTAAAGATAACAACGAGACCCGTAAGAAATAAGACATTTTTATACTGTATACAAATATACACATAGACATACTGTATATACAGACATAGACACACACTACAATTTATCTTTAGAGTAAATACTTGCACACTTATTTTATAAAAACCATCTGGTGGAAAGCCATTTAGTATCATAAAGACTACAGAAAATGAGAAGTTACTGGAGTTTACATTAGAGGCCAACTGGAAAAATCAATTTAAAAGCAGAGTTGCTTCCGTACAGCACAGACACACACTGGAGAAAGTAAAAAGGAGAGAATGTCGTATTAAATAAACATATATCCTTAATTTCAGACACGGCAATTAAGCTAACACTCTGAAAATCAAATTTAATTCGAGAAGTATTTAACTGCAGGTTAATAATGAATATTGCGCCATGTAGAAAAGCCATCGCAAAGCCCCATAGGGAAGAGCGCAGCAGCACACTGTTCTGCAGCAAACCAAGGTACCGCCCGAAAACTACATTATGTTAGCAAGCTACAGGGTGAGGGGAGGCGAAGATGATTTTGCTGATAGCAGAAACTCAGCTGGAAAGATTAGCATAGCGAGGTGTCAGGGAAATACCAATCTGCACTCAAGCCCAACCGCTAATGAACTTCCCTGCCTGAACACGCGGATTGACCGAACGCACCCGGCCGGCCAAGGGAAGCGGCTGCTGCCTCCGTCCGCATGGGGAGAGAAAACCAGCGCTTGTAACTCCAAACAACAGCCTTCTTGTACTGAAAGCTGAAGAGGAATTATAGCAAAACCAAAGAAAGCAGATCTCTTAAAAATGTACTTTAAAAAATTAAGCACTTCCTCTAACAAAGGAAACAACTGCTCGTTTTCCTCCTTCTCTTTGCACTAGGCAGCTGTGACCAGTGTAGTCTAGCAGGGGAGGAGAGGAGATGGCATTTGTACAATGTGTACAGGGACAGAGAATAAACTCACTTTCCCTATATAAGGAACAAATTAGATTTCAGTTAAATCAATTTGATAAGCAGAAAGTTCCGTCCTTACGCAGAGGCGGCTGCGGAGCCTGCGTTCCGGCTGGACACCTCACACCATCGCTTGTGTCATTTCCAGCAGGGCCTGTCCCAATCAACAGCACAACGGTCAAAAGCTCTTCAGGATCAAGCAGATAAATAATTGGAAAAGCAAGCACAGAGGGCAAAGATCAAGGCGCATATAACATTTGCTTCACAAAACCGAACAGAGTTGTTGAGGCCGGTTCTTCTTGAGCAGGATGAGGAATAGCAGTAGAAATAAATACTCCCCAAGTACAGAAGAACAAAGTTAACGTTTCACTAATCCGGACTGAAGTAACATTGACAAACATCACATTTAAAAGTCTCCCTCGCATGTCTAACTCATCAAAAGCCGCACGGGCTAATGTAACGGACAGGAATTGATACTGAGGTTGGCAGATTGCCTGATAAAGGAATAAACCAAAAACCCCTGTAGGAAAGAGAAAGGGCCTAATTCAATGTGCTTTGGCAGAATGATCCTGAATATGAATGTTGGGTCGTTTTGACTGATGGAGAAAAAAATTGTGTCAGCCTCCAAAATGAACCAGAGTAGAAAGATCAATCTCAAGAAAGCCACACATGTAAGTTTATACACTCTCGGGCAGAAATAAGGCTTGGAATGAAGAGGTGGCGCTTGAGCGGCATTTGAATAGCTGAAAACCTGACCAGACTTCCAAGTGATTGCAAAGGGATGCGTGAATCAACCTAAAGCTCTGGCAGTCGGCTCGTAAAATCCATTAGCAAATGGAAACCAACACACCGATACTGCCGTCGGCAGGTTTAGTACTTGCTTATTTTGGTAAGCACTAAACCCACCCCACGTAGTGCACGAGACACCGAGAACCCTGCGCGATGAACCCCTGCGGAACACGACACGGCCACTCAGTACAAGGAGACTGAAGAACAGCCATTATTTTCTGATCAGTGATGGCTGCAACACCACTGTTCTCCCATTCAGTCGCTCCATATATTTATACGCTGAGTTTCTGACCCTCTTACACCTCCCCATCGCACAATCATAACCTTAGAACATGTATAGTGAGATAAACACAGGAACCAATAGTCAGAATGACTTCATCATCATCAAAATCTAGGCTAACTGTACTCTCGGGACATTTTTTCACAGTACGTTTCCGTATTTCCATTAAACATGACACAAACACCAGGGGGAGTCATAAAACTGAATAAAAAATGGCTGGAAAAATAAATGGAATAAAGCCACACAGGTGATTTCCAACTTTCTTTTGCCTTCTATAAGGAAGCGCAAAGTTGCTCCTCCATATCAACAAATGGAGAAGAGCATTAGGATCTGGAAAACGTCCTTGAGACGCCCAAGAGAGCAGGGGTGCTGCCAGGACAGCGCGGGGCAGGGGACAGGGCTGGGTCCCCCATGAAGAGGCTGCTGCGTCGTGCTCGGGCACCTTTAAGGCAGAAAGTACAGGAGCAGAAAACAGGAATTACCTTCTGGATGTCCATTAATGCAAATCACATATTCTTCTCCTAGAGACTATTAATTTTGTCTTATATCAGAGAAAGTAATAAAGTGAGAAAGATATGCAATCCACACAGTGGAAAAAATCAACCATCTTATTCTGTGCGAGAAAAGAGTAATTTCTTTTGTGTACTAAGTTCTACAAAACCTCCATTAGAATTTCTTCCTAACTACATAACACTTGGTGGAAAAAAAAGCCAAACTGAGGAACATGACTATTTCCCGGGTGCTCTCCGGGCAGTGACATTAACCAATGTCTGCAAAATCTGCCACCACGTTGAGCTCCTCCTGCTCAGAAAATTAGTTAATCACATTTGACATTTGCTAGAGCCACGGCATTCAGAGAGAGAATCACACCTGACATATTTGATAAAGAAAAAATATATATATCAGAACGTCACAAATAAATTTCACGTCTCAATTCAAATAGAAAAGCACTGAAGTGGTTTGTACAGAGAAGAGCACTCAAGAGAAGATAAACTAGCAATGAAACAGCAATACCATAATAGGTAATAAACCAAACCCACTCATTTTTGTGGGCACAATGAATTGATTGTTTTTATAACAGCCATAGATTAAATTGCATTTCATTTCCAAAGTGTTTCAATTCTTTCTTCTGTCAATGGCTATTTCGGTGCTGAATAAAGTCATTATATTCCTTAGAGGGCTGCACCACCTTCATGTCTAGCAAGTAAAAAGCAGATTTTATTCCATAAACAACTTGTATTTCTAATGACAAACGTGTCATAATGCTATGCTTTCTTTGCCAAAAGAATAAAATGGTTATTTTCTGTCTTGAAATATGTAAGAAACTCAGCATGTAAAGCCAGGAGATCATACCGGAACACAGAATAAACAGCAACAAAAATACAAAGAAGTCTCTTATCTCTGGATTAATTAGCATTAATAAACTAGGGCACAAATATTTTTGACAGGACAGGAAAGCAGGTCATTAGCACTGATGAGACGATACGAATTATCTTCCTAAGACATTTAAACAGACCCCCTCCAAACAGCTTGCAGTGATACCACCAGTCAAACATTGACATCTACACCCAGGGGACAAGATACAATATTTGCATACAAGAATCCCAGAATGTCAGGGGTTGGAAGGGACCTGCAAAGCTCATCCAGTGCAATCCCCCCGGAGCAGGAACAGCCAGATGAGGTATGGGAGGCCTCCCAGCCTTCATGAACTCTAGAGTGCTGCCTCACTGATGCAAGCCCAGCTACAACCCCATCCCCCTTGGAGTCCAGTTTAAAGCTCTCCAAGTGAGCCCTGCTAATCCCTGTCCCAGCATCCTTTTGCCCCTGCGAGATAAACCTTTCCCACGTATCACTGTTTGGACCGGTGTCTTGTAAAACCAGCCGTTATCAAAGAACCCAAAGCCCTGCCTGTAGCCCCAGTCCTGGAGCCAGTTGTTTACAGACTGAATTTTGCTATTCCCTCCCATATCATCACCCAAAACTGGGAGGAGGGAAGAGCGAGGGAAGACTGAGACTCCTTTTCGCTCCTCATATCTAATACAATTTTTAAAATAACCAATTGCTAATAATTAACCAACCGCTGAAACGAAGACAATTTTGCTACTATACAGATTCAGAATTAGGCACAAAAAAGCAGAAGTTTGTGAAGCCTTTTAAAATTGATTTTCTGTTGGAGTCACAATATAAACAATGATTTGCATCAGTGATTATCTTAATTAAACTGCTGTTTACATAAGTAACGCTGATTTACTTTAAATGTTGTTTGGTGTCATTAGACCATTCATTTCAGGGTGCGGATTCCATCTAACTGAAGCCTCCTGCCATCAGCGGGCTGGGAACTCACCTCTGCTGCAAGAGCAGCACATTTACTGCTACACGAGCTTTATACCAGTTTCTTTGTCGAAACATGACAGAACACACCCTTGCCCCTTACCTTCTACCACTACATGCTGAGGATTTAACTCTAAATTGGGACAGCCAGGCCTTCTGACCATGTTGCCTACTGGAGACTGGGATAAAAATGAACGCGGTAAAAGATGCTTCCAGTCCTCCAAAGGGACACGTGTGCCACCCTGCTCTGCGTGACACTGTTCAGTAAAAAACCTGACGTTTCCACACCTCGTTTTACACCAGATTTCTGACTCAAGGCCGAAAACTCTCTCCTGATGCCACAGCGAGCAGCTGGTTAACCTGGTACTGAAGGTCTTCACCAGATCACAAATTCAAGTCAAAAGAGCTCCCACTGCTGGAAAAACCACCACGATGTTCTGAAATGAGCAGTGACAGATGTTCAGAGCAGAAATCAAGCTAACTGGCCATCTCTGCCCCCTGAATTCGCTCTGCAGTAACGCTAGAAGAAAGTGAGCTTTGTTTGGTAATGCGTAACAGATTGACAGAGGAGTTTAAAATTCCGTCTTTCCAAGAAAGCAGCTCAGCCACAAATGGTTGTGTTTGTTCCAGGATGTCATGGGCCTGGACGATCGCCAGCCTTCAAATCATGAGAACAGCGCTGCCACGCAAACGCAACCACAGTCAGTACCTTCCATCTTGTTTTACTTCATGTTTTCATGTCTTAATTACGAGTGAAACTTGAATTCTTAATTAAGCGTGTCTAAGGAAAAGAGGACTAGGCCAGGAAACAAAGGCAGGGCAAAAAGGTTCTGCATTTCAGCTCCTGCAAAATTTCCTTAGGAAAAATAAAAAGTTAAAAGATAAATAAAATACCAGAAACTCCCTTTCAGCTGAGCGGCTGGGCCCTTGTCACACGAGTTCCCACACAAAACCTTATCAGAATATTGCCCTTTGCGGCAAGAAACAGGATTGACTTGTAGTGAAGGCACACAGATATTCATCAACAAAATGCTCTGTTAACCAGATTATCCCGAAAAAGGCTGCATCACTGATGAATTCTTGCTGTGAAGAGCCAATGGGTTATCTCATCACCAACTAATCCTGTTATAAATTGTTTAGTACTCAAAATGTATCAGAGAAGAATCCTCAGTCGAACAAGCATTCCACACGTACCGGCGTTCTCCGTGAATTTATTTCTAATTATCATTTGCCTTTTTTTCCATTTCTAGTATGTAGTTAATGAATGCCTGACATAACTTCGGCATTAAAAAAAGGCACGATTAGTTCCATAATTACAGGTTAACAAATGCTCTTTCCTCAGCTCCACGCGCCGAGGCCGTCTCGAGGGCGCGGGTTAAGTGCGGGCAGCACACGGCACAGATGGCGCTGCCACAGCGACCACAGCAACCCCTGTGCCTGGCGCTGCCTCTGGAAGAACGGTTTGATCTTACAATAATATTACAGTAATACAGAACTTGCAAATGTTAACTGGACACAATATTCCAGGTGTGGTCTCCCCAGGGCAGAGCAGAGGGGCAGGAGAACCTCTCTGACCTACTGACCACCCCCTTCTAATCCAGCCCAGGTACCATTGGCTTCCTGGCCACAAGGGCCCAGTGCTGGCTCATGGTCACCCTGCTGTCCCCAGGACCCCCAGGTCCCTTTCCCCTACAATTGGGAACTCATCATCATGGACAGACTTCCATAATTGGAAAAAAATTATTTCACTTTTATAATAATTTGCAAAAACCGAAGACGGTCTCCGCACTTACTGCACATCTCTTCTCTTCTTTTTGTGAGGGTCCACCAGCCGCAGCGTGTCCCTGATCACAGCGACCTTCACCTCTTCATCAACAGCGCTTGGGACGTTTTCAAACACTCCAGGAGAAAGCTTTAAATCACAAAGGGATACAACGATTCAGGATAGAACTGAGGATTATTTATTCCACAACTGCTCAGACTTCGTGCATGTCGTATGTGTTTTAAATACACGATGATAAATGACAAAATACGTAAAGAATACACAAATACCTTCACATTTTCAGTATCATATTACAACGTCTTTTGGCAAGTTTCTCTAGTAAACTGAGATATTTAAAAAAAGGTCGTTGCCAATGTTACTACTTATATTACGTATACAAAATGAAAAAAATTATTAGCAATCCCCTAAACACAATTAAGTCAACTGCAGGGGATGATGAATAAACAAATGTATTTATGACAAAGATGATGCAGAGCTTTCACCATTCCAATAAGTCATATTTCCAGTGTATAAGATTAGCAATGATTTCAAAGCAGAAAATAACACAGAACCTTGGAGGTTTTGTGTTAGCAGACAGCTTCAATCTTTCAAACACAGAAAAGAGCCCGGAAAACCAAACCCGAACAGTTCCACTCCAACATGACCATCATGTCGGGAGGTCTTACCTCTTGCTCGTGCTCTATTCTCATGCTGGGGTTTGCATTTACTTCTAGTAACATGGGCTTCAAGTTTTTCATCAGGAGAATGTCAAACCCTAAAATCTGTGCACGACAAGCAATGTGTTACTTCAGTGCTACTCACAGTGTTGTTCTAGCAAACACAATGGTCACCCATATGGCAAGATTCAGGAGAAAAACATTTGAGAAAGAAAAATAACTGAGAAACGTGCTGTATTGCTGAATAATTACTGATACTAATGGCTGCTTTCACGCTACCCCCTGCAACCTCAGCACCCAGGACAAGTGGGGCTGCACTATTCAGTGGATGCGCTACATCCAGCCAGGGATCAGCAACGTAACTCGAGAAAGCTTTTAGAAAAGGAACGAAACACCAGGGAATTAACCCACACACAGAAATAAATGCCCTCCTGGCAGAAATTTCCACCTACCTGGAAGCAAGTTGGCCCAGGCTTTCCTGCTGGTATGTCGGACTGATAGTAAACTTTCAGTTCTGGTGTTAGTGCAATAATTGTTTTAATCACCAGTGAAATGATATCTGACCACAGCTTTTTGACATCAGCTCCTCTGGAAGACAGTCTGCACAGAATGCTTGAGAAAGTCCTCTTGCTGCCAGTGTTTGCGTCGTCAGAATGGATGAAATTCCCGCTATGGATATTTAGCGAGTAGTTGGTTAAGTGCATAAAAACCTGGTGCAAGTTTTTCAGAGTGGGTTCTTGATAGGGCTCTGTACAAAATCTAGATAGTCCGTCTTTGGCTATATAAATCTCTAAGGGTTCTAGAGACTTCAGTAAGACATAAAGCCGGATGTCAAATTTGAGTTTGTCGACGAGCAGCGGTTTGCAGATGTACTCCTGGACCACGGCCGGGCGGGCGGGGATGCTTCCCGACAGCCGGATGTCGCTCGGGTCCTTCACCAGGTAGATCCCGTCCCCCTGGCAGCCGCCGTCGGGCTTGACGATGAACGTGGGTTTCCAGGACGGGTCGCTGTCCTTCAGCATGCGCACCTGGAAGGAAAGGGATCGCACCGCGAGACGCTCATCAGGGTGGGAGAAGGGCTGGTGCTATGGGAGCCAACACATTGCATTCACAAACAAAATTAATACAAACGATCACATCGCTGTAGTAATAAACACTGTGCCAAAAAGGTAGAAGATAAAGAGCGCTGATGAGCGTAAAGACAAACAAAAGAGCATGAGTAAGGAGTTACTAGTGCAGATAAAAGGCCATTTCATTTAACAAGCCATTGTATAAATGATTCCAGAAACTTCTTTTAATGTTACATACCTAAAGAAAAGCACCTTATTTATTGAGGTATGAATGCAGACAATACCAGAAGGAAAGATAAAGTAAAAATTTGGCACTGATGATACATTTTCTACCACTGAATTATTTTTCATGATCAGATACCCAGCGTTAGTAAAACTGGGGAACGCTGAGCCATGTGCAGGTATTAGACAAACGCCACAAGTTTATTAAACAAAGCAGAGTTTATGCAGCAGTTGCTACCTACCACCATTCTCCAAAATGAAGGGTTTTCTAATTAATACCAGAAGTTCCCTCAGGTCCGGCTTGTAATCACTACCTTTCTATCCAATGCAAGATACAGAAAAATCTGTAACGATTTTAACAGCTCTTCTCAGTGGCTTTGATTTGTATTTGGAAGATCTGTTCAGAGTAGGTGACAACTCAGATGCTTCACTCAAACACCTCGTGCGAAATCAGGAAAGCCGGGGAAGGTGGTGGAGAATTTGATGGTGTTTTGTACCAAATCAGAACGGCTGGATGAATCCCCAAGGTGCCCAGGCCCGGGCCAGCATGGATGTTCGGTTCGAACCCTCGCTGTGCCGGTCTGGTGTGAAACTCGGTGCGTTCTGCTGCGCGAGCTCGCAAACCGCACACCAACTGCCTGCAGCGTGCGGTTTAATAGGCAAAAATGCTTAGAAGTCACCACAAAATATAGATTTCATTCTTTTCCCACATAGAAATACTCCCAGTTTTCAGATTTCTTAAAAAGTTACATCAAATATACCGCTAACAAGTTAAACTAACAGAATCAGCGCCTGCATCCTCGCACGGAAAGCAAGAATTAAAAGGAAAAATATATGTTTTAAAACTAAGATCTAGATCCAAATGCCTCCAAAGGCAATTGAAGAGGAGAGCACGATGTCTCATGTATGAAAATCTGATCCAGCTGCAGGTTTGCCTTTCGTGAGGAAACTCAGGCTGAATGGATATCGTGTTCTGAAAAAATGCATATAATGCGCTATAAGATTTGACAGCACAAAGACTGGAATGTTCATGTCTATGCCTGAGAGGTATCCAAAAGCTGAAAACCTGATTAAACCACCAAAAATCTGCCGTGCTGGAAATTACACTGTCCAAATTAGATTCTTATTAAAAATTAATCATACAAGGCCTATTCATCATCCTCACAGACAACACAAAGGGACCATGAGGGTGATCAGGGCCCCGGTTACTTTGCAGAAATTGGAATTGCCCATCAGAAATAAGCTCTTATCACCCAGATTCCAGCTGATTCTTTTCTGTTAGCGAAGGGTGATTTCCGTAGCACCTGAGAGATTTGCTTATCTGTAACTCTTCTGTTACGGTGCCATGTTAGTACCAAATGTTTCAGAAGGTTAAAAAATAGATGAATATTGAAAACAACTACGTATGTATCTACTTAGTAAAATGAGCTTTTAAGCCCTTGTTAAAAATAGTTATCACCATTTCACTTCAATACAAATGACACTAAGGGAACCACCATTTTATTGGTATTTTCCAATAGGAAGCTCATCCACAACAAACTCAGGAGTGCAGTTTTCTCATCACTTACTGGCTTTTAAAGCACAGAAGATTAATATTAGGTTAGCTGTAGTGTTTTCTACCTGGATATAGGTATAGGGGAAAGCAGGGAAAGCTGACAGCATTTGATTTAGTGACCAATACAAATGTATGATAAAATTGCACAATCGCACCTACAGAAGTGAGGCGCAATAAGAATATCTGAGAGAGGAATTGATTTGAAATGCCGTGCTGCAGGAGGAGCCAGAGATTTAAATTCAAGAGATTCTATTACAGGCCACATCTCAAAGGTGTTAATGTCTCAACCCAGCCCTTTGCCACAAAATCCCCTACTTATGTCCAACCCATCTTATCCCCATCTTATGTCCAACCTGTACCTACACGGACACAGAATTTGTGACCTTTGGTAATTAACTGTGCCCTAAAGGACTTGAACACTAATAATAGCGAAAGGGCAGCAAGATAAGTTTCAGCACAACCCATCTAGAGCTACACACTTAGGAGCTGCAGCCCGTGACAACACGGCTTTATTTCCAGCAGTACCGGAGATGGGTAAATCCTCTTCTGCTCAGATAAATGTACACGTGACATTCACATATTCAAGCATATGCCAGTTCCTATAGGGCTATGTCTAACGTGCAGGCCCCACACGTGCTGTATTCTGCCTTCTCTGTGAATATGCTGCAAATTCCCTCTCAGAGAGCTGACGTGTTCAGCAGCATTAGGGTCCCTGGGTTGTAAAGCAAACATGAAGCACACACGCATAAATAAGCACCATGAAATATCGTGAAACTGCATGTGAAAAGTGTTCTGAACCACTTATGGTTCACTGGGGATTTGGAATTTTCTGGTTTGTATTTTTCCTTGTTTTGGAGAGGTTACATTACAAACTCATGCTAAGCTGAACATAAACTCTTACAACATAAAATATAATGTTTGATAACACAAACTATGTTTTTCTCAAACACAGATGGAAGAACATATGCGAAGGAAACTCCTAGGAGTGTGTTACTGGACATCTGTTATTCTTGGAACAAAAACGAATCGTTTTCACTCCAGTAACCGTTCAACCAGAGGAAAGTATTTATTTGCAGTGCCCCCTGGTGCCAGCGTGCGGGTCGGAGCACCGGCCGGGCTGTACCGGCACCGCTCCGCGCCATCAGCGCCACGCCGCTAATTACGGCACCCAAAAGTCACCCCCAGAACCCCAGTGCCCCGCTTTGAAAGTTTACTTCCAAGCTACCTGCACTTATCTACCTGTCATGGCTAAATTAACTGGATGATTTACACTCCTTTTACAAAGCAATCTTACCTCAAAAGCAACGAGGCTGAAGTCCTATTGGGGTTTTGTTCATTCTTACTGTTACTAGCAGTGCCATGGCCATGACCCAGCATGCTTGTAGAGTATATATTAAAATATGTTCATGGATTTAATTGTGGATATGGTAATTATCCAAAAAGTAACACACAGTAGAGAAGTCTATGAAAGCCCATACCCTTTCCTCTCACTTTTCCAAGCAGAGGTTACTGTAGAATACGAGAATGCCCTGGGCAAGTCAGACAGGGTTAAAACAAACTCATACAATATTTAAAGTATGTATTTATAATAATGGAACCAAAGACTAACATACATCACTTTTTTTTTTAAGCTGAAAAAGAGTGGCATTTTATTACATTCCGAATATTTACACAAAGCAACAGCCTGACAAGAAATTCAAACCAACAGTTATTCAGGAAGGTGTAAGCATGTTTAACAAAGCACGCTAGAAAATGCTGCTTGGAAGAATTTGGACAGAACAGGCAGGATGGGCTGAAAAGATGTGAGTGACAATGAACCAGGTGAGGGTCCACACTCCACACACCCCTGTGCTGGAACCTCCTCAGCCCTCCAAAGCTCAGGAGAATATGCATGGAAAGGGCTTATGGTTCTACCATGTTTATTCTTCCCTGGGCTTTGCAGAGAAGCATAATTGGTTTTAAGTCTATTCTGCAACATAAACAAGAGCAGTTCATCCAGACTACATCTATCTCAGGAAAACTGAAAAAGATGTCACCCACAGCACCCAGGTGTGATTGGAAATAATCTGGTAGGGATGAAAAACCACAGAACGACATGGCAACAATATCCAACAGGTTATACTATTCTGAGAGTAAAAGTAATCTACCTCATCCACAAAGAGGGGAAATTCTTCCGGCAGGATCCAGGATCGAGGGTAGAAGTTGTATTCCAGAGGAAACAGATCCTGCATGGTTCGCACCGCCCGGCTCAGGGTGATTTTACGGACCATCTCTGTCATGCCTGGGAAAATAACGGACAGTGTCTAAAAGCAACGAAGAATCCGCACTGGAGTCTCATGCTGAAAGTAAATTGTTATATCATTATTCACCCGATTGGCAGACACTCTACTCATTGCTTTCTATGAAGTTGAAAATATTTGTCGCATTCCCCTGCCATATTTCATATTGTATGTATTACTGTATCATATTAGAAAAAAAATAACTAGTTATCCAATACATGACTCAGAATAATAGAGGGAAAGTTTTAGTCCCATAGTCCAGTTGTTCCAGGAATAGGTAAAAATGCCATTTAATCAACCACTTGGTGCTTACTTTGCATTCATTTAAGTAAAACCAGCATCAAGTTAGCACAGTGTTCCTGGAAATCAGATCCAGGTCTGAAGGACTCTGGTTTTGGCTGCTGTGCCACTTGCGTGCCAGAACACAGGGAGATTTACATTCATCTCCCACTGATTTAACCACCAGAAAGCTACACCATCCAATACTTGAACATGAACTTCCCACAGACGGGAGAAAATCAGGATAAATAAAGCATAAAGTTCGATATCTGAAGGTTCTTATTCTCACAGCATACTAAGAGCAGCAATAAATCTGAAGTAAAGGGCTTAGATAAGTCAATAGCTAAGCTCTTAGCTCTTATTTAGAGAGATCTCAACAGGGATTAAACAAGAAAAAAAAAAGGAGCTTAAAAAAGTAGAAGAGTCATCAGAAGATGAGGGCTGACATGAACTCTTCAATATTAAAAGATCCATCTAAGGAACTGCACTGCAAACTGCTCCCCGAGATCCGCGAAACAGAACAGATCCTTTGCACTTTGAATCAAAGCCAAATCCAGACACAGCAGTGTTATCAGTGCTAGATAACATACAGTAATTGCACACTTCACTTAAATTACAGCCTAACACTCTTATTTTTCCTGAATTCATCCATCTGAAGTATTCTTTTCATCAAAAAGACTTTCTCTCCAAAATAAATTTCAGTTCGGAAATTGTTCGAGACACTCGTTCTGATATCCATATGCCCTTAGTGGAAATCACCCCCCCAAAAGGTAATACGGTAAAAACACTGTCAGCTGATGAGGCAGACAATTCACACTGAAAAGCAGCAAAGCATAGAAACGGTTAAAATAAGCATGGTCTCACAGCATTTGTTTAAACCAGAAAGAGAAGGAAGGTACCTGGGAACTTGTTGACTTGACCTGAGAAGATGTCGCTGTCGCGGAAGGACACCCCGTGCCAGTAGATATCGCACGGCAAGCGCCTGCCCAGCGGGAACTGGAAAAGAGACAGGAGACCGGTTTGGAAGCAACCTGGCAACCCCCATTCACTCCCTACTCCTCCAAACGCTCTTCTTAAGCATCAAGCAGAAAAGAACAGTCTGACTGTCAAAAGAAAACATGCCCTATATTTCGGTTGCAAAACTAATAATATTTTGATCCGCTCAAGACTCTGAAGTTCAAGATGTTAAACAAACCGGGAAAGGTTTCCAGAAGCTAAAAACAAATGACTGAGAGGCACGATCTGCGCTGAGGAACTCGGAGCTTGTTATCAACCACAATTAAAGCATGACTCATTTGTAATTTAAAATACTATTACAGGGAATAAAATTTCATTAAGCAGCACTTAATTCCGGCACACGAAGGCACAGCAATCGCGGGCGCTACCGCTGGAAGCAAACAAACCCTGACGCTGCTTTGCGTTGGGCTTTTTCTCTGCCCAGTTTAAGGGGTGACAAACAACCAGAGAGAGAAAAGAGCACGATGGGTCCTGGAGGAACTGTCCCTGGCAGCTACTGAATCAGCTCCTGTTCTTACCAAGGTCACCGTTATCGGGGAGTCCCGTGCCCCATGTTTGTACCCCCGGCTGCAGCAGCAGGAGCCGGCGCTGGCCCCGGGACTGCAGTGCAGGGAACACAGAGTCAGTAACCGTGTTGTAAATTAACAGCAAGTTGTAAGTGCCCTTTCTGAGCAAGCTGATTTACATTCGCATCCAAGCTGCAATAAATTTAAAATGGATGCGCAAAGAAATATATTTAAGTGACTCACTATATTATTAATTTATAAATACTGTTGTATATATTAATTTATACAAAATTAATCCCTTGCTGGTTCTAATAGCCTGTATTTAAGAGAAAAGCTTACAATTTGTTTGCTGAGCATTTATATTTCAACTATTAAGGGCTAAGGCAATTATTTCAACAATATGAAGTATCCTAACAACCTAAGAGCTTCTTTTCCAATTCACACAAGATTTCAGCAGGAATTGGAAGACTGTACAACCTTCCATTACCAAAAACGTCAACTGTTTTGAAAGAGTCTGGAAAGCTCCAAAACAGCGCTGCCAATTTCCAATGGCAACAGCTTCCAATAGGAGCCAAGTGGTATAGAAAGGAGGAGCTCCCAGCAGTAAGAACAAAAGCCCCGCGAATCAGCAGCATCGACAATCCGGAGTAAGAGAATTACTGTTAAAAATCCAACACCTGCAATCCGTGTCACAATAATCAATAGTTTTGTGTAAAAAGGTGTTCCTATTTGCCCCACTTGTTCTCTTGGACACAGTCCCTTCTACCAACCCAAAAAACCCATTTTATCTGCAACTCCGCGTAGGTGCCATTAATTAAATACCATATGGAACACGCTCACAGGACACGCTTGTATGAAATATCTACCACTCTCATCACACAATGACTTCAATACCATTTATTACTGAAAGAACCACAGTATCTTGCGGAAACTACTTGTTCTTTACTCCAAATGTCAATTTTTATTGCTCTAAAACATTTCTCTAAGCGCTGGATTTTTTTTTCCAACTTGACAGAAAAAATTAATCTCATAACGCCTTTGAGTAAATTACTTGATTTACCACTTTAACTAAAATTTCGGTTTCCTCAGTAAATAGCCTTGAAAAATTAATTTAAAATGCTAATTGAGCACTGCATCCCTTTCATTTCCTTACTCATAGCGGTGAGACACCCAGTTTAACAGAGCCAGTGGATTCTTCACTTATTTCATTATTATTCAGCCTGCAAAATCTGGTTTTGTACAAGTGAAAATTAATTCTGTTGGGCTGGGAAAGACAATCAGTGGCCTTCGCCTCCCGCACAGGTGTACCCGGAATACAGATGCAGCCTTCGCTCTCAGAGAGCCTTTCCCTCTAAATCCTGAACAATTTCTTTATTTATTAAACGGAATTGAAATGAAAGGCAACGAAATTTGCATTTATATAACACCTTTCATCTACGGAGGATATCAAAGCGCTTTACACACGCGGCATGGAGATGGTTTCACGGTGCACAGAGTGAGCAGCTCTGCTCTGGGGAGCGGGAGCTCCGCAGCCCCATCGGCGACTCAGAGCTCCCAGCAAATCCACATTATTTGGATTTATCCAACAACGGGATCAAACTCACCTCCTGCATGAGCCGGGAAGGATTCTTTATTGTCTGCACTACATTCTACAAAAGAGAAGTGTTTGGAAAGGAACAAATAAGTTTATTGGGCTCCCTCTGGCAGTGCTGGGCAGGTATAAATCCACCTTATTGCAGAAGGGACCTTTCCGCCACCTCCCAGCTCCTGGTGCAGGGGACAAGCTCAAGAGAACGATGGAGGCTTGAAGCTGCCTCTGTTCTTGTCTGTGCTGCCTGGTCTGAGCTGGAACAGCCCCGGATGGCCCTGACCGATGCCGCGGGTCAGAGGTGGGAGCACGACGGAGCCATCCTGGCCGCTCCATGCCCGTCCTGTGCAGAATAAATGAGCCTGGTCCCACAATCAGCCACTGCAAACAGCTCTCAGGGTGCAATCAGTTCACTAACTCCTCCAAGAATTTATTTACAATATTTTTTATTCAGAGTTGGGGGGCACTTGTTAGAACAACAACAAATAACCCAGGAGTCACAAAGCGAATAGAACTGTTTGCACAGCTTTGACACTATTAATAATCAATCACAGTCAAATCGGTCTGACAGGTCATTTCTACCTTTTGATTGGAAGGCAATAAATTAAATTGTCTCACGGGTCACATCAGTCTGTTCCATCCCGTTTAATGACAAGTTAAATGACTCTTGTCTTGTAGTCAGCTCTTCCCAGCGTAAAATTTCAAACTATTTCTACACCTCCACGCAGCTACTGAACAGCAAGACAAATGAAACGCTTCACGTTGGGATATTTGATGCCTGAGACATCTGCTTCTTCCATTTTCCTGGTAATTGAAAGCTAGCCGAAGAAATCATTTATTAAATGATGAACAAACTCAGGATGCAAGCTCAATTTGTGCCCATTATTGCATTTGGCATATCATGTTCATTTAACGAATCTGACACACTGAATCAGACAGTCCAATCCAGTGATGGGAGTAATTGCTCCGCTGGCACGCACATTAAAACCCTGCAATGCTTTTTAAAAGGTTCAGCCCAGGCAGGGCTATCACGGTTGATAATTTAATTTACTCAAAATTCCCACAGCTGAAAAACACAGGTTGGGACGGGTTTTTGTGTCTTTTGCTTCCAATAACAAAACTTCAACTCTTTCACCTCTTCTGCGTGTACCAGTGCCATAGAATAAACTGCTCGCCAATATTGGCAAGTCAGGGTAACTGCAGCAAAGAGATTTCAGACCCTACAACTTAAAACAAAACCCAGCCCATCACAAAAGCCTCCATAAAACTGTAATAATGCTATCCAGTAGCCAGAAAAGGTTATTGATAAGAAGTAGGCCACTTTAAAAAGCCCATTATAGCTTTGCCTGCCCAACAAAATATTCAAGCCAACACATCCAGCAGCAAACAGAGAGGAGAACAGAAACAACACAACAGCAATGGGAAAAAACATTAAAAAAAGTGGAGGAAAAGAAGGATCCAATATCCTAAATCAAAGCCCAAGGTGCGATCACCTTGAAAAGTATCGCACAAGGGATGACAAGAGAGCCGCAGCCCCTGCAACATCAGTGTGTAAAATACACGCATTTCATTACTACTTCTAAGATTTTTTTGCTACAAGAAACAACATCCGTGTTCCCTCTGCTGGTCCTGCTGTAACAGTGAAACTATTTCCAAGGCTCTTTGGCCATTTTAGTGCTTCAGTGCTATTTTTCTAAACATTTGAAAGGGAGAGCTTTCAAAATGATATGTAACTTGAATAAAAGAGTTTTCCTTGGATTTCTCTTAAAGTTGTTTATTCTTCAAATCTAGACAAGATCTTGTGTATCAATTCCCTGTGTCTGCTGAATTCTGCTGGCTTGAAGTCAACAGTTTGTCTCGCTCCCATCCTAGAAGACTTTCACCTTCATATTTTCACAACATCAACAGTACTGTTAAAGAGTTGTAGCTAATATTGGTTACCCTTTCATTACTCTTTCCACCTTTGGGACAGGGTGGGTGGGTGGAAGGGAAATAAAGAAAAATAAAAAGAGCCAAAACCGATTAGTCATATATACATTGACATAATACTTTCTTCACAAATGGTAACATCCCATTCATACTTATTAACCTATTTATAGGCTGAAAAAGATACAGAAATGCGTTACAGTGACCTGTTTATGGGGCATGAATTATTGCCCATCTAGAGAGTACAGCCAAGCATCACAAAGATTGCATCTTAGGTCTCTTCTTTAGTAAGAGGCCAAGTGGCCAGAAGAGGAAGCAACAGACTAAATGAAAAATATTGATTGAACAAAGCGATGGAGGAGAAAGGATATTGAGGGAGACAGTAAACAAAGAAGATGAAGTAAAGGCAAAAGTGGTTGCTGTGGGGGGATGCGGAGCAGGAAGGACAATGCTAATTAATACAGTGCAGATATTAAAGAGAGGAACAAGAGCACGTGAAACAAGTCCATTTGTAGGACAGAATACCAAGTGCAAGGCAGAGATGCAAACCAGTAAAATCTCAGGAAACAGAAAAGGCAAAATTAACCAGTAAGTATGGCTTATTACCAACATAACCTACGAGGCTAACTTAAATCAGTAACTCAGAAACACTCGCTGGAATGGCACCGCACACTCTGAACACAAAGCTTAACCATAAAAATGAAGAAACTGAGTGTGAAGTCCCCCTTGCGCTGCACATCACTGAGTAAAACACGGAGCGAGGCTGCTGACAGACACGCCACAGGTGCGCTGAGGGGTGAGAGGTACACGCCAGAGGCTTTCATTTCATGCCTCTGGTGTTCTGTTACTGCTACAGGCTAACGCCTGTTATGTTTGCTTTATTAGGTGGTTTAATATCATGTCACTCATACACAATGCTCTTTGACATCTCTTCAAGATAATCAGCGACACTGAGGCTTTGCCATGAGACCGGACAGCTGATCTGCCAGGTTTGTTGTCATGAACCTTTAGCATGTGCTACGCTATGAGGGAAGAGCAAAAGGAAAGGAATGCAGATCAACACGACACGGCAAACATTTCTGCATAAGGGTTGGTTTCTTTCTTGCCCTTTCCAGTGAACAGTTTAAGCTTTGAAGCACAATATCCGATTACCCTTATTTTGGCTTGCGTAACTGGCGATTGCACCCTTGGTCATGAATCAGATCAGCTTCCAGACTTGGCATCTAATTAGAAATAACCTCAGCGGCCGGGACGAGCCCCCGGGTGCCGGCGGCTGCTCGGGGCTGGTTCGGGCGGGCGGGGAGCGGGGGGAAGCGCCCCGCCAGCAGCAGAGGGTTCTGCAGCACCTCGGGCAGAGCAGCGTGCGGAGCGGAGGGAAGGGCCGGGGGGAAGGGGCAGAGCCCCGGCCTGGCGCTCACCTCCCTCCAGCGGAGCTGCCGCAGGCTGATCTTCAGCGCCTCCAGCGAGGTCTTGGCCTTGGAGCTGTCCACCGTGACGCGGGGCCGCCGGCCGGCCCGGCCGCTCTCGCCCCCTCCGCGCCGCCCCCTGCCCCGCGCCCCCCGCCCGCCCGGGCCCTGCGGGCCGGCACCGCGGACGCCCCGCTCCCGGCCGGCCGCGGCGGGCAGCGCCTCTTCCCCCGGGGGCGCCCCGGCGGGCTGGCCGCCCTGCGGCTCTTCGGCGGGAAGGGCCGGGGACCCCGGGGGCTCCTCCGCCTCCCGGGCCGGCTCCATCTCCACCCCGCCGCGCTGCCTCGGCCCGGCCGCCCCCACTCTCCGCCCGTTGCCATGAGAGCGGAGCGGCGGACGGGGCGCGCGAGGGGCCAATCGCCGTGAGGCGGTGACTCCGCTAGCTCCGCCCCGCCGGCAATGACGTACTGTGGCTGACTCCGCCATTTTGGGAGCGGGCAGGGCCGCCAGCCCCTTCCGGGGAGGCCATTTCGGAAAGGCGTCGGGCGGCCATCTTGGAAGCGGGCGGCGCCGGGCGGGAAATCACCTTGGAAGGCGGCGGCCGCCCCGCCGCGGTCCCGGCCTCAGGCCGATGGCTGCGGCTGCGCCTGGCGCTCGTCGCCTTTGCCACCGAAACCACTGCCCGCGCGGCTTAGAAATTAAATCCGTTGCGGTGATTTGAATGTGGGGCTACGGTGCTGTTACTCTTGAGACAAAGCCCCACGGCTCTACCTCAGGCCGGCACTCAGCTCTTGAGTTCCCTCACCCTTGTCCTGTAGTGCCCACATTGCTGGGTGTCCAGTGTATGGCCTGATCGGTTTCTGTATTTTCTTAAATTATTTTTAATCAAAAGCCGCCTGGAAAGCCCGTGCTGTGGCTGAGGAGGGGCACAGGGTGCACTGACCGGCCCTGCGCCCTCGGTGTGTGCGGGAAACGTCTCCCAAACCGGGCGTTTCCACGTCTGTGCAGCGCTGCACAGCTCCAGGTGAACACCGTGCTGCGAGCGCCATCGGGATTTCAGACAACGCCTGCACCGCCTGGCTGAGCCCAGTGCCAGTGAGAAAACAGGGAAACCATCTTCGCAATGTCAACAACATAATAAAGAGTCTTAGCAGCACTTACATCCCTCGCGATGTGAGTGAAGAGGCAATGAAGCAACGAGTGAACGCGCTGCTGAGGGCAGTTCCGCAGCGCGGGCGGGCGGGGGCGCTGCGGCCCCGGGAGATCCGCCCGGCGGGAGAGCGGGAATGCGGCAAAACCGCGGAAAACCGGCAGAAAGGAGCGGGGTTCTGAGCGGAGGAGCGGCCGCTGGAGCCAAATACATGCAGCCAAAAGTTGGGACTTCCGGTTAGGTGCGAATTAAAATAAAAAGCTTGTTTCAAGACTGAGCGCCTGGCTGCAGATCTCCTCAGACAAGGAGGAGATATGAATGTATCTTTTACCCTGCTAGATCAGGCTTTAGGTACATCTGGATTAATATCCCGCTTTCACCCCACATGCTCCCTGGTATTCTATAGAAACTGCAGCACGAGACACAACTTGCCAGTAACTGCGACTCTGTACGTGCGGACCAAGTCAGCAGGTGTTTATAAAGTTTAATCACCAAGATACAGTCTTATTTCAACAATAACCTGGAGCATCACCTGCAATCCTAACACTACCTCTATTTTTTTCAGTGCATCACCTATCTTCCATTTACCCTTGCAGGTGATGAAGAAACTAATTAATTTCAGTCTTACAGCATGAAGTGACCAGGAAGGCTGAGGTCTCTTATTTTACTGCTGAGAACCCAGCTGAACATTTTTAATATATGTATTAGAGATTTATCCTCACCAACGTCAGCAGTGCTGAGGAAAGCCAGGGAAATAGTTAAGATGGGCCAAGGCATTAAGAGGCTTTGGAGCACGGGAAATACCAAACAAAATGATTGCAAAGGAGAAATATTTTTATATCTAATTATTATATATCCGTATTTCTTACGGGCTAATAAGGTACTAGTTGTTTCTCTATCAAAGCAGCTGTAATATATCAGATACCTGGCTTGCGCTGTATTGTGTGGATAAAACCTTAATTTCATGTTGAGATAAATAGAGATGGTCTGTAGTGTGCAGCATGGAGTCAGACTGTACCCAGTGTTCAGGTACTGCAAGGTAGGGGAGTAAAGTATAGGTTGAGTAGCAGTGAGGTAGCAATGTAATGCAGGAGAGTATGTCCTGCTGAATACCGCGAGCTGGATCGAGCAGCAGGAGAGAAAAACTAGGAAACTTTAGATCATCTGTCCCCTGGGAGAAGAGGGGAAATTTAAAGCTACCGTGCTCTTCAACACAAGCTTATTTCCTGAGACTCCTGGTCAGAGGGAGTTGTTGATTGGAACAAATTGTTACTATCTTGTGAACAAGATGTGTACTCCATCTAGAACCATACATCTGTTAGACTGTGTTGGGAAAAATATCAATGATTTTTTTCCCTGAATCACTTCCCAGTGTCACAGCGGCGATGGTGTTTGTAGGCAGCACAGAACAACGTGTGCTCTCCTACACAGGAGGGAATTTGGCAGAGTATTGGTACACATGTACATTTATCAACGCACTATCACATACCTTCAAGAGGTTTCGATTCCAGCCTCACAGTATTTTGGCCTTTTAAGAGCCTTGATCTGACTCCTAATGTAATGGCTTGGTACTTTTATGAAATTCAGGATATCAAATATTGCAGAGGGGCTAATCTGATTTTATGGGAATGGGGAAGGACACTGATTGTACAGTACCTTACTCATCTCTTAGGCCAACAACTTCACTCTCATTTATCCTAACTTGTAACTTACTGGGTCATTACACCACAACATGGTTAACCTGATGTTTGTGTGTGCAAATACACACCTTCCTATGATGTGCATAAGAAACCAGCAGACCCAAGGACGAGTCTGACGATAAAGCACTTTTACAGATGCAGACGACCGGTGGGTAACATCCTGGAGCATCGTTCCAGAGACCGACCTGTTCCCTGACCTGGGCCAGCAGGTGCCCTGCAGGTATTTGCAGGAATATTCTCACTGAACACCTAACTCTTGAGAATTAGACTTTCCCAGGCAGTGAACTGAGCAGTAGGGCCATCCATCACGATAATGTGCTGATCCAAGCAACTTATACTGGAGGTGAACTGTACTGAATTCAGAATTCATGAGTCAGACATGTGAACACATCAAGCTTATGAGTTCAATAAGTAACATTTTTCTTACATAATAAATTTGACTTCTTCTAGTAAGCTTTTTGGTTACTGAGTCTGGATCAAAATTTCTAGCTTTTCTCTAGCACCGTAAGGACAATAAACGTATTATTTTTCTACTTTTTTTCTTTTTAAAAAGCCAAGACAAGAAAAACATTAAGTAGCATCTAATTTGCAAAACTATCATACAATCTTTGTTTTAATAAAACTGGCCTCCTGGCAGTGGCGAATTAATAATTTGCAGAAGTATTTAAATGTACCATTTTGAAAAAAAAATCTTGCTCGAACTATTTAGAAAGAAAAAAAAGTTACTCATTAAGAACTATCCATCTGTGTCTGTTAATAGTTCCTTTTGCAACGATGGTATCTTCTGTCAGTTGTACTGTCACGAATCAATAAGAAAGCAATGCTCATAAAAGGAAAAGTCAAAAGAAAACATATCTAGTAAACAGAGTCCATCTGGAAGATGCCGGTGGTGGTGTTATGCTTCAGACCGGGTTTAACTCTGTACACAGCAGCCCATGCCTCCAGTGCTTATGTTAGACCACTGAAGATTTGTGGTTGACCTACATCGGCAAACAAAACATTCGCTGCATACTTGGGGTGGGGGGATTTGCATCACAGAGGATGATGAAAATATGCATAATTGTCCATGACATTTTTCATTCCCGCGTCCCGCTGCACAGAACTTTGGAAGCGGCCATGCGTGAAAGCGGCTTGCAACGGGCAGATTGCCGGGCCGGGCCGCTGAGCGGAGCCTTCAAGACATTAAGCTTCTGTTTCTTCTTGAGCAACACAAATCTGGTATAATCATCTCACCACGCAGACCCCGTGCACACAGAGGACACGCATGACACGACTGAGGGGGCTGAAACAATGACAGCTCCACATGTCACAGCTGCGTTCACATCGTGTGGCACCTTCAGACTCACTTGGAGATTTTGTTTGCAAGTTTTCACTGTTTTCTTCAAGTCGCCAATACAACAGAGGGTAACATCACTCAATTTCACCCAAGGGTACCTAACTTATCTATTCTTGTCTCTGTATTTCATCATACAGCAGCATTTATAGGACATGGTTGGTGCCTGCAGGCTTACCAGGTTAAACAAAGATTTTAATTTATCACCTAGTGATCACGAGTGATAGAGAGTTATCTGATGTAAAGCAAACAAGAGGAACTGCAGGTCAAAACACATTTCTGAACTACTTCATCCATCTTTATTTTTATAATTAACCTATACAGGAAATTTCAGATTTGGCAATGGTTGGGGTTTCTGACTTGTTCCCATTTTTTCTGTAAAACTAAAGCTCAAGATGAATTCATTTAAATGCCCTTGCAGTAGCTTTTTATGACAGCATTTCGTGACTATGAAGTGACATTTGATCACTGACTGTCTTAAGATATCAAGAAAAGCCAACAGATTTTGCTGCGTAGCAATACTGCTTCATTTCGCTTCCTTGCGTAAAGAAAGCAATTGTAAGGAAAGCAGATTGTGTCTGAAATTTTGGAAATCCAGCCGCAATACACAATTTTCTGCCTCCGCTAGCAGAGCACGTTATTCCCATAATATGCTGTCCTCCCCTTCCACACATCAGCTCTTCCTGCTCTGTAGGAGGAGGGAACAGAAGCTGGTTGTTAGTATTATGCATAAAAACAACTCCCAAACTCTTAAATGACTCTTATATATAACTGAGATAAAATCCAAAGTCATGGAACTTAGTGAACAGTTTTATTGCTTTGACGCACATGCCGGGTGATTCACCTGTATTCATCTGTCCTCTAAAGCCATCATGAAACTTTAAGGCAGTAACTGCTGTTTCTCAGTAACTATCAACAGGGCATACTCAGCTTCATTCTGCCTCTTTATTAAGTCTATACAAAAAACCACTGCGTTCAAGCAAGCGCCCATCTCCTGAGGAATGGCCGGTGAACTCGGCTGCTAAATCAGAGGGATGTCCGCGGCACACGGCAAGTCTGCCAGCATGACAGTACATCTAAAAATCACCAGCACAAGTGTTAATACTGTTGATAAAGTCATATGACAAAACCAGATCTGCTAAGATAGTAAACATGCATGGATCTCTCAGATCTTACAAGTATGATATGGAAGAGATTTCCTGTAACGGACATTTTGTCTGCCATTACTGGATGTCTGTCTGGTTGTTCTTGCTATGTCACATCGTATTTATCATTTAAAATCTCTGCAGCTCTGCTGTGCAGAAATAAGTGCTTAAAATGTTAGCAGAAGGGAGGAAAATTCCTTGAGATCAAGACCAGGTCTCCTTTGGAAAGCGTGCAGTGCCTCTGCAGCTCCTTTGTCGGAGTTGTGAAGGTGGGTTTGGAAGAAACCTGCCAGGATCAGGCGGGAGCAACAGCGACCTGTGCTGCAAACCAACTGACAAAACAACTGAAGAACACCCAGCATGTAATACTCACTACCCCATTTACACCATATTCAAGGTCTCTTCAAACAGTTATGCTGTATAGGAAGAGGGATTGCCATGCAGAGCAAATGTGAACGTAGACAGAAATGCGTATCCATGTGAGAGAAAGAAATTTCTGTAGCCTGGGCCTGAAGAAGAAAGCTGATATAAACCTTTTCTCTGTAAAAACACTTGAAGCTATGAGCCAAGAAGCTGTCTGTGGTGCTTCACTCCTACTGTGTTCAGAGAAATGGGACTTTCTGTGTGTGCTTTGCACATCAAAGGAATAACTAGCTCAGTACCTCCATCTGATGCAAACACCCACTACGGAGTTTGGCGTCAAGAAGGCGTAATGCTAGTAGGGGTTTGTTTGTACTAAATCCGTGACGATGTACTGGGTAACTGTTTAATTCCACATATTTGCCCAGTTTTATTATCCAGAAGAAAAGGCATACAGCTTTCTCACTTGCAATGGAGTCAAAGAATTTTCTTTGCCCAACAAACAAATTAGAAAGTTAACAGCTTTTTAAGTTTAGCGGCCTTTGAGCTCAATTCTCAAACACAGATCCAAACCATTAACCTTAGAAGAGCTAAGCCCTACAAAAAGTTCACAGAAGTTAATGAACATGGAATATTAAGCACCTCCATTCAATTGTGATCTAACAGAGTCTGGCACTGCAAGCTTTATTAAATCACAGTTGCCTGATTTTTCCCAGGACTCCTATGAGATGTTTCTTTCCCCCTATCCAGAGAATTTTATAATCTGCAGCATACTGGAGAGCACCAGAATGGAAATAAAAAGACCATTCTTGTTACCTCATCCTGTCCTTTCTATCAGATTTTTAAAAATGTAACTATCCCAAGCGAAGTCCATATGCTCCCACTCACATAGGAATGCTCTTGTGGCAATGGGAGCGTAATGAGGAGCAACTTTCAGCAGCTCAGCACCACGGCAGGTCCCTGCACGCCCCAGTTAAAATGCGGTATTGCAGAATCCATGGAGAGACTCACCAGTAGTGGCTGTGTTAGGTTTTTATCCCCTTACTGGTTCGGTTCTGCTGGCGTTAGCATCAAAGGAAGCACAAGCATAGGCTGACCAAGTGGCATCTCCTCCTCTTTGGGCTCAGGAGAACCAAAGACCTAAATCTTGCTCAACCAATCCAAGGACATTTGCACACAAAATCTAGGTTATTCATTCAGGTCAACAGCTATTTTTTAAATCAAGATTCGTACAAGATAAGTGCCATGAAATGTTCTAAGTACACACTAGACAACAGCATAAAGATCACACAGAAAATCACCAACAATGAGCTAAACTGACGAATCTGCAGGTGAGATGTGTATCTAGAGCAGCATACTGGACAGAAACCAATTTATGTATTTCCATACCTGAAACAAAACCCATTTTGAGTTGTTATGCTGTATAAAAGAGGGATGAGCATAAACACGTGAAAATTTACATGAGAGGGTAATGCAACGTTTTAACTTGAAAGAAAAAAAAAAAGAAGCCTGTTTGAGAACCGAAAAACTTTGCAAAGACAGGAGGCTGACGGCAGAACCCATCCAGCACAAGTGCCAGAACGAGTTGCTAATGCCGCAAAATACTTGAACACGTAGGCTCACAGTCAGTGAACCAATATTAATTCTTTGGGCTTTCTCTCCCTCTCTTAATTATAAGTTTCTGGATTTTTGGCTCTTGCCCATCTCCCGCTGACTTACAAGTACTCGGAGATGCCAAGAAACTCAGGATGATTACGCTCCTGAGATGGAGACAGGGAGTTGTGCGCTGTCTGCCTGTGGCCAACATTTTATCTCTCGCTAACGTGAAAGCCACACAAAAGGTGGTATCCAACAATGTTCAGGCATCCAGCTGGGGAGTTTTGTATGACAAAAGTTGTAACTGATTACTCAAAACTTAATTCCAGGGAACCCAGATGAGATCAGCTGAAGCACATATGAGCCTCCACCCCTTGGATTCTACACAGTTCACATTTCTGATCACTCCTGTAAAGGGCCAAGAGCGCTAACAGTCAGAGGATGAGTCTTGGGTCTCGCCATCCCTTACCTGTGCTGGTTCCTGCTGAGAAAACGTGGACTCACCGGGCACGGCGGTGCCTCGTCACCGAGATGGAGCTGGAAGGGAAGAACAGCCTGAGTACACAGGTACAGCAGCAACACCCTGCACCCACAGCAAAAATCCTGACACCGTATTCAGTCAGTCAGTAGGACATGGACTGTGTGACAGGGTTGTGACAGAGGGCACATACTAACAGAGCTATAAGCCACATTAACATTGGACATGCTTAAGGGTGTCAGCCTACCCTTCCAGTGCAGGAGCTGCAGTGATAACCCACATCATTGTGTACACTGTTTAGAATTTCTAACACAGGAAATGGAGCAGGTGCTGCTGCACGATACAGTGTGACCTACACTATCCAAAAGAGCATAAAGTTCGATTACCATGAGACTCCATCTGTGAGCCGCACTGTGCTGCCGCTCACAGCCAAGGCACCACCATGGTGTGCTGGGCCAGCTCCTCGCTGTGCGCTGGCAGCTGAGAATGGGGAGCTGGTACTTTCGTGTCCTCGGGGGCTATGGCCTGGTATGGCTCCTCTGTATTAAAACAGCAGCATCAGGCCCGGATAGCCCCAGACACACAGAAAGACAAAACCTTCACAAGCCAAACTTCAACAAGAAGCTTCAGGCGATTATTGTTGAGCCGACAGAGAACACTTTGCAAGGTGGAACCTCCCAGAGTCCCGGAGCTCCGTTCCTTCCAGAGAGCCAAGGCCGACACTTGATCTCGCATCACCCGAGCGAAGGCGCCGCAGGGCCCGGAGCGGCCGAGCTCATGGCGGGCACTCCAGGAAAGCCCGCGCTGCCCCGCCGGGCACGGCCCCGCTAACGCGGCACCTTCCTGCGAGCGACCGGGCCGCGGCTCCCGGCGGGGCGGGCGAGGCGGGGCGGCCGCGGGCAGGGCGGGCAACGGGCGGGCTCCACCGCCCCCCGCATCACATGAGGGAACTTCGGGCCAATGGCGCCGCGGCGGGGCCGGAGCCCCGCTCGCACCCGCGGACGCTCATTCAAAACGCGGCCAGGCTCGGGCGCCGGTAGCCCGGTACCCGTGTCCCCGCTCCGCGCCGCCCGCCCCGGGGCTCCGCGGGGCCGGGCGCTGCCGGCGGGGATGTCCGGCGGGGCCACGGCCTGAGGCGGCCGCCCGCCCGCCGCCATGCCGGTGAAGAACCGGTACAACCTGGTGGACGATGGCTGCGACTCCCGCGTCCCGCTGCACAACGAGGAGGCCTTCCAGCACGGCATCCACTTCCAGGCCAAGGTGAGCCCCGGCCGCGCTCCCCCGGCCCCGGCCGCTGCCGGGGACCCCCCGCCTGCCAGAGCCGCTCGCCCCTCCAGGCTCCGGGGGTTTTGGCAGAGGCCGAGGCGGCCCCGGCGGGTTCCCCCGCGGCGCTGGGCCCTCCGGCCCCTGCCTGGTGCAGACCGGCCCTGGGCACAGGGACCTGCGGGCTGGGGCTCCTGGGCCGAGCAGGTGCCAGCGGCGGGGCCGGTGCTGGACACGGGGCTGGCAGCACCACGGGTCGTGGCCGGGCTCGTTGTGCCCCCTCCAGCCCTGCCCCGGGTGTGTTTCTTGGCTCTGGAAGTGCCCCTGGCCCGCACAACTGTGCCAGATCTAAGGAAGTCTAAAGAAAACACTGATAAATCACGAAAGCCTGGCGTTTGATCATCACAATCAAACAGGTTCTTGCTCTTTTCCTAGTATTTTTCTCAGCTGTTTAGTCCTCAGAAGCCACCTTGTGCGCTTCATTAGAGAAATGACCTGGAAAGGCTGCTCCTGCCAGTGGAGGATGCTGCTTGTGCCAGGTGCATGTCCTTGTCCTTGCTCCATCCGTGCCCGTCCTGTCCCCCCCGGGCAGGACTGCATCCCTAGCGCAGCAAGGTGACGGCTCTGGGTCCCCCTGGAGACCAGCAGACTGCTCCGTGCTGCTTAAAACCATATCAGTGCCATGTTCCTTCTGACCTGTTCCCCGCATGAAAACCTGGGCAGGCAGGGTCTTTGTTTAACACAAGCAGCCTTCAGGCATCAGGAAAAAATACCGATATTGTCAGAAATTTTGTATTGATCACGATGAACGATCTGGCAGCGCAGCTTCACTCTCAGAAAGTGACTCCATTGGAATTGACATTCTGTAGAGAGTGCAGGGAATGGGTTTATAATTCAGCTGACAAGAAGAATTGCATTTTGCTGGAGCAACTCTAGGGTTCCCTTCCCCTCTTTGCAGGTGGCCTAACACAGATTAGAAATAGAATTCACGCCTGCAGTCTCCTGAGCTAGGAAGAAGGGGCATATATATTCAAATAAAGCTTTGAAATGCGAATTTTGTGCATTTTGGTTTTCCTGCTAAAAGATCTGTAAGATTTAAGCAGGATCTAGGATGGATTTGAATAGACAGTTAATCATGTATTTTAAAAATATCTCTTCCTTAGGGGAGAAATGAATTAATCTTTTTTTTAAATTAACATTTGCTGTCCTGCAGACTGTGCTGAGAAGAAAAATCCATATTTTGATTTTTAAAATACGAGAAAGCTGTAACTGAGTGAAATGGGCTTCTTCAGACTGACAGCTTCAGGTATCCAGAACTATTCAGAGAGTGGATAAGGCTGTGGGATGTGTGGGTCTGAGATGGCGTTTGCATTACCTTAGTAACACGCTCGCGCGGCTCTGCTGTGAAGTCTGTCTCTTGCAATTAGGACGCTCACTGTGGGCTCATCACTCGGCTGCAGCTCTGGCAACGATGGGGCTGGCACTGCCTGCCGGGTGCCTCACACCAGCCCATCTTACTGACCACATCCAGCCTCTAATCTCCGCATACCAAAGTGTCTTACTTGCCCTGTAATCTTCAGGGACAATCTTCAGGACTGGGAGCAGCTGGTGGGCAGGTTTATGCAGAGCTCGGTGGGCTGGCAGGGCTCTGTGTGAGCCCCCAGACCCTGCGGCGAGGCCAAAGTGGGGAGCTTGAGAGAATCTTTCCTGGCACAGCAGTCGCCAGCTCTCCTCCTACCCCTGCTATTAATTTATCTTTGGTAGCATGGCCTGTTCCCCCTGCAGCACCACTCTTCACCGACAAAAGGCCAGACGGCTGCACCGAATTGATCTGGATTACCTGTGACTGTACCAACAGCCATGACGAAGTGGGAAGGAGGTGTCTGCAAACCAAGGAGACCGTGGATCTGGAGCAATGTGGATATGCCCTCATCAACCAGGGCTGAAAGAAATCCTGGCTCTGTCACTCCCTCCCCTGCTGCCCTCAAGCTCTCGTGATCTGGGTGGTTTCACTCTCTTGTGGTTTACCAAAGGCTACGGCTGAACTTAACTGCTCTTAAAAATGCCATTTTGCAAAGGCATTTACAGAAGCATCAGAAAAGCCAGATGACCTTTCCGATTGCTTACAGTGTTTGTTTCAAGACAGACGAAAGAGCAGTAAATACTGAGCCAAGAGAACTCATCTCTGAAAGCCCTATTAAGCAAAAGTTTTTCAAAGTTAAAATCCATTGCAAGCTGCAAGCGTTACAGTAGAGAAATAAAACCAGAACTATGTCAGTAACAGTGACAGATATGGGGCTGCTCCTGGGAAAGTATTTTGTTTCCATTGACACATATATCGCAACAACCCACAACTTGAAACCACACACTCAAACAGACAAGATTCATGCACAAAATGCTCTTCAGAGGGGAACTAAGCTTTGTGAGCTGCCCCGTGCTAACCTATGCCCACCACGCAGCGATGGGCTGTGTTTTGGCAAGGGAACCGACAGACCCCGCTCAGAACCCACCAGCACCAAGTCCAAAGGGCACTGCAGCTCCTGCAAGCACAGCTAAAAACAGCTGGTGTAGGACATGGGTTTGAGTGGGTTTACCAGGATTCTGCAGATAGCTGAGCTAGTCCAGCCAAGTGGGGACCATGGTGTTCAGAGGGAGGATGGTCCAGACTGAAAAGTCAGGCCAGAACCATGAGCCTTTCCCAGAAGAGCTAGTTGCTGCACAGCCTGGCAACTTTCCAACTCCTATGTGCTTTTAGTTACAAGTATTTTAAAAGCAGATGTAGTGAGGAGTGACAAAGGATGGACAGCCCCATTTTCAGACCCAAGGGATTGTAACTTGATTAGCGATAGATGCTGCTCTGCAAAGCACAGGTAAAGGCACATCCAGAATCTGAATGAGGTCAGAAGCTCATGCCCAGTGTTAGAAATCCATTAACTTCTCCCTGACTCTGATAACATTATCCACAACAGATATTCCTGTCATGTTACGGGTCAAGAGAGTCTAACCAAACAGGGACTAAATTAATGAGATGCTGTTTGAAGAAAGCTACACCATTAACTTGTACGTTACTTCACAGACATCTCACTGTTCTGTCTTTCAGTACATCGGTAGCTTGGACGTACCCAGGCCCAACAGCCGCGTGGAGATCGTGGCAGCCATGAGGAGGATTCGGGTAAGTCCAGCAGAGCCAGCGATTCCCAAGACATATTAGCACAGACCCATCCCCTGCTCTTTCCAAAGGGATCAGTTGGCAAAACTCAACCATAAACCCGTAGTCTCTGCTGAGCCTGTATAGGGATTGAACACAAGACATTTTTTTTTTACCGTTTGGGATTTATTCTGTGTGAAAAATGAGATGTATGCAATCTGCTCCACAAAAGCATTCAAACTCATTGACAGTTCCAAATATATTATGTTATTGTATATTGAAATATCAGTGGCCTGGCAGCTGTTATGGATGTAAATCCCATCAGATTAGACTTTGTGGATTCTGCTGCTCATGGAATAATTTGCTGCTTTCCCCGATCCTCCAATACAGTTTTACAGTTCCTGTTTCTCATCATCGAGTCTGTGCTTTTCCTTCTCCAGCCCTTTATTCCTCAGAACAGCCTGTGAATGATCCCCAGATTTAGCCACGATTGGCAGGGTGGGTAGCTTACATCTGCTTCGTCTATAACCAGTTCGAGTGTATCTACCCCAAACGGCAGCACAGCTGTTGTGCCTGGCTGAAGTTTTGAAGGGGTCTTAATTCTGAGGCTGTTCACATGCCTTGCGTCAGCTGAAGCAGGTTTGAGAATCTTCCATTTAAAGCTTTGAAGGGATTATCCTATTTTCCCCTTCCCCCCCACAGTGTTTAACCATCTAATTTTCATTTAGAATGCCGCTTTTTAAACTTAGCCCGTGACTGGCTGGGGAGCTACTGTGTTCATCTCCAACCAGGCTCAGAAATGACATTCCCCTGCCTTTGCCTGCTCAGACTATTAGCAAAGCTCATGCTCAGAACACAGCAATCTACATCGCCTGGTTATTTATGGAACAGGTGAACATCTATAGGAAGCAAAAGCAATAGGTGAGGACTACCGAGGCAGTTTAGATGCTGACATAACTATTGGTAATTTTTGATCTGAGTCAATATCGGACTTGACACTGCACTTCTGCTGATCTGTGACAGGATAACACCCTTGCAAAAAAAAGCAGACAGTACTTTAATATCAGTTTCTAGAAGGTGCTGCATTCCATTTTCACACCTGCTATTACCATGATGGTGTCCAGCTCAGAGCCTTGGCAGTGCAGTAGCACGCTTGGGTGCTATGTGAGGCATGTAAGGAACCACTCTGCATTCATAGATGCCATCAGTTAATTTTATCACACGATAATTTTTAAGTAGGCATCTTGTGTTCTATAGTGGGTTTTTAATCTTGGAAACCCTTTCCAAAAAGGGAGGGCTTCCCTTTTCATGGGCGTATTGTACAGCAGGATCTTATTCAGACACTTCCTGGCTGCTGAGCGGAAGATGCTCCTCTATTGACAATAGTTAATTGGCACTGATCCTTAATTAGAGCATAAAGAATGAACTGGGAGGTCTTTGAAGAGAATTCTAGTGCATAGAGTACACAACCTAGGAACTGAGGGAAGATGGGGGTTATTTATGTAGCGTTCATTTGCATGCAGAGGCCTTGTCTATACTAGGTTTTTTTCCCATGGACTTTCAGCAGCACCAGTTGCAACTGGGAGGAGACACTGGAAGAAGCTAGAAACTAATATTTTGCGACCATCTGATTGTGAGTGGCAGTGCCTGTTTGCACTGCAAGACCGAGGAAGGTCCTGCAGCTCTGCCAAGCGCTGGCAGGGGCACGTTGTGCTGAGGCTTTCGTGCTTTGTGCACTCCAGTGTTCCACTGGAAGTCTCTACTGGAGCGGAAGAGAAAAGTCACACAGTACAAGCCCTCGCACAACATTTCCTACACTGCTCCGTGTGCCCTGTGACATGGGAGGAGGCGGCGTGAGCCATCGCCGGAGCAGGCGGTGACAGAGCGTCTGAGCACGAGGACAGCCCAAAGCACGGGCAGGGTGTTACTCATGGCTTCTGCCAGCCCAGGAGGGGACCAGGGAGGAGGATGAGGAGTCACAGCCCTGTATTTTCCCAGGCTCTGACCGAGCTGGTTACTCTGGTTACTCATTAGTAAGTTGATAGAAGCTCTGAAACTGCCTTCCTGCTACCATGTCTGATTCTGGTCTCCAGTCTGTGATTAAAAGCGCTTGCCCCAGGGGAAAAAACCTTGAGCTACCCAGCACTCAAAGTTGTCCTTAGAGTGTGGGGACAGAGGGGAGGTGGTAAGCATTCCAGCTGGCAATTCCAGTTGCCAAGTCTTCTCCTTGGCACCTTCCCTGCTTTGTACTGGGCTCTTCTGCCAGTTGTGTATGAATTATACCAGGGAAGCTGGGAGGAGCTCAGGGGTATTCTCCTCACGTTAGCAGAGCAATCTGCTTGCAGATTTGGGACATGCAGAGCACACAGACTATAGAACATTACTCCCAGAGAGCCTCAAATGACACGTTTTAACATTAGTCTGCTGAAATCAAAATCTGCTCTTTTGCATGAGGTATTTAAGATGCACTCTCATAGTAAAGCTTAAATCCATATTCCAGACTGAATGGATGCCTGTAGAATTGCTAGCAATCCTCCATTAGTCACACATTAGATTCCCATTTCATAACAGACTGGAAAACCTTGTCTCATCATGTTCTGTGCTTCAACTAGAAGAAATGTAAGTGCCATAGGTAGCACAGGGAAGCTGCTGTTCTAAGCTTCCTATCATACAGAGCTAGACAACTTAAAGTTTGCTAATCCTTCCAGTGGATTATTAGCTGCATACAGCTGCCATGTTATTATATGATCATCAGAGTTCAAACTAATCCCTCTACCTCCTCTTGCCCTGGCAGGGGAGGTGATGAAATTAGTTTGCTACTTGACGTGCCTGTCAGAGCGCAGTGTACTTATTCACAGTGCTGTTTATGGGAGTCCAGCTGCAGGCACCCAGCACAGGCGGGTTCCTCCACCTCCCAGGAGGAGCGAGGTTCTGCGTCTGCCGTCTCCTGCTACCCAAGGCCACCCAGGTCCGGGCACCTGGCAGCGCCTGCTCCAGCTCCTGCGCTCGGGGTCAGCGTTCTGGTGGGGCTGGCGCTCTGCTGAAGTGGATTCATCTGCAGATATTGGAGCTTTCTCAGCACTCCAGGGAGCTTATGTACTATACAAGATTTTTCTTCCTGCAGAAGTGGCAGATAACATGGAGAACGTGAAGGTCCCTCTCGAGGGCCGAAACAGCTCCCTGATTCAGCAGGGTCACCGTTTCCCTAGACAGATTCTGGATTATTTAATGATTTCACAAGGGAACAGCCAACTGGTGCGGTGCCCATCCGAGCAATGGGATGAACAAACAGGAGGCAGGCATCCAGACTAATGTGATTCTTCTGTTACCTCCACGTTTCTTAGGCTTAATTTAATTGAGAAGTTGTTTTCCCTAGGGGCCAGTGTGCCAGGGAAACAGAAGCATTTCTCAATCTTGACACAGGCTACATCAGAAGTGCCCAAGTTCTCCTTGGCATGAGAACAAGGTTCTCGGTTCAGCCTCCCTCTTATCTCGATCATTCTTGCTGCGTCCGTGCTCTGAAGCAGACCCTCAACGCTTTGCAATTTCTCCACCTGGTATTCTAGTGAGGAAGCACAATCTAGCTACACTGTAAATCACATTGACTGCCAAATATCAGCTGGTAGTGTTGAAATGTGACACGGCATCAGTTTAAATCAGGATGAATAAAAGCTACAATCCCACAGTGCACTTTAGGAAGGCGAGGCGGCAGGGACAGCCGCACAGAACCAGCAGCTCCCAGTCCGAGAGCTGGGCTGGTTTCACACGGCAGTTTACACATAAAGCCTGCCAGGCTGTAAATTGCAAAAGCTAGAAAGATGAGAGGACTTTAGAGAGACAAGCTTCCCCAAGCATGTACCTTTCTCTTCCTCCTTCTCCCACATACCAAAAGCACAATGTATGTACCCCAAAGTAGGCTCCAAAAGAGCATCTTTCTCTAGGACACCTTCCCTGCTTCTCTGGAGATCCATGCAAGAGTTGCTTACGCTGATACATATTAAACAGAGCCTATAGCCTCCAAGAGAGAGCAGTGGGTTTAGGTATCCAAACCAAGTATTCATGAGCATGTACAAGCTCGCTCCGATACCTTTTGCAGAAAGTCTGGTGACAGTTTTGGCTCTTCTCCAAAGCAGAAAGGCTCATGCAGCTTCACGCAGCCAGTACATGATCAGACTATATTCAATCCTCCCTCAGCACAGCCTACAAGTCTACTGAAAAAAACCTTGAGGAACTTGCAGTAGTGCCTTGGAAGGAGATTGGCAGGCGATCACGGATGGCTTTGTGTCCTCTGCCTAGTCTCTGGATCTTTCTCTACTTCTGTCTCCCTATCCAGCAGCCCACACACCTTTGCTTGCAACCTCACCTGCTATCTACTTCATTTAGGGAGAACACCAGTCAACACAACAAAGCTACAGGCCCAGAGAAGAGCAGTCAGGAGCAGACAAGTAGACTAAGAAAGCTGAGACTGCCACGAGGGCATCAAGAGCAGAGGGGCTGACTTGGCTCAAGGCATTGTCACCGTATGTCCCTTCTCTTCCCCAGGCAAGGCTGTGTCCCATTACCACTGGCAGGACTGCTCAGCCCCAGGAAACACCAGCTACTGCTGGGGTCCCATTCATGCCAGGCATCTGAGGCAGTTCAAGGTTTCTACCACACAAGATTAAGTTAATTGGTTTTACCTTTCTAGGCCCTGGCAAAATACAGCAAGTGTTTTCAGGATGGTAATTAAGTGTTAATTGCAGCTAAGTTTAGCCCTAATGCCTCATTAGTTTGTTTTCCTCTATTTGTTGCAGCTATAGCAGAGTCTCCTGCACAGGGATGGGGATCAGGCTGGGCTTGCTGAGCAGCAGAGGGTTCCTGCAGTGTGCTCCACGGCCCCACCTGAGCCCAGGACACCTCCTGCCCAACAGAAGGAGATCTGGTGTGAGATAGAGGCCCTTAGACCTGAATGCTCCAATTAATATCTAGGCAGCAGCTCTGCGGGCATTTCTGGTGCACACAGACTCACACATTAGACTCTTTTCATGATAAGGGGGATTTTGCATCCCTTCTATTACTCCTTTGCTGGAGCCTTCACCGCCACAGCCCCCTTAGCAAGTTCTTTGCCCTCTCCCATGCCAGAGGGCTAGCTAGTCGGTTTAACAAGGGAGAGCTGTACTGAAGCTACTACTATTCAGTACCCTGCTCTACCAAGAAGCATTTTACTGTTCCATACTGCAAACAGCACCTGAGTTTGGTTCCAGCTGTCTGTTTGCTGGTCTTTAAGAAGATAACAGACCTGACAGAGATGCCCTTGGGAGGAGAAGCCACCTTACATTAGGAGATGACAGCCACATTGCAGGTCTTACCTTCCCACAGCATGGCCAGAGGCGAGGAGGGGGGCAATCCATCTGGCAGAGGGTCAGCAAGAGCGCTTTTCTCCAGGCAAAACAAGCAGCTTCAGATTAAGACCAAAGAGCCTCATTTTTACCACCAGTCAAGCTGCAGCCTCCCAACCCCTGCTCCTCTCTCACTGAGTTTTGTAGCCTCTCCCCTTTCCCAATGTGCCCTGCAACCCTAATTAGCCAAACCACCAGGTGGGACAGCATGTCCCGGAGGTCTCTCACCATGAAGGTCCAAGGAAGGGGGAACTCTGGGTGATGCAGGTGCAGCTCCTTAGGCCTCTCTACATGTGTTCTCCAGTCCATGATCACTTTGACAGGTTCAATTGCTTTTCACACACAGGCTTCTTTACTAGCCTTACAAAAATTTTAATTTTCATGAACTGAAGAAATGCCTTTAATATGGAAGCTGCTTTTCTAGAATAATTGAGTCTTCCATATTTCCAACTAAGCCAAGCTTGTTTTATCCAGTTTCTACTCTTCATATTACCATAACGCAAAGGGAAGAAGCTCTTATCGAGATGTTTTTGCGGTGGTGTCATGCACAGCGTTTCTAGGCAGCGTTGCGCATCTGTGGTGGGGAACTGACTGCTCTGCTGTGTGTCTGGAGTGGGAGGAGAGGAACAAACACCTCTGAGCTTACAGGAGAATCCAGCCTGCTGCTCGGGGATGTCTGCCTGTGCCATAGAGCCACCCCAGACTTAGAATCTCTTGCAGGTTTCCACCCTGCTCATCTCCAACCTAGATCACCTCTGGACTTGTTGCCACAGAATAATGAATTAGTTCTCTCTCGCCACTTCACTTGTGAGCTGAAATGAGCGGGGTCAGGTCTGGCTGTGGATACAGCCATGGCAGAGGATGGCTTAGAGCTTTTCCAGTCGCCACATGCGATGCCCTCGTTTTTGAGAAGTGACGGGTGGTTGTAGATGCCCGAGTTCTTGTGCCCTGTTCAGACAGTGCGCCGTGTGTGATTGATAACAGATGGATGGAGGGATCAGTCAGCGAAATGTGTCATCTCTAAGCAACAGCGACCTTTCAATGCCTTCTGCGGAGTGCTGAAAACTGGATGGCTCCTCCAAGGAGGGGGTGGAACTAGTGAGACAGATTAATATTGTTTTTGCATAGGAGTCATGATGGATTGGAGTTTGGTTGAAGGCTAATAAAGGCAGCAGTTAAACAGAAGCTAAATTAAAATGTTAGTACTAAATAAGACAGAGCTTTTTGCCCAATGCTAAACCTTGGCAATGAGGCAGGAACCTTTCAATTGTAAAAGAAAGTGGCTTTAACAGTATTATCATTATATTGCTGAAGCATTTGATTTCACTAGCTAAAATATCAGAAATATCAGCGTATGAAATCTCAGCAAAGCTTGTAACTAGTTTGAAATAAAGTAGCTTTTTCAACAATTATGTTACTAGTTGTAGAGTATTACAGAGATAAAATATAATGGCTTTCAAATTACATTCTGGTGTAGAACAATCAGTCGTGACTCAAAGCTGCTGCTTTATCAGCGCCCAAAAAAATTAACTGAGATGGCAACCAGAGTGGCACTGAGCACGCTGGGTTTGCTTGTTAACAAGGAGGTGCCTTGACACATTTCAGGAGCAGGAACTAAGCAGAGTGGTCCATGAAAATATGAACACTTCAACCTGTCCATGGGTGAAGCTGTCAACACACAGGGAAAAATTGAACAAATAGAAACCAACAGGTAGCAGCTGTGGTGTAACCTTGTGCTTTGACCTCAGTGTTTCTGGTTCTTAGGAGGGTCTGCAGTGGGCATGGAAGGGTGGACCTAGTGCCACAGCAGCCGGTGTAGGTGCTGTCTGGATTTTGTCCAGTGCAAGGGCCCTCTGTGCTTTATGGTGTTGTGAGGAGAGAGGGCCCTGAGGGACCACGACCAAAAAGCAGAATTCTGCCTAGTAAAATAAGGTTTGGTGGCAATAGCTTGGTTCTACCCGTGCTTGCTTCATTCTGCTTTTGTTCTGTACTAAATGAGGCCTGAAGGCAAACAGAATTGGTGCTGCTTAACATAATACTTTGACAAGCTACTTCATGTTTTGACCAAATAATTCTATGATAAATCTACAGAACAGAAGTCTTGAATGGGTCCCTGGAGGGAAGGATACTTTGATGAGGGAGTAGGGATTTTTCAAAGCCATTATGGAATGGTTTGCTTTCTTTCCTGCAGCACTGATTAGACATTCTCTAAATGGCCTTTCCCTGGGCCAGATGGGTTATTTGGACTAATTGGCAACTGCCTGACAGTTTTCAGGATACCCAAGTCACTTGTCCCTTCCTCCATCCTTCTGTCAGCGCTGCTACAGGGACCCTGCAGCACACCGGGGCTGCAGGAGGGGGTCCGGCTCCTGGCAGCGTACAGAGCATCAGGGAAGGGCCCCAAATCACCAGCTCCAGCGCACCCAGGAATCCCACCAACCCGCTGAGCTCCAGGCTTTTCTTACTAAAACCAGTTCTTGTCATGGGAAGAAGAGCAGTGGGACATGTTCAGACTAGGTGCAGAGTGATGGAGGATTAGGTGTTTATGGCTGGCTGCAGGAGGGTGTGAGGCCCACGGTTCCCCTTCAGGGACATGGGTCCTTTGGTGGAACTGGCCCAGATGCTGCTGCCTGCCACCAGCACCCAGTACCTACCGCAGAGCCACGTGGTGTTCCTGAGGCTCCAAGGTTCAGTGATCCTAAGCCATCACGGACCAGTTCAGTCCTGCTGCAGCCTGTGCTCCTGCTGTTAATGATTACAGGGCCTGAACTTCCATTTTCTTGTTTTCATGCCATTCCCCCCCCAGGCAATGCTGGACTCCCACACATCTTGCTTCCCCACATTCAAGGTGGAGAACCACAGTAGGTCACATCTGCCCCTTCTGGGAGCAGGGGCTGGGTTGATTTACTTACCGGTTTGAACACCTGGGTCTTCTCTCTTCTGCCTTCTCCATCTTACCCTCACCTGCCCGTACAGAGCCCTGGTGCCTCTCCTCCCTCCCCGCACACAGAGCCGCTCTCGCTGCCTTCACCCCCGGTTTGCTGTCCTGCTCCGTGTGGACTACCTGCACTGAAATAGCATCGTTACGTAAACGCAGAGGGAAGTGTTGCATTATTTAGAGGCCTGAAATCCTGGCACCTGCCTTTGTCAGAGCCTCAGCAAGGCAGCAGGATTAGGATTTCTCGCTGTGCTGTGCCCTCGCTCAGTACCCCAGAGCCCACACCACACACCCTGCAGCTCCCACAATGTGGCAGGTCCTGCTGGCTCCCATGGCCTGGACCGGTCACCTGGACCAGGTGTTGTACACCCCAAAAAACAACTGTCACAAATGGTCCTGTGAAGAGACACAGAAGAACTAGAAATCGACTTTTAATTTTTATTCTCTTTCCAAGCAAGCAAAAATAGCTCCCAGAGAGAAAGCAAAGCCATCCCATTAATCACTCCTGTCCTGTCTTCCCCTCCTGCTTCTCTGAGGGCATCATCTCCTCTCTTCCCTCTGCACAACTGAGCCATAACACCAAGAAGTGAGCAAGGAGCATCTCCCTGCTGCCAGGCTCACAGGGAGGGGTGGGAAGGGACCAAATGTACAACAGGGATTTTGGAGCGAACAGCAGAAATCCTCAGTTGCTCCCTGTGTGTGTCTGTACAAGCAGTATCTGCTGGCCTGGCCGGGTAGCTGACACTTAGCAGGGGACTGGCCGTAATCAGAACAACTGAATGAATGCAGCAGAAAATCAGCATCCTTGCTTAGGGGATGAGAAACCAACACACGAAATACTTCATTACCTTCCCACAGCCACATAGGGGGCCTGAGGCTTTTTCACGGAGCTCTGAGCCTGCTACAGGGTCCTGGCTCCTGCTCTTCTGAGCTTTGTTGTTTGAACATTGATGAACAAGTTTTAAAAGAATTCAGTCTCCTAAGCTGCCTCTGGTCCTACATACCAGACGGGAGGGCAACTAGGATATGAAACCTCATTTATACAAAACCAGGACCTCTTGACACATGTTTATGGGGAAATACAGAATTACTTGAAGGTATCACAGTGTATAATTGCAGTTTCACTTCTAAGGGTTATTTCAGGTGAATCTGACCTGCTTCTAATGAAATTAGCACTTTTTTGTCTGCAATAACCTAGCAGCTCTTTGAGGTAGGGATCATTTTCATGCTCATGTGCTCTCAGTGCCTGGTACATGAGATTCTGTTGGGGTGGGGTCCCAAGACACTACTTCATGAGTCCAACTAATTAATCATCCAAAGCACTGCAGACGGAAAAGGTAATTTGTTTTCTCCTGCAAAGTGAATAGAGGTGGGGAGGAAAATAAGACCCAGCTTCCCTGGGAGCTGCGGCTGGCCTGCCCTGGGGACACGGGGACTGAAAGGCTGCGTGTGGGAAAGCTCCCTAATAAACCTGGGGACAGCAGGGGGTTCCTGGAAGTGACAGTCACACAATGGTGCTTTTGTCAGAGAGGCACCAAAGGCCAGATGATGTCACCTTGCGCTGGGCTTCAGCGCTGCTTGTGCCCCCGGGATGGAGCTCTGCAGTGTCGCGGTATCTCTGGAACAGGGAGGACGCCTTGAAAAGGCTGCTTTTATCCCACCCTTCTTTAAAAGCGGGCAAAGAAGCCTTGTTCCAGAACAGTTCGCCTGTTTTCAGAGGTGGAAAGACTAATTAAAGGGCCACTGCTGGTCTCCCCACCAGCTCTTGTCACCTGCAGGAGCCCTGCTCTCCCCCATGGGTGTAACTCAGACTGCTCTTGACTCTACATCCTTCTGACTGTCCCAGAGGAGCATCCGAACTCCAGCCACATCCTTCACCACCTCACCTTTAGAGAAGTGCCGCTTCCTCTCTCCCTCAGGCTGTGCAGTAGCTGTGACTGATCCCAGCCAGCCGAGCAGGGGACATGGGGCAGTCTGTACCTGCTCTGCAGAGGAGCAGACCTCAGTCCCTGCTGCTGGGCCTGGGTGCCTGCTTGCATTCCCCCATTCTCACACTATGGAGCAGTTTGGTGTTTCTCTCCAAATCCATAAATAGGCTTCCCAAGCCAGAAAGAGCACAGCTCAAGGCTGCAGCAGGACCTGAGCTGCTCTGGAGATGATGGCTGGATGCCCATGGGGACTGCAGGTCTTCAGGCACATCCTTGCTGATGAGGGAGATCAAAGGCAAAGCTGAGAAGTCAGTCTTGCTGAACTGTGGCTGAACTGGAGACCAACACACCTACACTGAAGCTCGGGAAAGGTTTAGCAGCCCAGAGCTGAGCTTAAATGCAGCTCATGGGTGGGGGTGTGGGTGGAGGCCCCAGGTGTGGCTGGTCAGGACCATTAGCATCTCAGCCACAGCCCCAAGGTTGGAGCACAAACCTGCAAATGCCACCTGACATTGTTGAAGGGTCTGAGCCCTGCCTGGCTCTGCAGGCAGCAGCACTGCTGCCAAAGCACAGAAATAGGGATAAATAAATAAACCCTGTGTGATGAACTGGAGTCACATCTCCTTGTGGCTCCCCCAGGGACTCCCACAAACCCATCGGGGCTGTGATTGCTCCTTGGTCCCCTTCAGCTCACTGTGTGGGGAACGGGCTGCAGTGTCTGCAGAGAATTTGTTGGACGGTGGAAGGAGCTAATTTAAATGAGAAAAAAAGACTTTGGGTACATTGCCAGCATTCTCCTTGCCTATTGTACTCCCCCTTCAGTTTCTGCTTTCCACTGAACAGTTTTATGTTTCCAAGGATCATAAATTCTCATTTTTCCACCGGGCAGGAGGTGCGCTCCTGGACTCCACCGCTTCCTGCATCGCTTTTGTGTCCGTGTTGCCCAGTTACTGCAGCACAGACCCAGACTATGCCCGGCCGCATTCGCCCCGGCCACGTCCCCGGGAGCGCGCCCCGCGGGGCACGGGGAGTTCAGGGCATTCAGACAGCACATGCTTCCCGAGGCGAACAAAGGCCAGGCCATAACCCAGTGGTTTCCAGCCGGAGGCTGTGGGGCTGGGGCTGACCGGTGAAACGCCGCAGCCCGGCGGGGCTGTCAGGGGAAGGTGGGACGTTGTGCAGAAGGGGCTGCAGTGACTCAGGGGGGAGGTTGGGGCTGGACCGCAGCCCGTGGTCCAAAGGGTGTGGGAACGACGCTGCTGATTTGTCAGGTCCCGGTGGCACACAGCGCTGGGCTGAGCTGTGCTGGCCGGGAGAACTGGGGAGCTTTCTGCAGCATCGGTTCCAAGCAGCAACACCCCAAGCATCCGTAATTCAAACAGGAGTTGAGATAACGCTGTGTCCTCATGCTGCGCAGGTCAGCTCGGTTTGAAACTAATTACATTCCTGAACATGAAATACTTGGATCCATCGTGCCTTTAATTCCTGAAATGGCGCTCGTGGCGTTGGCGGGTGCAGGACAGTGGCTGAGGGCTGCCCGGAGAATGGAAGAAGTCATCCCTTTCCAAGCCGGGGCATCTTCCTTTGGGCATGCAAGCAAAGTACTTGCCCAGCAGCATGTGGGAGCACTGATGTACTCCTGTTTCATAAACCTGGAGAGCCTCTGCCTTGATTTCCCGTGACACAACGTGGGCAGCGCAGCAGTGAACGCCGTGTGACCCGCGGCAGGGCCGAGCCCTGGCTGCGCCACCTCGCATGGGTCTGGCCCTTCTGCTCTTTGATAATGGGGAAGATGCATTTTTTGGAAACATAAACTGCCTCCAAGACTTGCAAACTCTCTGTTTTGTGACAGTTTTCATTTGCATAATGAAGGCCCTGATACCTTCAGTAATTAATCACATTAAGAATTGCTTCCTTGAGTAACTCTTTTCATGCAAGTTGTTCTTAGTGCTGGAAACTGCATATGATTTCCAATGTGCATTAGCCCATCTCTTTCATCAGCAGATGGAAGCTGGTAACTGCATGTGTAATTTATATCTGCTTGGTGGAATTATCAAATGAAATATGCATTACGTGGCGCCATTAACATTTCTAGTCATACAGTCTTCAGCTCTTGGGTAAGTTAATATTACATGGCAACAGTGTGGGGGACTGTATGAAAGGCAAGGACTTGAACATGGGGATTTAAAAGCAGAAATGGAAAGTATTCCAGGTCAGACACATCAGAAATAGAATTAATGAAGCTGCTAAATTAAATGAGCTGCATTGCCCTTTTTGTCCTGCAGTTTTTAATAAAGCGTCCCATCTTGTCTCCATAGCTAAGGAAGCTGCCAGGCTCGTCTGCTGAGTCGCCACTTGTAAGGGCAGCTCCAGACCCTTTAACATCTGGAAAGCTTTCCCCACAGGATAGCACAAGCAGCCAGAGAATTGAATTGAATCTCAGAAGGCAGCAGAGAAGATGAACGCTGCTGTGTGGGTTTGGATTTGTCGGTAACCTTGACAAATTTGGAAAAAAAATGTCATGTCAATTCAATAGTAAGAAAAGAATTAAAAAAAAAATGGGTGACTAGACTTTGCTCTGTGGTGACAGTGCCAGCTTAGCCAGGAGCCTCAAGCTTTGTTCTCTGTTGGTTTATGCATGAACATTTTTATAGGGGATAAAGTCTGCTATCTTGGAGTGCATTTTTTCATGTGCTTTTTTGTCCTTATATAAATCGCAGTTAATTAAAGTACTGATTCCTGCCTGACAGGAAGCAATTAAATGACTGAAGCTGTAGCCCATCTGCCTCTTACGTGTGGAGATGGAGCGCGAGCCCCATCCAACCAGTGCGGCTGTCGCCCAGCGCTGCTCTCGGGGTCAGCGAGCTCTCACCCAGCCGGTGTCCTGGCTCCTGCTGCTTGAGGGCTTTCACCCTATGGAAAAGATTTTGGGGCCCAATGAGTTTTGACTGGTTTCAGTCCAAGCTAATTCTGCCCGTGGATTGGACCCCGGCGCCTCTGCTGTGCTGAGCGTGCGTTGGCCATCATGGGTGCTCTGACGAGGATGCAGCAGCGACCGGGACGAATGCACCGGCCTCTCCTCGCTCACGATGCTGCGGCAAAGGGCAGAGCCTGAGGGTGCCGCCTACAGACTGCGAGGGCCAGAACGGCTGCGGACACCGTGTGCAGGGTGTGTGTTGCTGGGAAAGGGGAGAAGCGCTGAGCTCTGCTCCCACCCGCCCCGTGTGCCCCAGGGCAGCGGCAGAGCGTGCGGGAGCTCACCCGCTGGGCGGCTCAGCTCGGAGCCATAGGCCTCAACCTGGTCTGAAGTCGGGCTGGGGTGGTGCGGTGCAGCTGGCTGGGGTTCCCTGGGCTCACAGGGCCTCGCCGTCACTCCTGGCAGCACCCGGAGATGCGCTGCTGCGGCTCCTGATTGTTGCTTTCTGTCCAAGAGAGAGAGAAAAAGCATCTCTGCAAAATCCAGACTTGGACTTCGCTTAAAGCCTTTGAGTAAAGAGCCTTTTTTGAATGTAATTGCACCCCTGTTGCTACAAGGGGAAAATACACTGTATTGCTCTCTCTTTCTTGGAAAGCTCAACTAGTATTTTCCCAGCCATTTGTGTATAAAGAAAGATAAATAGCTCTTTAGCGGGCAGAACAATCTATCCCGGTTTTATTGACATTCATGCAAGCAGACAAGGAGAAACAGTTTGGAGGTGCTGAGCGGAGGGGAGGGGAAGCTCCAGGCCAGGCTGGGCTGGGGGAGCCAGGCAGGGGGTGAAGCTCAGGGTGCTGAGCCCCCTCCTGCGGGTCCGCGCGGCAGGATGCGCTCACCACCTCACCCATCGTTTCACCCCTCCCTATAAATAAAAAACGTGTATAGCAAATTTAGCTCTGGCTTCACGCACAATGGTGCTATAGATAGATTTTTTTTTAAAGAGCTTGTCTCAGAGTAATAATTCATGGGGAGATCAAAAGGCTATGGCTTAATCCAGGGTCTGTCTGATACCATAAACCTTGCAGAGTGCTAAGAATTCAATGAGCAGCATCAAAAGCCTGATGAACATGAAAGCCACCCAGTTTTCTGCATGTGAGGCTGGCAGGTCTTACGATGGGTGCTGAGGAGCTGGAAAGACGTGGATCTTCTGGGCAGGGCTTGGGTGCCACACAGAGTCCTGCACCTTCAGGTGTCCCCGCGATGTCCCCTTTGGCGAGTCCCAGCTCTGTCGCAGCACTGTTGGCATTATTAGACTATTAAAACAGAATTTGTAACCTCTGCTTTCCAGCTATGGTGACTGCACATTGAGTTAACCAAAAGGGTTTATTTTTTAATGAGTACATGGTGGTTGTTGCTGTAGCTGCACTGGCAGTGATGGATGTGCTGGTTTAGGTAAACTGGGGATCTGGCGCAGGAAAACTGGGTTTCAGAGAGGGAACTGTGAAAAATACAGGGTATCAAAATGCTGTATTTGGAAACTGAAAATCGTGCCTAAAGCAGGGCCGGTGGGGACCAGCGCTGTAAACAGAGGTCTCCGGAGCGGAAGGGCTCTGCCATGCTTCTGACTGTCAGCAAAAGCAACATCTAAAAGCCAGCAGTTTAATTTTTAACACAAATGGAAGTGAGTTGAGACTGCAGACACCTGCAGGTGAGGAGCTGGGTTTGTCTCCCGAGCCCACCGAGGTTAATGTGATTATGGAAATGACTGAGGTATAATTGCATTATTGCCACCCATCTGGCCCTCCCTGCAATTCATAAGTGATTTTATATTCCCCGTGCACTGCAGTTCTGTCACACAAGGGCACTGGTGATGCCGTAAATCACCGCCTGGTGTTTGCTGCAAGTGCCGTGTCCCCGTCACGCCGCTGGTGCAGAGTCCCCTGGCCAGGGCATGGCCGGGGCAGCAGGAAAGTCCTTCCCAATCCAAATTAACAGTGTCTGGATGTAGTCCAGAGGACCGAGCTCTGCTTGTCCTCTCCCAAGGGATGCTCCTCACAAAGCCGGGATCCCGCCTGGCATCCCAGCTACAGCACCGACTCTGTCCCGGTATGGGTTTGCTTAGGATAAAGCAAATTCCCACTTCCCTCAGCAGTTGGGATTAAACACAAAGCTGACGTGTTCATGTAAAACACCGACTGATACCACACGCTGTCCCCAGTCCCACCTCTCTTCTAACCTGGGTTTTTCTTCCCACCAGTATGAATTCAAAGCCAAGAATATTAAGAAGAAGAAAGTGAGCATCATAGTGTCCGTGGATGGGGTGAAGGTGATCCTGCGCAAGAAGCAGAAGGTGAGATTTCCCCCGTCCTGGCTGGGTCAGAGCGCTGGGCAGCACGGCTGCTCAGGATGCTCACACTTCTAACCGAAACTGGCCTTTTCTTAAAAGCTGCTCGGAATTTTTACAAGAGAACACTGTATTTTTTATCAAACTAATGACAAAATCTTGCTGGAAAAAAAGAGTGGGAAAATTGCACTGTGGGAAGAGGCTATATATTTTTTTTTCCTTATCAAAAAATGTCCAGCTTTCAGGAAATACAGGGTTTTTTTCTTGTTAATACTGGTAGGCCTTTTCCGTGCTGCCTGGGCTGAGCTGCACCCACATCTCCTAAGCCCTCACTCGGAGCTTTCTTCCCCAAAACGCGTTACTCTTCTGCATATTTGATGCTATAAATTAATCTTAGGGACCATTTTCAGCCCTGAAGGCTGTGATCCGATGACCAGATATGATAAATGATCAAAGAAATCTATTTTTATGCAAGATACTGGTGAAACAGCCATTATTCATGCAGTCAGACTGTAGCCTGGATTTGGCCCAGGACAAACACACTGTTTTCTAGGGTTCTTGCCCATCAGCCCGGTGGGGTTTCCTTTTGACTTGACTTGCTGTAATTTTGTTTCTGCCTTCTGTTAACAGAGAAAGGAGTGGGCCTGGGATGAGAGCAAGATGGTGGTGATGCACGATCCCGTGTACAGGTACGCGGGAGGGGGTTCACACCAGCCAGGGCCCACCAGCCCCGAGCGATGCGCATCCGTCCTCCCAGCTGCTGAGTTACCTCCACCAGGGCTGCCTTTCCAAAGGACCATAAAAATTAGCAAGGTTGCAGAATTATTGCTGATGGGAAATCCTTTTCCTATATTTTTGAGAGCGAGACAGACTGATGTAGCTTTGAAGCTGGCTCTGCTTTGAGCAGGGGTTAGACTAGATGACCCCCAGAGATGCCTTCAACCCGAACTACTCCCCAGTTGTGGCTCTGAAGACAGGCTTCCCGCGGTTTTCCTTCAGAGCGTGGCTCTCTTCTGAGGAAGGGCCTTGCACTAAGGTGTAAGTGCTTACAGGGAATTAACCCGTACAGGACACGGTGAGATTGTATTGACTTTCCATGCGATCTCAAAGTATTTTGGAGCCCACAAGCCCCACCCCAAGGTTACACTGCATGTAAACTTGGTGCCTTGGAGCCATCAGGGCAACTTCCTTAGGGCAACCCCAGCGATGGCGCCTGCGGACACAGTTAAGAGCGCAGGTGGCTCCAGGCGCTTAGATCTGCCAAGGGAATAATTGTACTGTGAGCCGGGATCACCAACTGTTTCCTGCATCATAACCCTTGGTGAGGAGCTAAGGAGCAGAGGACGTGCCAATGCACTATCTGTGCCTACCTCTCACTTCTGGGGTTCTTTAGAGATCACAAGGTGCAGTACATCAGCAATAATTATTCCAATTGCAAGTGAAACACAAAAAGATTCCAATGACAGCAAAGAATAAAAGAAAAAAAACCACACTTTTCATGAATCCCTGTGGTTTCTTCTCTATTCAGAGCTGAACTCACTTGTCACATTTTTACCCAATTAAATCAAACATATAAAAAGGTCTTGTAAAAAGGTTTTGCAGCACAAAGAGGAGAAGGAGTCAGCCTGAACAGGGGAGAGAGAAGTCCACTAAGCACACTGAGCACCCCCAGGAGAGGCACCCGGGGATGCTCTGGGTTTTGAGCTGTGCTCCCCGCTGCTCCCGAGCGCAGCCCCGCGCTGGGTCCCACGCTGGCGGGACCTTCGCTGTGCAGCAGTTGTGCCACTCTGCAGCCTGGGCGGGGATTAATTGCTGAGGCTAAAAATAGCCACACGGTTTCCAATACTATAGATCTTTTAGCTTTCCCACAGCATCTTTAGAAAGATTTGCCTGCTTCAGAAACCAGGAGGTTTTCTATCAAGGCAGAAACACTCTCTAAATCCGACACATCCTGCCTCGAAAATTGCAGGAGGGGTTGTGCACCGGCACCACCTTGTTCCTCCAACCCTGAGTGCTGAGAGCCAGCCTACCCTGGGGACACGGGAGCCTCCAAGGGGACAGAGACTCCACCAGGGGTTTAATGCCCTTTGTCTCTCTCTCACCTAGAATCTTCTACGTGTCTCATGACTCGCAAGACCTGAAAATATTTAGTTACATTGCAAGGGACGGCGCTAACAACTCCTTTAGGTGCAATGTCTTCAAATCAAAGAAGAAGGTAGGATGTTCCTGGGGCTATGGCTGGGACAGGGAGCGGGGGAAAGGCTCCAGTGCTCCCAGCAGCAGTGGGGCTGAGCACCATGAGGTTTCACTCCGCAGAGCCAGGCCATGCGGGTGGTGCGCACGGTGGGACAGGCCTTCGAGGTGTGCCACAAGCTGAGCCTGCAGCACGCCCTGCAGAACGCCGACGGGCAAGCGGACGGGGCCAGCGACAAGTCGGCCGAGGAGCAGCCACTGGAAGGTGACGCGTGGGCAGAGCCCTCCCTCCTCAGGGGCAGCTGGGGGACTTTGGGGTGGGGAATGGGGTGGCACATCCTTCATGGGCCAGATCCAGTGACAGCAAGAGCTTCAGGCCCCTTCAGATGGGGGGCACAGGGAGTCCACCCCATCTGCCCACTTGTACTGGGTACCAAGAAGGTGGAGGCTGAGTCCCGTTGTCCAGCAGGTCTGCAGGCACCAGCCCCTGGGCTGGCCCGCTCCCCTGCTGCCCCTCCGCACGCCAACACTTGAAGCAAGCCCTGGCTGTTGTCCCTGAGCTGCCACCCTGGCTGCCAGCCCTGCTCGTGGCCTCGGCTCTTTGCTGCGATCCTGCGGTGTGGGAGGCTGGAGTTTAGTTATCTGTCTCCTTTGAAGTTCACCAGATAAAGAGCTCCAAGGTCACGGATGCGGACGAGGTTGGCATTGACTCTGACGGCATCTGCGTGTCCGAGAGGGGACCCGGAGAGCTGCCCGCTGCCCGGGGTGACCTTGTCATGCTGAAACCTGGCCAAGCCTCGAAGGATAAGAACTGCCAGGTAACGGGGAGGGTGTTGGGGGACAGTCCATGCTGTTGGGGCCCCTCTGCTCGGGGACACTATCACAGCTCAGTGAGGAGGGTCTTTCATGGAAACCCCATTGCAGACGCCCCTCCTGGCTCCCTGCTCTCACAAGCGCCTGGCGCAGGGCAGGGTGGTTCAGCACAGGGTTTACCCACAGCCAAGCTGTGTCCCAGCACTGAGGCAGGGGAAGAGGAGAGAGCCGGGAGCGAGGCCGTGGCGCATTCGCTGTAATGAATAGCTGCTCTGCAGAGCTTCTCCCTGAGCGCTTCCCAGCGGCCTGAATGGCATCGCTTCATCTCACACAATTGTATCGCTTGCAGGGCCTGGCTGAAAACAGCTGCAGTGAAATGCACCCCATGGGATTCATTTCATTGCTGGGAAGGCAACGCTTTCTAGCGCTGCTCCTCCTGGTGCTGGAGCTGCCCAGGCCAGGAGGGCAGGGGACAGGGATGGCAGCAGCCATGGGCCAGCTACTAGCAGGGCACACAGCAAGGGGACCCCTCCTGAAACGTCCCTGCTGCCAGGGGACACATTGCCCGGCTCTGGGCTGTGTGCCGAGACCCAGCACAGACAGTGCAGCCCCACCGGCTCTCTGGGAGCGTGAGCTGCACCAAGAACTCCTGTTCTGCGGATCACACCGGTGTGCAGCACCTGACACCGAACCCAAGGCTGCCCCCCTCAGCTGGGGTCAGTGCCATGGGAAACGAGGGTCTAAATCCCAGCTTGAGCTGGTCCGTCTGCTCACCCTGCCCATTTCTTTGTGCCCAGGATGCCGAGAACTGCTCCCTCCACCCAGCCGGCTCCCAGCAGCTGCTCAGCCCAAGCAGCCCCTGCTCCTCAGCCTCCATCACCCCGCTGGCCTCCCAGCACTGCCTGCAGCTGCTCCAGCAGCAGCTCCTCCAGCAGCAGCAGCAGACACAGGTGGCCGTGGCCCAGGTACGTGTCCTGCCCTCCCCTCAGCACTGCCAGCCCTTCTGTCCCACACCAGCCTCCGGCCAGGTGCCCTGTGCTGGATGGGAGCGATCCGGGGAGCTCACAGCATCGCTCACAGCCTGGCCCAGCCCCCCCCCAGGCACCCAGCTGGCCGCACACACAAGTCGGGGGGCCCCTCTGAGCCACCAGCCACCGTTTCACCCCATTTTCGGAAGCCACCCCCACCCCGTGCCTCTTCCTCCAAACTAGAATCAAAGCGGGGAGCCCGGTCACCCCCCGGCTGGGCACCTCACCGCGCCCTTCCCAGTTACCGGAGGGGCAGCAGAACCCCCTGCACCCTCGGCTCGGTGCCGCGGCGGGGCCGGCAGGGGGCGTTGGAGCGCTACCGCTCCGCTCGTCCCGTCCGCAGGTGCAGCTGCTCAAGGACCAACTGGCGGCAGAAACGGCGGCGCGGATCGAAGCGCAGGCCCGGGTCCGGCAGCTCCTCCTGACGAACCGGGACCTGCTGCAGCACGTCTCCTTGCTGGTGCGGCAGCTGACGGTGCTGGAAGCCCGGGAGCAGCACCGGCAGCCAGGTGAGCGTGGTGCCCTGCACTGGGGTGAAGCCGGGGGCGGCGGGTCCACTGCTCCCGGCACCATCCCTCTGGACCATCTCCCCACGCCACATGGTCCCGGGGAGCAGCTGGGATGCTCCCAACACCATCCCAGTAGGTTCTGGGAAGGCTTCAGAGCATCTCTGCAACCTCCAGCTCTTCACACACCTCTTGTCCCTCTCTTACCAGTTGACCGCTCCTTGCAAAACCTGTCCCTAGCTCAGTCCCTCTCCCTGAACCTGAAGAACCACTACAGCCTGGACGTTCACCTGCCGTCCACCTCCACCCCCGCCAGCATCCTGGGCAGCCCGGTGGCCCCCGGCTCGCTGCCGGCCCTGGGCCCCGGGGACTCCTACCTCAACCTCATCGGCCTGGAGAAGAGCGGCCACCGCTATGGCAGCAAGGAGGGGGACGAGTGCCTGGCTGTACTGGAGGGGCAGGACGGGCTGAGCCGGCGGGTGGAGGGCTCCGAGGTCAGCGAGTTCGCTCTGCTCAATGGGAGCAGCCGGCAGAAGGTGGACGGCACGGACAGAGGGGAGGAGGACAGGTAGGATGTGCCACCTCTGTCTCCCACTGGCTGGAGTGGGAACACCCCAAGCAGAACCCTCCGCTTCCCCAGCAGTGCTCGCGCCGTCAAGGGCTGGTGCAACAGAGCCAGAAGCAGGGGTTGGGGAGGACCCGCTGTGCTCTGGGCACTCAGGGACAGGCAGCCTGGGGCTGATTGATGGTTCAGGTACATTAAGTTGGGACAAGGAACCCCTGTGTCCACCCATGGGGTTGCTGCCTCCCCTGTGCCTACCCCCTGCCACAAAACAGTCATTGCCACATCACCACAGCTCCAGTGTTTGCAGGTGACAGGTTGCACTGGTGGGATTCAGCAAAGGTCTCTTGGAGAGCCTGGGGCAGCCAGCCCAGGCTCTCTCATGCAGGTAAGTACGTGCCCATCACCTCCTCCCTCTGCTTTTCCTTTGCAGGCGGCAGCAGCCCATTCCCAAGCTCAACCCACCACCACCCATCCTACGCAAAAGGTCAAGCAAGACCTCCCCGAGCCTGGAAGCAGAGGTGAAGCCCGAGAATGCTGCCCACGTGAGCTTGCCCAGCCCCAGTGTCTCCAGCCTCACCAGCATCGCTGCCAGCTCGCTCACCCTCTTGGACCTTGAGGCAAGGACTCCCGTGCGGAGTGCTGCCTCCGACACGGAGCCCATCCCTGCCAGGACCTGCCAGCATGCTCTGGGCAAGGACAGGGCTGGAGAGAGCGGGCAGATGTCCCCCCTGGCCAGCATCCGTGACCCTGCAGCCAGCGAGGCCCCAGCCAAGGACTTGGCGGCCCTGGCCAGCCCCACAGACAGCACGCTGCCCTTCTCCCCTGCGGACGACACCTGTTTGCACATCAGCTTCTCAGAAGATGAGCTGCTTGAACCAGAGCTGGACACTGCTGTGGGGCCCAGCAGGGTCCCCCCTTAGTGGGACCGCAGTAGGTGGCAGCTGGCAGGCAGGCAGACCCTGCAGCCCACACTGGGCTTGGGCGCCCCTGTGCCCAGGCTGGCAGGCAGGTCCCTTTGCTGTCCCCCTCCCACACAGCAGCTCGCCCTGCCACACACGGGGCTGCCACACAGGATGCGACCTGGCCAGCCCCTGCCTCCAGCCTGCACCAGCTCACACTGCCATCCCGCTGCCCCGTCCTCCTGTCTGCTGCTCATGTGGACCCTGCTCACTCAGCCCGGTGCTACATGGGGTCCCTGCCGTTCCCCATGGGATGATCTGGGGCAGAGACACCCCCAGGAGTGCAGCAGTGGGAGCCCCAGGTTGGGGGCACAGGACAGAGCTGTAGACACCTATACACAAGGCTGCTGTCACCAAGACAGTCCATCAGCAACAGCGTGAGCAGGGCTGTGCAGCACAGCCAGTCTGTCACCACACTGCCATGGGCTGCGTCTCTCCAGCCCAGCCCTGCTTTTGGGACAGCAGCCCCACCATCCGTGTCCCCACACGGCGAAGCCACCACTGCCTCCCCAACAGGTGCCTTTTCCCACAGCCCAGCACCCACTGCGCACACCGGCTGGGGCCGCCCCCCAGATACCACTAATTGGCGCAGGGCTGGCCCCGGGACCCCACTGCTGCAGTGGGTGACCCCTGGAGGGTGCACCCCATGTCTTGGGGTCGGGTGGGAAAGCCCTCCTGTGCCTCTACAGGCTGCTGGTGGCCACAGGCAGGAGCTGCTCCATTGCTCTGATTTTAGGGTGTAACTGTGTTTTGGTTTTGGTCTGGGAAGTGTGAATCTGCTGGGATGAGTTCGGGTTTGAGGAAGAAGCCCAGCCCTGGGTGAAGGGCAAGGCAAACCCTGGTGGTGCCACGTGTCCCCTTCAGCCCGGGCTGGTTTTGGAGAGGGACCAGAGAAAGATGCTTGTCTACCTTGGTTATTTGCGAGAGGGCATTGGGAAAGTGTTGGATGGTCAAGATGGGCAAGTGTGGAGTAGAAATGGAGATTTGGAGCAGCCACACTGCCTGTGCCTGGCATGGTGCTGCTCCCGTGGGCGGTGCTGGGACACGGACCCCAGGGCCAGTGCAGCCATGCCAGAGCTGGCCCAGGGGACCTGGCTATGTGCTGGTGGCATCACCACCGGTGAGTGGGCCTGGGGGCTTGTAAATCTGCGGCTGGGCTGTCCTGTAGTGCGGTAGAGACAGACTGGCCCATCCATAGGAATACAATACGCTGCAGTTTGGTAACTGACTTTTAAAGAAAATATAATAAAAGGAGTCTGATTTGCAGAACAAGTGCCGTGGTCTGTGCCCCACAGGGGCCTCAAGCTGTGCTGCTGCCTCTGGGCGCGGATTGGGGACCCCCAGGTGTTCCCAAGGAAAGATCCCTGCACTCTCCCCATGCTACAGCCCCCGTTCAAACGGCCTCATCTGCTCCCCCCTGCAGTGCCAGGGACGTCCTGCATCTCCTCACGTGCTGCCACATAGGAGACACGTTCCTTTGTCAGAGACAGGGCCCATTTCCAACGCAAACAGCACCTGCACTATGCCTGTGGCACCCAATGCTGCTGCCTGGCACAACCCCGCCAGGACAGGCAGGGCCTTGCTCCCATACACCCCTTTTGCCCTTTCTTGTCCCCATTTCTGCTCCCAAAATAAATCCTGGCCCCAGCACGCAGGATGGGAGCCCCACGAGGGGAGGAGGCAGATCACAGGCACAGCACGATGCTGCGGGACCGGACAGGGGTGCAGGGACTGCAGAGGGGCTGGGACGAGAGACCCCCAACCTCTGCAGCACCCTGGTCCCTCCGAGGTGAGGAAGGGAACCCAGGGGTGATCCAGCACGGAGGCTCCAGGACAGATGGGGACCCTGGGAGATTGTCCCTCCATGCAGGACGGGGCACCCAGACCAGCTGTGGGTTGGAGGGACTCAGGACCCCCACAGGGGTCTCAGGGCACCTCTGTCCCTCCCCGGGGCGGGTGCAGCCTCCAGCCCCACGGAGCCAGCAGCAAGGAGCCCTTCCCCAGGCCCACTGCAGACATCTGCCTGGGGGGGCTGCCTATGCAGGGGGAGCACTTCCAGCCCAGCATCTTATTATGCTTCCTTCATGGGAAGAAACTTTTTCCTCTGCTGTCTGGTAAGCTGCTAGCAATCATCAGGCAGGCAGGTGGTAAAGATTCATATCCATCAAACAATGCCATTTAGTTTGTAACCTGTGACTAAATCTGGTGTTAGCTTTAATTTCAGAGTCTGCTTTAGGGCTCGCTTGTTAATCTCTATGCAAAGCAGATGAAATGAATATGCAGCATTTTGGATGTAATTGTACGGCTTCAATTCAGCACTATAATTTTCCAAACAGGATCTTGCAATCAAGCTTCTATTCATTAGTGTATAAACAATTTAGTTTCTCAGCTCTCCAGTATGCCAATCATCTCAATGGAGTGAGCATCCCCGACAAAAAGAGGAGGAAAGTTTCCTTTGTGTAACAGAGGTAAAAGTTGCTCTGTACTTCAGACAATTCCCGCCTGGCACATCCAGGCTGTTCCGGCAGAGGCGGCCGGTTCCCGGTGCCTCACAACACTGACCGGCTGCAAACAGCATCCCGGGGGGAGATACCCCCGGGGGAGATACCCCGGTGACCTCCCAGCCAAGGTAGCCCCAGGCCACACAGTTCTGCATGTGAGACCCCAAGAGATGAGCGTGAACCCCGCAGGATCAGGCGACTGGAAAGGTGCAGCCACGCACTGCCCAGTGATGCCCAAGAGCAGCCCACGGCACTGGGGAGGCGACGGCCACCCCGGCCAAAGCCCCTGCATGTCCCCATCTCAAGGACAGGGCACTGGGGGACCCCATGCCATGCCTGGGGTTGACAGCAGCTCCACACAAGGTGCACAGCCTGGCTGGCACAGGGGTGGGCGTGGGGCAGGTTTGGGTCCCTGGGGCTCAGCCCCTCAGTGCTGGGCGCTCTCCTCGGTGGGGACCCCAGGGTGTCACACACAACCGAGCGCATCCCCATCCCTCTGCGCCCACCACCGCTCCTCGGCAGCAACGAGGGACCAGCCGGGAGCCTCGACAAAGGGAAGCGCCGTCGGCGGAGCCGCTCAGTGCGGTCTCCATTTCCAAATGAATATCGACAGCGCTAATTACAGGCCGCCATGCAGACAGCTTATTAGCTCGTCACAAAAAGACGGTATTGAACTCCGAGCCCGCGGTATTCACAGAGCGCAGCAAGACGCTCCCCAGACAGCACAGCGACCCAGGCAGCCGAACAACCTCCAGCAAAACTAATTACTTCCTGATTGTCTATGGCCACCCACTGGGTATAATAGTATAGACTAAATTTGGCATATACATAACTAAGCACTCGGCACCAATTTGGTGTACAATAATCATCCTCTGTGTTGCATAATTAAAATCTGATCACTTGGAATAATTATTTCATATTCCTGGGATCGGGTGCGGATTGCATAATGTGACATGGCAGGAGCACGGGCCCGGGAGCCACTTGCACACCCTGGCAAGGATGTTACAGCTCCGGGCACAGCCAGAGCCCTGCTCAGCACCGGCTGCCGCCGGCGGGTACCGATGTCCCCGCGGGAAGGTGCTGCGGTGCCCCAGGGTTGTCAGTCGGCACCGGGTGCAGAGGAGCTGGAATCACCTTCACTCTGCCCATCGCGGCGATGAGACGGGGCTGAGCACGGCCCCTGCGAGCCCCCCCAGCGGGGGAGGATGCTGCCTGCTCAGGACAGCCTGTCCCCACATCCCTGAGCAAACACTCTCCATATTGACCTTTCCAGGCAGGCTGCTCCCCGCTGCCCGCCCGGCCGGGACGCTGCTGCCTGACCCCATTGTGCTCACGCGTCTGCTAAAGGCGTTTGGAAAGACACGGCAATAAAAAAATAAAAATCAAGTGGAACGTGTGTGTCTAATCCATTAACTTCCTTTTGCGGCTCCCCAGGGACCTGACAAGGAGGAGAAAGAATACGTGGATATTGCACGCGCCCTGGCACCTTGTCCCCTGCCGCTGGCCGCTGCCACGGGCTCATAAATCACGGCGGGCGACAGCGTTTCACAGCTCGCTTCCCAGCCAGGATACGGCCATTCCTGCTGATTACACGGCCGGCGCGCCGGGGAAGCTACATCTCCAACTTCCAGGAAGGGAGGATCCGCAAGGAAAACGCATTGATAAAAAGAAGAACAAAATCAGCTTTGTTCACGTTGCGAATCTCCCATTGTTCCTGCTGCGGCCGTCAGCCCTCGCTGGAGAAAGTATTTCCTCAGCGATAAATCTCCTGGGCTCCTCGCAGCCCTCGCCTTGGCACCGGACCCTCCTCGGGTTGTTTTGAAAGAAAATGCAGCTTTCGCCACGGCTGCCCCGTGGGACGTGCTGGGCAATTTGTGGTGCGGGTTTGGTGGATGAGGGACATCCGTGGGGCGGAGGGACAGGAGCTGGTGCCTGTCCTGGGGGTATCGGCCCGTGTTCCCATCCAGAGCCACCCCAGGGACCTGCACTGCTGCTGCCAAACGCTCCGCTCTGTTCCCATCCCACAGAGCCCGTGTCCAACCGGGGCCACACTAATCCCAGCGCCAAAACACAGAGCTTGCCGTGGCCAAGCACATGAAATACGGGAGTCAGGCTGACAGTCGTACAAGAAAAATAGATCAAGTTTCCAAGAAAACAGAGCCGAGCTGATCTGATTTTCATCAGCATCTTCAGCCGCCTCTCAGGAAGCCCCAGCCCGCTCCTCATTCCTGCTCTCCGCTTTACAAACCACTTAATTCCTTGTTGCTTTGGAAACCCTCACAAAGACCCTCTGCATCCCCCAAAATAACGAGCAACAGATGCTGCTTTGACCTCAGCAACTTCCTGGAAACATACATTTGTCAAAATAAAAATAAAAAGATTAATGTGAGGAAGGCTCTTAAATTATAAGGAAATAGCAGACAGAGAGCCTGGCCATTGGAAACGGCTGAGAAACCTGGGGCTGAACAAGGAGAGGGGTGCAGGACCAGGGGTCCCCAGAGCTGGCGTGGGGACAGCGTGGGCAGAGCGGGCACCGTGGGTCCCTGCCCGCCCTCACTGTGTCTGTCAGGAGCAGCAGCCCACGGTCTTGCTTCAAGTCAGGTTTGCAAAATAGCTTGAGAATAAACACAAAACCGAATGCTTTCAGCACAAAACCTGTCTCTGAGCAACCCCCATCAGCAGGACCACAGTCCGGCAACACCATCTACAGCACGAGTTACACCAGGTACGGGCTCAGTTCTCATCCCTCCTGTGGTTCTCAGTTTGTAGGAGTAACTGGTTCCTTTCACAGAGTTTTAAGGCCCCTTTGCACATCCTGCAGGTGGAAGGAGATGTGCAGACAACAGGTAACCAGGAACTCATTGGTTTTGAGTGTTCAAACACCAGTAGGTTTCAACCTCCCCCTCTGGCTGCAGCCACCTAGCACGTCCCTGGGGACAGGGCTCACATGAGACAAGCACCTGCCAGCAGCTCATGATGCCACCAACAGACACAGGCTCATGACAGCCACACTGGTGAGTGACACATCAGTGGCACAGTCAGTGACACAGCCTGACCCACAGCACAACCCACCCCCTGTAGCCCCAAACCCGCAGCACTCACCAGACCCCCAGGCAGGGAGGGAAGGTCCATGCAGGTGAAACCCCTTTTCCCTCCCAGCTTTATAGGATCAGCCAAAAATGAGCTGCTGGCCTGCTGGGAGGTGGGCTGGGTGGTCCTGAGCTTTGGGGCACCTGCAGTGGGAGGGTCCTGGGCACACTGGGCATCCCCACCCATCTCCTGGTTGCACCCGGCTTTCTGCTGTTGTGGGACAAAAAGTGACTGTGGGACCGGAGGGCCATCCCTCCCATGGGGGTGTTTTCTCCCTGGGGACCCCGTGACCCGGCTGGGGGTGCACCCATGCTGGCGAGGGGCTGCAGTGCCCCATGGCTGCAGGATGTGGTGGTGGCAGTGGGGCAGGCACAGCCCAGCTGCTCCCCGGCCAGCGCTGCGGGGTGCAGGGGGTGCAGGGGGTGCAGGGGGTGCACGGGCGCTGCTGTGCCAGGAATGCAAATCCTGACCCGGGCTGGGCCGGGGGCTCTGCCTTCCCCAGCACCACCCAGGATTCCTGCTGTAGCCATGGCAACGGCCATATACATTTACATATTCTTCCCGTTAATCACAGGGACATCCAGAGCAACTGTCTTCTCTGCGGAGCTGTTTCCATCCTGCCAAAGGAGGCCTGCGGCGTTGCCCACCTCGTACCCATGGCTGCTCCCCAATGCAGAGCAAGTCCTCTGTGTCCCCCCAGTGTGGGGAAAGCCCCCAGCCCCCTGTCCGCCCCAGATCCCCGGCCTGGGCACTGAGTTTTGGAGCCAAAGGAGCTGTGGGGTGATCATTCCCAGCATGGAGGAGACCCTGCTGCTGGCCAGAGCGTGGTGCTGGAGCCCATGTGCATGGCAGAGGGGAAAGAACGCAGAAAATGACTTTCCATCACACTAATGAGAGCCAAGAAATTGCCGGTGAGCTCGTTGGTGCTGGCAGGTGCGTGTGGGCTCTGCCAGCTCCCCGCAGCAGTGCCAGGGGCCTCCTGTGCCAAGGGATAATGAGCGCCATGCCGGAGCGCGGGCACAGCCAGCCTCGCTGGCTCCGATCGCAGCCGCGTGTGCCGAGGGCGCTGGCTGAGCCCCCGCTGCCTTCTGCATTGCTTACCCAGGAGGTTTTGCCTCGCAAGTTACAGCTGGCAGCACCTCCGCGCTGCCGGGAACCAAGAGGTTGAGTCCTGAGCCAGGACAGGGAGCTCCTTTGGCGAGGTACATGGAGCAGAAAAGCCACGAGAGCGGGTCATTCTCAGTGCTTGCTCCCTTGCCCGGTGCATCACACAGAGCCGTGTCCGCAGCCATGGACGTGCCTGGGGAGCAGAGTTGGATCCCGCAGCGAGGTGCAGGGAGCTGAGCACTGCTCAGGGACACCGGCCCCTCTGCTGCCTCCCGCCCCAGCTCGTGGGTGCTGGAGGGGCAGCGTGGCAGCTCCCTGCCAGTGCGGCGCCGCATGCAGCACAGCCCCGGTTCCCGAAGACTCTCAAACGCCGTGGCTCCCTGTGCTGGCAGGCACAGCAGATCCCTCCGGCCGAGAGCAGCTCAGGGCCTTCCGTGCTCCGCTTGGCCCGTGGGCTCTGCAGGGGCTGCAGCTTCGCGCCCCCGCAGCCCCGTGCACCAGGAGCTGCTGTCACTGCGGGCAGCCCCCAGGGGACACTCGGCGGCTGCTGCCCTCGCCCTGAGCTCACAGCGCCCACCGCTCACATTTTCCGTGCTCGCCAGCTCTGCCGGAGGGCTGGGAGCAGCCCTGCCCCAGCCCCACGCTGCCAGATTTAAGACCCACCAGCTTCCTCTGCCCTTTGCATTGAACCAACCTGCAGAAGGTTCTGTAAACTTGAGGAAACGCAAGTCAAAGCAGAAGGAGCTCAAAGCTGCACCAAAGCGTGACCTCAGCAACCTCCCCTCTTTGTCCAGCCTGAGACCTCGTCATTATCTGTCAGCATTTGCTGAGTCTCCTCCTTCGAGGGACGCACCAGGCCCATCCGGAGGAGCGGGGCCTCACCGCAGCCTGCGCCCCCATAATGACTCTGTTATCTCTCCCGTTTCCAGCTCCGCTTCCCTCAGCCGGCGGGGGGTGATGCCCCCAGGGAGCAGCACCCCAGCCCCCGCCTGCACGGACCCCACGGGGGACAGATCCGTCCTGCTGGTCCGCGGGGGCTGGGACCATGGGATGGGGCAGTGGTTGGGATGAGGGTTTGATGGAGCAGCTCAAGGCTCAGCTCTTTGCCAGCTAACGCTGTCCCATTGCTGCTACTCCCATCCCATCCCATCCCATCCCATCCCATCCCATCCCATCCCATCCCATCCCGTCCCATCCCAAGATGTAAGGGAGACAGAGCCCATCAGAACCAGGGCCGGGAGAAGATGGAGCACGGTTTGCTGTCTGAAGCACTAACCTGCCTGTCTGACACGAGGGCAGCGACAGGCAGGGAGTGTTTAGTGCAAAGGAAGGAAATGGAAGAATTAAATCCACAGAACTTCCCTGCTTTTGTTCTCCCTCCCGCCTCCACTCTCCTCGGCCGCTCACTCTTCTCGCTGGATATGTATGGCTTGATACTACCCAAGCAAGCTGGAATCAGGGTATATCAGCTGAAAGCAATTTACTTGGAAATCCAGCTGCCAGATTTTCCTTCATTTGTTTACTTTTAAATGCTTTTTTAAAAGCCAAAGTACACAAGGCAGCCAAATTGCTGACATGTGTGCCGGCCGGTGCCCCGCAAATGTCGCATTCTTTCATGTCCTCCCGGGCTCAAATCCACTCATGTTTATTTAAAATACGTAGAACACTTCAGCACTATTAAGGACCATGTTTTATAGTAAATGGAGAGGGGAGAGGAAAAGAATCACTTCAATTCAGTTTTGTTCCGACAGCACTTTGCGTGCTGCACCAGGGCCCAGTCGCCCGTCCCACCGACCGCTCGGCCCAGCGCCAGGACCCGGTAGCTCTGGTTGCTCCTCGGGAGCTGCTGGTGCTCTGGAAATGTTGGAGACAGGTGGACATGGGGGTCCAGCAGCACCTGTGGGGCTTGGCTCTTCTCCCCTTAGATCCATGGGGCAGTTGGTCTGTGATGGCTGAAAGAAACCCCAGGGCAGGGCTTGAAGTTACAGAGGTTCTCGGTGGCTTTGCAGTCCCGCGGGTGTCATTCTGCCACCTCCACCCACCAGCTTTGCCCAGAACCCTCTCTCATCCATTTCCCACTTCTATACATTTCACTCCTCACAGCTTCTATATAAGCACACAGAATTTCACACCTGCGACCTGTGGATGCTAAAGCCATCGCTGCGACACCAGCCCGGGTCACCCCAGCTGCTGGGCAGGAGCAAACCACCGGGAGACGAGAGGGCAGCGCAGGGGCAGGTTTGCTGGAACACTGAGAGGGAGCAGAGAACCTGCCCACGGCAGAGAATGAGACACCAGGGACTTACTACAGATGAGATGTAACGACACATCCTCTCGAAAATACGATAAAGATGCTGGAATGGATAGCAAATACATATTTTAAGGACAATAGCAGCTAAGTGGGACTACATATGGAAGTAGATATTCAAATGCAGATTTTAAGTTTATTGTTAAAATAGGCATTTTTAGAGGGATTGAGGGTGGAAGGGGCATTTCCAGCTAACGCTGCCTGTCCTCAAACCATCCCTCTGCAGCTGACAGGAGCCGAACTCCACAGGGTAACGTGGGGATGCGCATCAGAGAGTGAAAATGTCAACAAACAGCAACTGAATCCTGCTGGCTATTGTCACTGCTCGAGCTTAAAGACATGCAGCAAGGCAACATACAGAGAAAGGAGCAAGGAAGGGACTTGACTTTTCATCAACCCATCTGCTGTCAGCGGCACAGAGATGACAGTGGCGTCGTGAAAACATCAGCACGCCTCTGACAGACCCCCTTCCTCACAGAAAAGGCCACCGACGGCCCCAGAATCGGTCTGGTTTGTTTCCTAGCAAAAAGCACAAGAAAGCAGAAACCCCCACTTACTAACTGTGAATGATTTAGAGTGCAGCACCTTTGCTGTTTTATTGTAATTAGCCAGACTAGTAAATCTTCAAAAGGATTCCTCCAGTGGAGTCCCAGACTCAGATTATGTCATGCCCTGAACACAACATCCCACGACTGGTTTCACTCATGGTTGGAAGAAACAAAGGCTCCAAGCAAGTGATGACGGGGAGCAGAGCGGGGTTTGCAAGGACAAGCACTGCTGCTACATGTGTTTTGGGGACTTTTGCTCCTGTAACCCCTGCCTTGCTCTCTGTTCCCTGTACGCAGCTGTTTCCACACACCACATGTGGTGTTCAGAACTGGGAAATACCCTGTCCGGGCTGCTCGGTGTGACACTTCTCACCTCTCCTCCCTCAGGCAGTGGGATCTCCATCTGCCCTCCCTGCTTAGAGGGCAGGATGGGCAGAGTCAGTAGGGGAAAGTGTTTCAATCAACAGGGAGCTGCTGGTGTGAGCCAGGAGGGGAGGGCGACGGCCGCAACGCTTCTCTTGGCTTCAGCTCCCCTGGGCCATGGGTCTGTGCCCGCCCTCGCCATGCAGAGCTTCCCCCAAGACTCCTCCAGGGCATTTTACAAGGACAAAGAGGAGTAAACAAGCAGAGAGTGCTCATTTGGGTGGAACCGGCCCATGGCACGGAGGAGCCAGGGCAGAGAGGGAAGTGACATGGTGACATGCCCCAAGGCCACACAATGAGATAGTGCCGGGCAGGAAAGGGAAGCCGGGCTGCCTGTCCCCCAGCGCGGGCGCTGCCCTCCCGTCTTACTCCGTTCTTTCCCCTCTGCAACACACCGGTGCAAAAGACAGAAAACAAACACACGAAAGCCTGTAACAATAAAGAGCCCAATAACTGATAGTACGACTCCAGCAGCTGTAGGGAGCCAAGAGCTTCTTGGAGGGGGTTGGATGGAAGCTGAGTTTCCCTCCCTGCTTGCATTGTATTTCTTTCCTCTGCCAAAATGTGCTTCCTGAGTCTTGGGCAGAGCTCTGTGCCGCTGACCCTCACCTTCCTCTGTTTGGCCTGGCCGCGGGCTGGCCACGAGCTGGGGACACGCAGAGCCTCCCGCCGCGCACACGGCCGGCTCAGCGCCGCTGTCAGCGCCTTCCTGAGAACCGCGGCCGAGTCGGGCCACACCTGAGCATCCCGCAGCAGCACCGGGCAGCGCGGGAGCAGGGGCGGCTGGGGACTGGGGGAACAATGGTTACAATCGATGTGATTCACGTTTAAGGGCTCCGGCCCGTCCTTTTCTCCCAGACAAAGATGGGTCAGGTTCCACTCCCCACGCAGCTGTAAATGGGAGGCAGCGAGAACAAAGCAGAGGTCAGACGGTGCTCCAACCAAAGGGGTAATTCTGGCTCCATTAAAATTCTCACTCCCGTTTGCATGGAAGCAGAAGGCTGTGCTATGACTTATAAAAAGCTGAACCACCCTCAGAGTGACTCATAGCCCTTAACAGAGCTGCCATGCTGATTTTACAAATATTAGAGCAATGCCTCGGAGTCAGTGTTTTGTATGGCTTAACCTATCAACTTGGGAGCAGACCCATAGCTCTTTTATAAAGCTCCCCTTCCCCATATTTTATTTCCATTCTTGGTGCCAGAATTGGAGCCAAAGCCGAGCTTCACAAAGCAACAGGCATGGCCGTTCTTCCCAGCCTTCATTTCCCCTGGTGAGAAAGAAGAAATTAATTTAAACCCTATCAAAACAGCAAAAGCTGTTCACCATTTTGTGCTGCAGAACACAGCGTGAACAAAACGCTCACTTGAACCATCTGCATTTGCCAGCCCAGCCACGAGCACAGGAACACGCAGGTTGGAATCCTTTTGTTCAGGCATCTGCCACAGACAAATGCAGATAAACTTGATCCGAGCTATTTCACAGACAGCAAGGGCAGCAGCAACAGGGAGATGCTTGGGATGCAGGTGAGATAGAAGAGCTTTTACCTTATTAAATGCTCTCGTTTCTTTTCTTTGAGCCCTTATTCCCAGGCACAGCGTGGCTCTTCATGTCCCAGCGGTTTCTGCCCCTGGGGCAGCTCTGGGCAGCCGGGCAGGTTCGGGGCACAGGGGACGCGGCTCCTCGTCACCGCCCTCACCAAGGACGTCATGCACAGGAGGAACCCGCGCGTGCCTTAGGTTGGCGCAAGGGTTTGCAACACGTGTAGGGAAGTGGAGAAACTTGTTGTTGAAACAGAGAGAAACCAAAACCAGGAACAGCCCCTGCACCGCCGGGCGAGCTGCGCTGCTGCCCTCGGGCTCTGGGAGCCACCCCCTTCCAGCAGGCGCTTGTGCTCGCTGCGCTGAGTTACCGCCCTAGCACCCAAAATAACGCTACAGGCTTTTTGCTTCTACTTGGCTGTTCTGTATTTTCTCAGATCTTCTCCTTTTGCCCAGGTACTATTTGTACCATGCTGGACTGTGCAGAAGCTGTCTTGGAACAGACTCGGATCAAGTCCCCGGCTAGAAGGGCTCACATGAAAAACCACAAAACTATTAACAGAAAGGCAAGGTTGCATTATTGAGACCATTCGGTAAAGTCATGTCTATTCCTAATAGAAAGAAAGAACGTGTTTTTACACGAAGTTAAATGTTGCAATTTACCTGCTTGCCGCGTTTGCCCATCACGCCGTGAGCACTGGCCCTGCAGTTTCAGAACCCTCCTGTTCTCTGCTGCACCAGGGACTCCCCCTTTCTGGGTTCAGAGGAGCAAACATAACCTGCACTGGGATTTCCCAACCACCTCCAGCTACTTCGGCTCTGCCTTAATTTCCTTGAGTCATATCAAATGCGATTGAGGTGATCAGAAGGTTTTCAAAACATTTTCTTCCTCCTCTCACTTCATTCTGAATTCAGGAATTTTCACACGTAGGAAAACTCATCGTTCAAGTGAATTTGGTAGCAGAGACAAAAGACCTCATCAAGTTTCTCTTTGCAATACTAAAGTGGCCTCAGGACTTTCATGATGGCAAAATCTTCACAGAGACGCCCAAGATCGGCCCAATGCAGCCACAAGAGGGAGTCTTAAATCTGCTGTTTATATCCGTATGGGTTCTGCTTTCAAACCGCTCCTAGTCCAAGAGCGCACAGCAAAGCTCTCAAAAGGATTTTGCAAAGTTATCCTGAGCTCCAAATTTCTTCTCTGGCTTTATAGGAGTGTCTTTGTTCTGAAGGTAAAGTTTCTTTAAAATTATGAATCCTTGGTATAAAGATGCAGGTTTTTCTTATGGGGGGGGGGGGGGAGGGAATTACCTTATTTATCCATTCTAGAGCCATGGTGCAATTGAAGGCAGAGGGAGAGAAGTACACGGATGGTTTTTGCCTCAGCCAGTCTCAGCTTGCAACTGCTTGAAAGGCTCGTTCCACCTGAAACGACTTCTGGAAGTGTCTTTTTCAGCTTGGATGAGAATACGGATAATGACACGGATCATGAAACTGGCAAGAGAGCTAAATAAAACCAATTGCGTCCCCCCACTCGCTTGGATGTGGCGGCTGCGAGCTGAGCGGGACTCGCTCTGGGTCTCCAGGCCTTTTTGGCTGATCATGCACCGTCTCCAGCTGTCACCTCGGGCACCGAGCAGAGCCCTTGAGAGCAGGACCCACCAAACCGCCCGATGTGTGGGAGGAGGATGCTGTCGTGCTGGTGCCACACGGCTCTGCCGCCCCAGGAATGCACACTCCCACCGCACCTGGATTAGAAACCACACTGGGATTGCACTCTTCCCATCCGTAATGTGAAAGAACAGAGCAGGTTCTGCCCAATCTAACCCGTGGTGTGGGAAGTTACAATGACACCGCCTCAAAACTTTGTTAATTCAACACATGTGATTAGAAGCTCTGGCAGAGCTGAGAGCCTACAACATCACAAATAACACTTCTCATATCGCCAGTGAAATATCTGCGTTGAATCTGCCCATGTCTGCTCTCCATCTGCCAAAAAAACGTCAAGATACATTCCTCAAAAATACTTTTATGGTCTTTACTCAGTCTTGACATTCACTTGTTCTAAGGTTTCCAAGAAAACATTACAGCTCCAAAGGGGGCACCTACATTTGAGTAAAGCCACAGGATTTTGAACAGAAATAGCTACACACAGGCACTGTGCAAAGCGCCAGGAAACAGATCTCTGGCAACGCTTTCACAGAGATTCAGCCAAGAGATAAAGACGAGAGGTTAATGACAGAAGTGCTCACGGCACAGCTGAATTCTACTTGACTTCAGCACTTCATTGTCCTCTCCTGTTCTCTTCTGTACATTCACCGGCCCACTCCTGCCTGGAACTGAAGTGGGAATCCAGGCGAGCAGACGGTTAATTTTGGCTTTTAAAACGTGGCCAATGCATCGTTACTGATCAACCACCTCTGACCCAAGAGGTAGTAGATTCAGCTGTCATGAAGCAGACGAACAAACTTAAAGCTTTGAGGCTGCAGCATAAATCACTATTTTTTCCCCCCTTACAGTCCCAGCCAACTTAAGGGTGGGGTTCGAAAAAGGCTGTTTAAAAAAAATTGCTCCCCTATTTATGCACGTCATTCTCTTCAGAAGCAATTTAATGGGAAAAATACTCTTTAATTATGATTAGGGGCTGACTACTGGAATGCCCATGCCTGTTTATTCAAAAGCAGATGTTCGGCAGTGCAATGTTTCATACATTATGCTGACAATAGTAAGTTATTAGCAAAACAGAGCAAGTGATATCCAAAAAGTCTTTCTGCGACGTTGCCTAACTATTGGAGGAGGTCAGCAACAAAGGATCAGATGTGACACGCGTTAACATCCCAGAACAATTCATCCTCTACTCGGCCAAACCTCATTTCACTCACTCAGCTGAATGTAATTAGACCTCGAGCTTGTCCTAATTTCAGTCTCTGCAGAAAAGAGGCTATTTTTCTTCAGCGATGTGCGGCTGCTCCGAAACGCTGGCAGCGACCTGACGGAGTGCGAAGGTGCGCACCATCTCACGGATTTAGACATGGAGCTGGCAAGACCACATGATACATACATTAAAACGCAACACGTATGTCACAGCACCTGCTTTGAGTCTCAGTCAACACACCCAGGCAGAAAGCAGTGAGAGCCCGCGAGCCACGTGGTGCGGGAGCTATTTTTAGATAAACGTTATACAATTAGCCCTCTAGCTCCATGGATCAGAAACACATGCTGCAGCTCCAAGCCCATTACGGTTTAATCCCACCCCAAACAAGATGGTAAATCTTCAGACCCTAACAACCGCCAGGTTACTCAAGGAGCAAAGCACGACTCAAGTCTTTGCAAGACCAACTGCATATGGCTTTGTGAAAACAAGTTCATTGATTTTTCTTCCAGCCTTTGTAAGAAGGTTCTTGCTATTGGGTGGAAGAAAGTCTAGATCTACTTCCTATGCAACATATGACCCTTAGATATTGCAGAAAACATTAAGTTGATTTACTTCTCTATCAAAAAGAATACCGTAGTGAAACAACGGGCAGGATCTGCCCCAAACTCCTCAGGTCAGGGCCTTGAGACAGAAGCCAAGCCACCTTCTTACACAGCTTAATGGGACACGAAGATCCTTTATGGGGTGATTTTTCCTTGAAGGTGTTGAAAACGCAGTGTGATCTTTCTGATGATGTAGCTTGTGTTCTCCCAACATTTTTTTTTTTTTTAATGGAAGCAACTAACCCACCTGCATGAGGAACAAGAACCTGTGTGTCAGAATCAGTACTGACCTGGTACCCAGCAAATGCCACAGATTCAGACTAAAACCTCATTCCAAGACAGATTTTAGGTTACACCTATACAAAAGGAGTCCCTTGGAAAAAAAAAATACACAATTATCAGTTGCAAGACTAAGGGAAAACATTAACGTCTTTGTTCTGAAAGTCTCCTTGATCCAAGTGACAGTGTTCTCACCCAGTAAACAAAGTCTCACTCCAGTTTGTGATTGTTTGAAGCAGTTGTCAAAGACTCAGGCTACAATAACACAAATCTTGGACAAGCCTGGAAGTTACTATCAAGCACCTGACATTAGCGTTAAGATGGCCCTAAGGGCTGCATGACTGCAGAGAGCACCGTGCAAAACAGGGAAACACATTTTTTTTGGTTGCTATGATGTGTGAGTATGTTTAAAGAAATCTACTAAGCCATATAACAGTTTGGGGATCTTTAATCATTAAACTCATACCCAACGCATACTGGACAATTTACATTTGCAAGCAATAAGTCTTTGCACTTCGGTTACGGCACAGTCTGCCCACTTTACCAGGACCAGAAAAAGAGCCGGCTGCCAAACGGAGACGGCTTCAGCTCTCCTTCAATGGGTGGGTTCGGCTCTGGTCTAGGCCTAGAGTGATAGGCATTCTCAGGCAAAGGACGGTCTGTCTTCACTTTTGTAACCTGAAAACAAAAAAGAAGTGATATGACTCCTCACAGTATTTAATAGAAAAGCCAGATTGAGTCCGAACTGAAAGGAAGAACTACCAATAAGTACCAAACAACGCTAAGGACACATTATTGATCTGATGAAAGCTCCTGTCTCCAGAGTACTTCTTAAAAAAGGGGCAAGGAGGGACATTTCTCTCTTAACCAAACAGTAGTTCCACATGTGTGTGAACTTCACTGCTAAAGGAAAGGTCTCTGTGCTAGGAAAAGCAAAAAAGAGGCATTGTCTAAGAAAAACACAGGTCTTTTGGAGAATGCTGACAAAGTCTTGACTTCTAGAAAGTCCACAAGTGTCCCGTGTTGAGTTCATTAATCACCTTCTGGCTGGGAGAAGTTTGCAACCTGGTCTGGATGAAATGTCCATAAGAAGGGAGAGAAGAACCCGACTTTCCCACCAGGAAGGTGTGAAGTTACCTTAGAGAGGTCTCCCAGATCAGGTCTCACCCAACCCAACTTCTCCAGCACGCAGTTATCAAACACCGCCTGCTGTTTTCGGCACCGACGGAGCTCCTGCAAGTTGGTATAGTCGATGCACGTCCAGTACTCGGTAAACGGCTCCGCACAGTGTGTCTTAATCTTCCTGTAAGAGATCACAGAAACAAAGTTGTTAGCAAATGTTACAATTTTAATGATTTTCTCTCTTACTCATTCAAACCTCAACTTGTGATAAGGTGTTTTTTGTAGTTTTAAGGTCCCAGGAACATTTAAAGTCTCAGAGAAGTCAGTATGTGTCATAAACAGAACTCGATACCAATACTGTAAAATTTGTATCATTGTAGGTACAAGTAGAGAGAGTAATGGCCAATGTGTGGAAGGTATTCTTGCTAGGTTGATGCACACAGCTTCTCCCTATGAGATCCTTGCTTTGCAAAATAATTTAGTGTACATTATATGATGTTCTAATGTTTCCAAATTAATTTGACCTCTCAAGCTCAAGAAAATGTGTTTAGAACACAAGTTTCTGACTGATAGCTGCTATACCAGAAGTGGACAGGCTCTGAGCTAATTAAACTACGCCTTTTAGTAGAGACTTAAGAACATGATGCTGGCACACACCCTGGGTCTACAGTTTTGGTCAGAAGAGGCAAACGGTGCATTCAATCAAGGTTTCACAGTAATGTGAAACAGCGAGGGCAGATGGGGCAAAGCTTGGGTGGGTTTCCTGGTATTTGTAACACAGTCTCCAGGTGGAGAAGCAGCAAAACTCTCCACCAGCCCCTGCCAACCCAACCAAAACCCAGGACAACACACTTCTGGAGCAGACACCAGAGAAATAGATTCACACATAAACAAATAAAACACAATGCACAAGGCCTCCACCCCTAAGAGTTAGAAAAGCAACAATAAAGAGTTTGAAGGTCGTGATGGCAGCATTTTAAATTAAAACGAGTGACTGTCAGCGCTGGAATAACAAACCCCGAGAAGGGCGCCGTGCACCGGGAGAGCCCGGACCGGCCCCGGGAGAGCCCGGACCGGCCCCGGGAGAGCCCGGACCGGCCCCGGGTGGAGCCGCTCGGGGGGCAGCGGGGTCCCGCTCACCTGAAGAAGTCGAGGGCGCACTGGTTGACCTGCCGCCCCTCCCGCAGGCACCGCCGCGGGTCCTTCTCCTCCCAGCGGCACAGCATGAACTCCTTGTTGGGCCGGTCGCACTGCGAGCCGTAGTGGTGCGCGGCGGCCTTCAGCACGGCCGAGCTGACCGTCACCTGCAGCGGGGGCACAGCGGCAATGGGGGCGGCCGGGCCCGGCGCTGCCCCGCGGGGAAGGGAAGGGCCCGGGGCGCTCACTCACCTCCTGCACATCGAGCTCCTCCAGCGAGGGCACCTGCAGCGAGCCGGGCATGGCGGCGCCGCTCTCCTTGAGCGTCCCCCAGCGCCCGCCGCACCGCGCATGCGCCGCCGGAGGGGGCGGGCAGCGCGCATGAGCGGTGGGGCGGGGGGCGGAGCTTTGTGTCCCCGCGGCGCCCCGGCGTTGCCATGGAGACGCGGCCGCGCCGTCGGGCCGGGCCGCCATGGAGCTGACGGGCGGGCGCTACCGCGGCGGCACCGTGCGCAGCAGGTGGGCCCGGCGGGGAGCGGGGCTGCCGCCCGCCCGGCCCCTCCCGACCGCTCTGTCTCCTGCAGGATGGAGGGACAGGGCTCCTACACGCTGCCGACGGGCACCGAGTACCGGGGCGAGCTGAAGGACGGGATGTTTCACGGCGAGGGAGAGCTGCTCTTCCCCGGCGGCGGCACTTACCGGGCGCTCTGGCACCGCGGGGTGCCCACGCAGGTACCCCGGGCTGGGGGACCCGCACCACCGGGGAGCGGCCCCGCCCGCAGGCCACGCTGCGGGGGAGGTTTTGAGCTGAAATAAGCGGATTTCTGAGCCAAGCCAATTTTTGGTCCCCTCGGCACATCTCGTCCCCAGACGCCGCTCGGGGCCGGGCATCCCGCAGCTGCGGTTCCCAGCGCTGCGCAGACCCGTGCGCAGCCAGCGCGCGGTTTTGGCAGCGGGAACGCTGGCCCTGCTCGTGCTCGACCCATCCATCATGTTTATTAACTCTGTGCTTGAACACGTTTTGCAGGGGAAATACACTTTTGCAGATGGTCTCAAATACGAAGATAAAAAATGGCATTACTGTGACGGCTACGACAGAAGATTTTACACAGAAATCTGTTTTGGTCTTAAACCAGCAGGTACTGAATTGCGTTTGCGATCCTGAGAGTCTGGAAGGAATTAAACTAACAACTTTGCTTAAGAAAGATTAATTTGGCTACATGAGTAACATGGAGCAGAAATGCTCTGGCTAATTTCAGGCCCTGGCCGTCGGACGCTGCCAGAAGAATGCTGACACCACCTTCCAGCAGCGCCCAACGGCTGCGTGGGCTCCTCTTGAGTGAGGACCCGCAGGATGGGGCTCTGTTATCCGCAGCTTTTGACATCCTCATTAACCCTTTTATACATCTCACCTTCACTGCATTAGCACTGTGCTTTTAGTAGAGAAAACTTGAGCAAAAGCAACTCACTTACATGCAGAAGATCAAATAAAGTTTGAAGAAGATCAAATAAAGTTTGAATGCATCGATCCCACGTAGCTTTTTAGTAGATACCAACATAAACACTTGTGTCCAGTCCATATTTTTGCTAAAGACCTTTGTAATATCGTTATTTGCCTGTAGTCAAAAGGTGAAAATATTTATAAAGAACAAGTGACTATAATACGTAATGTAACACATAAAATACTCTTCGTTATAGAAAGGGTATTTTGGCGATGACGTGCAGCCGTGCTGGGAGGCCAGCAAGTCCCCTGGCCCCATTTTGGGGTTTGGGGTCAGATGTGTAATGTTCGCTCAGTGGGCTGAATCACAGGACTGTGAATGAGAAATCAAAGTGATGTCTTTTGTCACACACTTTCTGTGTATGGATTTTTCCATTTTCATTTTCCCTATCTTCAAAATTGGCAAAAAGGTAAGGTAACCACATTGTTTTTATAGCAAATGCAGTGGAAATGTAATATTTGGTAGTTATCTTATCAAAGGCACAGATGCAAAAGAAAAAAAAGGGCAAAATAAAGCAAACCCTTTGTTGTTGTTGTTGTTTTCTTTAGGCATTGCTCAGCTTACAAATCTGGAGCCTCCCCGAAATATCCCACAAGGATGTTACGACTGTGGTGATGGATTCTATAATCCTGAAACCAGAGTGGTTGTTGACTACAAACTCAGGTTCCTGAGATACGCAGGTATGATTCACTTCTTCCGCAAGGTAAACTGAGATGAGTTTATTAGTCATGTTATGTTCTGGGATGCGTGATTAAATGTAAAACATTTTAAAAGTCCATGATTTGGTTCTGTTATCACCGACCTAAAATATTTTTTACCTATTTATTTTTATCAGTGATTTCTGTATCCCCAGAGTCATATAAATCATATTTTGCAAAATTACAATGAGGTATTCCCAAGCAGATATAAATAAATGTATTTTATTACCGTTTGGTATGTTAATCTCAGGAAAATGTTCAGTCTCTGCCATGATGATCTCAGGCAAGGGAGTGGTTGTAAGGTGCACATCACCCGTCCTGAAAGGGAATAAACTCCGTGTTGTGAACCAGCAAAGGGCTTAAGCTTGTGCTTATCTCTAAATGTTAGAATAGACCGTTCTATTGAAATGGGTCTTAGGGCTATGTTGAAATACCTTGCTGAACAGGAAGCTCTCTTGTCACCTTGTATGGCTGTGTCCTAGGTAGAGTCTGGCAAATACTGGGTCTTGTGGATCAATACTCAAATGAAAAAGCCTCACGGCACATTAGTTCTCATCAAGCCAAGAGACACTTTTCAAATAAAAACACACAGAAGTGAGACAACTCAAAAAGTGTAATCTGACTTGAAAAAGCGCTTTGTGTTCTGCCTGTTTAACCTTTGTGTTTATCACCTTTTTAGTACAGATGTTTTTCAAAATTAAAATTATTTCTAAAAGCACCCATCCTCCCACCCCATTTTTTTTTGTCTCCTTAACGTCCAAATTGCAAGACTCGGTGACTGCAGAAGACAGAACGTTTCCCCTTCGGTGTGACACAGTTTAACAGTTTTGCTGCTTGGAATCTCCATTTTTTCAATGGATTTACTATTTGTTGAAACAAATTCTGCTCAGCTCAACTTTCAGGAGCTTTCCTATGTACACACTGTGATACTGGAGGAGGGAAGTGAAGGGGGGGTTAAATGAATCGGAGATACCATCTGCTATAAAATATACCCTATGATACATGGCCTGTTTTATAAACGTTGAATAAAAACTGATCTAGATTATTACAAATGGCATTGATCCAAAATACTGGAATGCAGTGGGCCTACTGATGAGGAAGATAAGCACCATGCTTTCCAAAAACACAGGAACCTACACAGATTAGGACAGGAGGGAACGCCTTGGAATTCAATTTATTGTTTTTTAATCTGTTCTTTGAACTCATTGTCCTTTATGACATTTATCTCAAACCCTACAAACTATATCAATCAATATTTGCTAAGCGGAGCGGCGTGCAGCCCCACGGAGCTGCCGGAGAGGTGCTTTGCGTGGCGGTTCCACTGAGAGCCCTGTACACAAAGTTAAACTTGTTGATGTGAGTGTGAAGGAGGAATGTGCGGTGTGGGCCAGACCCTTCCTCCCAAGAACACGAACACAATTGAGAAGCCCGGCACTTGCTCGACATCAGAGGAACTCTTACCGCCCCAGGAGAGATGATTCAGGACACAAGGCCACCGCAGTAAGGAAAAAAAGAGAAGAAAAAACCCCAGCTGTAAGCAGAAGAAACTGAGGAAGAGGCTGGGATGACAGGGAACAGATCCAGAATTGCTCCATTATAGGTTGGGCAGGAAGGAGCAGGAAAACCTCCAGGCTTCCAGCCAAGTCTTGAAAGCATCAAAAGCAGATGGTAGGAAGCATTCAGGAAGTTCTTACAACAGCTTGACAGGTTTACCAAAATGACACGGTCTTCCTCGGGTCTGGCAGCAGGCGTTCAGAGCGCTCCAGTTCTCACCTTTCACCCTGGGACGGAGCCATTTCTGATTGTTTCTCGTTCGTTTGGGGAGGAGGGCGAGGAAGCGCGCGGCCTTGGCACCAACCTGCGGCCAAACGGGCAGCGTCCCGGTACCGCTCCAGAAAAGAAGAGACGCCGTTTGAAATGACCGAGCCTGCTCTCCTCGCGTCGTTGTCCGGATGAGCGTGTGTGGAGCCCCGGGGAGGCTGCTGGTGAATTTGGCAAGCCTCGCTCTTCGCGAGCGTGGAGGTCTGATCCTCATTTACTGAACGAGCTCTTACTGCTAAAGCAGTGCAAAGGCCCATCGTGAAAACATAATCAGGCCCAGGGAATTAAATGACAGCAACAGTTTTCTTAAGCGTTTTTATCTAGCAAAGTTTTCCAAATTCTCATTACAGTCCTGCAGTTATTGCTCCATCCCTAAACCTCTGTTTCCTCGGGGATGCTCAAATTTCTCTTGATTCTCCATGTGTTCTTCAATCTTTTCTTTTTTCCAGTATTGTGAAGTACGCAAAATTGGACACATAAATAAGAATAGGAATGCTCGTTTGTAAGAAGATAGGTTGTTTATTTTGAATAGATGCTAGTACTAGACTCCTGTTTCACTAGGACTATTACATGTTTTTTCTTTCCAGAAATAGGACTCCTGGCACCTTTGTAACCGTGTTTGGTCAAAAGAGAGATGGCAAGATTTCCCAGTTTGTCAGTGAAAAGTAGAAAATATATGGTGTTATTCTTAATGCAAAGACATTCAGGTTTTAGGACCCCCAAACATCAAAGAAGCCCACAGCTTTCAAAGAGAAAATACAGTCAGGAATAGGAATTTTCTTCTACTGGCACGGAAGAGATTACAGGAGATTGCCTGGGTCACCTCTCTGCTGATGAAAAGCAAAGACACTTACGATGAAAATCACTCTGTTTCTCTTCTGGTTCTCCCCAGGATGGGTTAAATCATATAAAAGACACAAAGCCTGCCTCTACCCCGAAAGCTCAGGCATGTAACTGAATTAACACGCGTGTTATTAAGAGCAGGATTCGGCCAGGAAAACCAGGACAAATGTCTTCTGAGGAGGAGAGGTTTTGGTGTTGCTGCAATGCCAAGCCAGCCAGCAATCAGCTTGGGATTTCTACAAGCCTGAAAGTCTTGTCAAAAGCAGCAGGAAAAATCCTGCTGCTTCAGGAATCATTATGAGCTGAAAGGGTCAAGATTCAAGAACATTATTTTATTATAGTTTAGAAAAGTCTGGGGTTAGAGTGTCTGACGTCCCTTGGTTGTGAGGCTGACCCAACTCCGCAGGCAAGGGTGCGAAGCCATTTTAATTCTGAGCCTTAGTGATCACAGACTGTAGTACAGTTTCCTCACATTGTTACCTTGGGATGAAGATTCTTATACTTAGTCTGAAAGAACTTAGAAGCGAAATTTTTTGAAAGTGCACAGCGACATATTCATCCATTCTGGGTTTATCCAAGCGTGCAAATCCATGAGATAAATCTCCTACATTTAGACGTTTTTGTCTTACAACTCAGAGCTGACTTGCACCAAGTGCTTTTTGAGAAATGTAGACTTGTCTGAAAAATGTGGTTGAGAAACAGAGCCATAACCACTCAATAATTGCACAGGGTAATATTTCTGTACCTACCCTCATGTACCCCAAATACATGCAGATGTTTGCGTGCTCTTTCTCATAAACTACTGGAGGACTGGGTGTGGGATGAAGACCTGGCAATTTTTCAGGCCTGGAGTATTTCTGGAAAGAAGACAGCAAGTTTAACTTCAAGTCGGCTGTGGTGCAGGAAGAAAGATTGACTGCTCTTGGGGATCGTGCACGGAGCTTTATTCCCTGTTCTTCTTTGAAACTGCCCGTTCTGCTGATGGAGGGAGTGGATGAACACTCCGATTCCAGGCTGGTCCCTGCTCATTGCCTAAGAATGTAAGAGTTGTTTTGGCAGATGCCCTTAGCAAAGGAGAGGAGAGCCCCAGCAACACGCTTACCGAGGGAATATAGTATTTTTGTTCGAATGAATTTAGCTTCCCATAGATTTAAATGTCTACTTATAACGCAGGACCATTTAATCTTTTGTACATTTGTTTCTTTTTTATTTGACTTAAGATACTGAATTTAGATGAGGTTTAGTTCCTACATATTGAAACTCTTAAAAGCTCTTCAAATAATTGTTCTTTGGATACTTGTTAAGCTAAAGAAATCAGTTTTGATCGGCAGTAAAAGTTCATGCTATTTTAAGTGCAATGCTATAGCTATTTTCTGTTGTATATTTAATCATTTTGAATTATATGTCATGTAAAAGATTTTAGCTCTGGGGCATTTGCCAGATGGCTGATTCTGCATTTCACACAACAAAAGAAATAATGTTTGTGTAAAGCTCTTAAAAATAGTTGGTAATCAGTATATTCTCCAACGAATAGGATCCAGACCTGTTTGGAAAAAAACCCCAGCTTTTGCAGAAATTAATTTAGAGGATTTGGTCTCTACCTCTGGGCTCCGAACAAAACAAATTGTGTCTATTGTTTGCTGATTTTTTAACATCTAACAAGTTAACTGAATTGTAAATTTTACTCATTTTTATGTTAAACGCTGTTTCTTGCAATCCATTGATCTTTTTTCTCTTTGCTTTGGCTGACAAACTTAGTTCTGAAAGCGGGGTTTTGTAGAACAGAGAGCCAATACCACTCTCCATTTACAACAGCAGAGCTCACAACTGTGAGTAGCCATTTGCTGTTCTTGAAACAGCTCAAGCGCTTGTCCTTTTTCCTGTTAACTCCTTTCTCTGGCCTCTTTGATTCATATTCCTCCAAAACACCATTGCAAGACACATTTTCTCTCTGTACCGTGGCACTCAGCTTGTTTGCTTTGCCCACAAAGCTCTACACAAGTCTGTACAACTTCAGTTCTTGATCTTGTCTCCTCCATCTCCCACACACTTTTTTCTCTTATGTCCAGTCCCAGGACATGGGGGTTTTTTTTGCCCACATTCATACAATTCCAATTTTCTGGTTCTTGCTTTCCAAACCCACTGCTTCTACACCAGTCAGAAGATTTGAAAAATATTACAGTAAGGGAAAGGTTAGAAACTGCATCATAGCTCTTTCATCTGGATCTCCAAGTGTCGCTCACCCATCTCTTCCTATTTTTTGGTTGGAGAGCTTTTGTCTTGAGGTGAGAGCTTTGGACCTAAACAATCTCCCATGCTTAACAAATAAATGAGTCGAGGAGCCAGATCTTAGCCGGAGGAGAGACAGCACATCAGCAAGTGGCCAACTGGGGCGGCTGGGGGAGGCAAACAGTGAGTGTGGAAGCGGAGATGGCAGAAGGAAGTGGAGCCTACTTAATGTAAAGATGCCAGACTCCTACAAGAAGTAGCTTCATGTCTATTCTTACTCTGCCGCAAACACTTTTTTAAATGTTGGACCAATTCTCCTACCCATCATATGCTCTTTTAAGACATTTTTATGTAGAAATGAATCAATATTATTTACATTCAAGACTATAGCCAACAATGATAATATATGCATCGTGATATAAGTTACTACAATAATTTTGGTAGCTATAGCTTTTGCAGATATATTGTGCCTTGTGGCTTCCTGGTCTTAAAAAAAAAACCTGTGAAAATTTCAATTCCAAATAGTGGCATGCCAAGAATAACACCTTTGTTTGTGTGCCGGCCATCCTATTGTGTATCCATTGAATAGGTTACACACAAGTCTTATAGGCACTTATATTCAACTATACGGTGCATGTGAAAACAAATTTTAGAAGAGATGGAAAGTTCATTTGGGGGCCATTTTGGAATTACAGTAATTAGAAGTAAATGGAAGGCTGAGAATTTGTGGGTGGAAGCAAAGGTTAATTGGAAATGTATTTTCCATTTTCTTGCCAGCCCCGATGTTGGCGGGGTCAGGTGCAGTAAGGAAAGTGGTGCTGGGGATGCGGGAGGGCGGTGGAAATGAGAGGGGTGTGCCAGGCAGGATCCACGGCCGAGATGCTATCACAGCCAGGGGAACTGTGCAGTGGAAGAACGCGATAAACTGCGCTGCGGGTGACGGGAGGAGCCCGGCGCGCGAAAGAATTAAACGATACTGTTGTTTACAATGGTCTGTGTGTGCTTGGCCCTCTGCAAACAGAGAGGAAACTCCGCTCTCGGTCAAGGATCGTCTGCTGTAAACACAGGATCCCACGAGCCATGGCCGACACCTGGGGTGCAGAGTCCTCAGGAGCCTCTCATGGCTGAGGTTGCCACAAGCAACGCAGAAATGCAATAGCTCGAAGCAAATCGTTCTAAACTTTGCAATATGCATTTAATATAGAAAGATTAAATGCACCTAAATTACAGTATATTTTCATGTCGTCCCTTGGAAGCGCACTGAAGCAAGCCCACCCTGAATTTTCAGCTGTTTCTAATCCCGGCTGAGAGATAAATCTGCAGCGCGTAGCTGGGAAAGTCTCTTCTGCCACTACTTCTAGACTGAGCATTGAAAATGAGACAAGTGGTTTCGTTTTGCAGAGATGTTGAGCAGAAATGCACTGATTTAAGTGGGCTGCAGTCTGAGCTCGCTGTGGAACACACCTAACAGCATTTTCTACAGACCCCTGTTTGGATGTGGAGTTTGGAGCTTCCACTAAAGCCGCCCAAACCAAGCAAGAAACTTGCAAAGCAATAATTGTTGAGAAAAACGCATTTTGAAATGGGCTACTTACAGGAACATAGGACAACCAACAGATTTAGTTGGGTCTTATTTGCCTAAAAAGCCTCTCTATCCGGACTGACCTGTTGGCGCTGCAGCCAGTGTCCAGCAGCAGGTGAGAGGAACCGCGGCCCTGGTTAATCCCCGCTGGGGGCAGATGCTGCTGGGGGGCTCGCTCATGCAGGTGGGGGCCAGGGCCGGCTCGGACGCCTCTGCCTGCTTAACGAAAACAGCCTGGGTTAATTACCAAAATTAAAAAGAAGCTCTCCCGGTTTGGGCTGGCTGAGAGGCTGGCCCACAATATTCAAACTATGTCCTGTGGGTGCTAGAAAACTGTTCTTATTTTTGACTGAGACAGAAGGAAATAATTCAAAAGAATCAGTCAATACTCACATGTACTCTAACAGCTCATACATTCAAATCTCTCGCTCTCTCTGTTTCAAGATTTCAATGATATGTCATGATAACAATATTTCATTGACTTGGGAGGAAATAACCTTTACTAACCGACTAGGGATACAGCAGATTGCAATAACATTTTCAGACAAAGCTTTTTTCCTTTACCTTCAAATATCAACGTGGTCAATGGTCTTCAGCAAAGCCTCTTCCATGAATGTATATTCTACTGAGGAAAATCTAAAAAAAGGCTAAACTTTTAAAGATAAACATGCTGACACAAAATTCAGCACACAACGTGGAGAGCCCCACACCACCTAATTGTGCACAGGGTGATAATTTACCACTGATTAAAGAGTTTGGTGGGTTTTTTTTTTTCAAATCTTTTTTAAAAGGAAAATTACTTCTGAAGGTGAAGATGTGCTTAGACAATCATATTAACATATTCAAACAATTGCAATTTGCAAAATAGTAATTACAACTCACTATCCGGTAGCATTAATCAAACTTCAAGGTTTAATTCCATTTTAAATATTGATGAAATGTGATTCTCCAATCTAACCCTGGTGTTGCAGGGTTATGGAAGCAGCCAGTGACAGAAAGAGAGGAACGTGTAGTTAACAAGCAGCTGCCACAAAGAGGGATCGGCATCTGTGATTTAAATTGTTAGCTGCACAGTCAGGTAGAGTGTAAAAAGGGTAGTCAAGAGGCTGTTAAGTCCATTGCTGCCAATTACTAACAATCAGGGAGGAGCTTTAAGACTTGTTCAGTACAATAAACCCAGTTTGTCTTGTTTCAGGGGTTACTACTGAAGAGGTTGCAGCTGCACTGATTCAAATAGCCCTAAAACTACAGTAATTATCAACCAGTCTTCTTTAGTGTAGCAAAAGTATGTTTTACCATAGCTTAACTCTTTACATTCTAATATTTCCCTGCCTCTTCTCGCATAGCTAGCCCTGGAGCCACTCTCATCTCTGGGCTTGTGCTGGATCATTCTCCATTTCCCCTTGCCCGGTGCGAAGAGCAGTAGTGCGGTGCGCCCGCCTCGGACCCCAGTTCTGCAGATTTGCTTTAGGGTATTTTTTGGAATAGCGAGTCATTACGTCTATTTTTCCTTCTCCTATAGAATGTTGGAATTCATATAGCTCATTCAGCTTTTACATCTGATTAAACCACATGCACGTTAAGCAGTGCTTACGAACATGTATTTAATTTGCACGGGATCAGATCACTGCATGAACCAAGACGTTTTGGGATAGGTCCAGGGAGCTAAAATCCTTAGAGCAACCTGCCTTGTGTGCAGGAGAACACGCAGTACAGAAGAGAACGATCCAGGCAGAGCGAGTTCGCGTCTGCTTTTGTCAGCGCTGCTCAGCTGAGCGGGCGCCGTGGTTGTCCCTGGGGAGGCAGGCTGGCCATTTCTGGCACTCAGGTGAGCCACATGCATCTGTACCAAACACCAGCTAGAGTACTGTACAGCACCTGTAAGTTTTGCTTATTCCCTCACCATGGCAGAAATAAAGTTTCATTTTCTTGCAATTATTACAAGCTCAGATAAACTAGATATTCTTTTTTTCCAGTTAAGGCACTTCCAGCTAAAATCCCAGAGATAGCAAGGCTGGACAATGTCTGTTCCAGCCGAGGCTCACGTGATGGCATCGTTACTGCGCCAGAACACCTAGTGCATAGAACAAAAGCCAGCACATTGATTATGGCTTTGATGTTGTTTTTACGAAAGCTTAAGGACCACATTTGCATTCCTGCCGCAGCCCTCAGTGGAATCGCTGCCTCCGCCAGGATTGCCTGGTCTTTAAGCAAGATTCAGCGCGCATATTTTTAGTTTCCCTTTTAGCTTATTTTTCAGCGTTTACTTTCTGCTGGCTTGTACCCAAATAAGAAACGTGCCATTCCAGCCGAGGGATGGTGCCTCGGCACAGGTGGTGGCCGGGATGCCACCAGAGCTGCTGGCCAGCAGCACCTTGGGAGGAGCCAAGGCCAGCGCTCAACTCACTGCAGCAGGAATGAGAGAAAAGGGAGCGTAGCATGAAAAAATACATATATATAAAAAAAGGAAAGACAAAGCGGATGAGTCAAACCCCACTGCAATCAATAAGATTAACCCCCAAGCTTGGAGACTTGTGCATCAGACCTAATTTGTCACACACCCTTCTCTGAACTTTCACTTCTCAGATCAGCACAACTTCGTGCCCAGGACCTTGTACATTTTGCATTTCTAATGCTATTGTGTTGCTTTACCTTAAAGGTCCAAGATGCCCATGAAAATGGGGCTCCTTGCAAGCACCAACATGCTGCTTTCTGCCCAGGCAGGGAGCTCAGCTGGGCAGGGCAGCTGTGTAAATACAATAAATGGGATTAGGTGCTATGCCAAGCAATGGTCCCAGCCCCGAGATTGCAGCCCCCTCGGCTCCATCCTGCCCGCAATCATCTATTCTTTCAGGTAATAAGGGCTGCTACAAACCCCTTAAAATTTAAATGGAGGCAGGTTAGAAATACACATCCCAGGCAGCTGATGTGAATTTGCTAAGACAGGGGTAAACACAAGCAGCGGCTCTACTACATTTCATTTACAGAAAAATAAATACGGGTATCGTTGCAAGTAATACTTTGATTATGTTTTCAAGGCTTTTTGAAGTTTGCTTCTGCTGCTCTGCACTGATCTCTTTTCCCCGACACAAACACAAAAGAAAAGGCTGCAGAACGGTTTTTGGAGACAAGACTGTTTAAATCCCCAGAATTAAGAAGCCACATCTTAACATTTGCCAAGTTATTTTTTTCCAATCACACACAAGATTTCTATTCAAACTTTGCTGGACAATTGTTTTCTCCTACATTGTCTTTGTTTTTTTTTCTTTCCACACTGTCATTATGCTCTGAGAATAAATATGACAGACATGAATACTAACAAGGGACACAAAAGATGCTCTAAAATATGTCTATCAGCCACTATATCTGCTTATTGATACCTGGCATTACACACATTTCAGAAACAGCACTGAAAGCAAAGCTGGAAGACAAGAACCCAGCCTTTGCTTATGGATTTTGCTTTACCTTCACTTTCCATAAACCGACCAGCAATGCAGACACGGAATTTAAAAAATGTCTCTTCATTTCTGATAGTTTGAACGTATCTCCTGCACATCTGCCAGGAAGTCAAAAAAATGAAAGATATACTTGTAAATCTCATCATTTCACCCAAGCTAATCTTATCAAACAGACGAACAACCAGAGTCATTGCCATAGATCCAGCACCTCCTGCCTTGTCAGATTCCACCAGAACAGCATACGGTCCTTTAAAGAACACAAACTGTGTTCTAGGAGATGCCATTGGCTAAAAAGGGATTAATTTCTCAAAAGAAAAATTGCTTATTTGAGGTGCACCCCAGTGATGCAAAAAGCAGGTCGGACATGGTGGTATTTGGCATTTCTTTATCTCTCTTTTAGATGATGACGAGCACGAATGGATCGTTGGGACCTGCCGGAAAGCCGGGTATAAAACAACTGAACATCAACCGAAACCATGAGAACAGCTTTTGCTAGACAATAATATTCCAAAGCAGGTAATCTGATTCACAAAAGACCTAATTTGTCCTTCTGGATCTGTCTCACCCTTTCCCTCCACAAGAATATAATCTATTTGTCATCTTTGTCAGCACAAACAAAAATGGAAATAATCATTTAATCAGTCATGCTGGGAAAAAGCCCCGGAAAACAGCAGACTGTGCGCACAATGATATTGCTGAGAGGTGTGTGCTGTGGTACATACACACGTTATTAAGCCTGAAAACAATTTGTTAAAAAGAGTGCCTCAGATTTGGTGTTGAAGTCATTCAAATCCATCTTAATCAACATTATTTTCCCAGATTTTAGTTAGCTGTCCTGGTGAATTCCTTTCCTCTCTTTTTGCTCAGTACTTTGATATTGATTGATCATTGTAATAATGTACACCAGAGGTATTCTTTAATGACTGGTTTGCTAACTAGGAAATTATATCCATTTACTACGAACGTTTGTTGAACTCTCCTGAAGCCAGAGTTTAACAAAATAATAAAAGAGGAAAACTGGGTGGGTTGCTGCTTGATTAGTAAGCCAGAAAGTATTTAAAAATAAAAGAAAATGGAATTACATCATTTTCTGGATGTAAGTGCCAGCACTTCTACTTGCATTAACTTTATTTATTACACAAATAAGACATTTACAAAGCACAACATTAAAAGTATGTAACAAAACAGACATTGGTTTTACAAAAAAGTGCTTACAATTTAGTTTTACTCTTTTTAAAATAAATATTAGTCTTGACTGTCCACTCATTCAGAGAAAATTTCTTTAACCGTTGTAGCCAAGACATGCAGAATTGCAACATGCGACGACAAATGATTGGCAGATGAAGTCAAACCGCTGTGTCGATGGTTGGCGTCTTGCAGATACCACGACCCCGCTAGCGCAGGGCTGGGTTCCCACTCCGGCCCCAGCGAGCACGTTGTGTCAGCACCTTTAGCTCGGGCGCTGGGGTTACCCAGCACGAGCCGAAAAACAAGATCAGTAACAAAACTGTCAACCATTCCACTTTCAGACCCTCGCCACGTTTAGTTACCGTGTTAAACCTGGGTGAAAAGCCTTTCGCTGGCTGTCTTCATTGGCTTTTGCCTGCAAAAGATTTGTAAATAGCAACTGGGAAGGTTGAGTACGCAGAGGCTGCGTTGCTGCTCCAGAACCCGTTTGGCAATTACTGAATAAACTAAGAAAGTGAGAATGATTTTAATTTTATTTTCTTTTTAATCTACAGACAGGAGATGAATGCAAATGACCTGAGATAAGGTTTGGTTCAGTGGCAACAGTCAGTGTGAAATACGTTGTGAAACAATGTACTGAATAAATTAGAGGATTTCTTACATTCTTGGTACAGTTGAGTATTTTCCATACACATAATTAGCTCTAAAAACTGCACAAGCTGAATTGCTTCCAGTTTTTGCAAACAATTTGGGCTTAATATAAACAGAGCCTGATTTCTGAATTAGCAAAGCTGCTCCTGGCTACCCGTGGGGGTCGTGCCCCCCAGCAGAGCCGGCGCCCCCGGAGCAGCACCCGCACCCTCGGCCCCGCCAGCCCCGTCCGTTACCACACCTCGATATACAGTACATTTCACAAGTGGGCTTTTTCTGATCAGTAACTAAGCTGATATTTAGCAGGTACATATTTAAGAGTTTCCCTTTCATCGCACCGCTGAGACAGAAGAAATGCAACAAACCGTTTTCTCCCTCAGCCAGGCAGTTGTGGGAATCTCAAGTATTGTGGGATGTCAGGTTGAGCTAGAGCCTGAAATCTCCCCTTCAGTCTTCAGTGAAATAGCTACGCACTTATTTATGGCACTAAGTCCACAACTAAACCGTCATTAGGATGTGTGAGCACAAACGGAGAACACTGAGCCCCGGTGACCCTGCTGACCAACACCAGCGTCTCGAGGCTGTTGCGTGTGGACACCACAACCCACTGCAACCTCACGGTCACAAATGCTCCAACAGCCAATGAAGGGAGCGCCCGCCCTGCTCTCGTGGCTACAGACACGAAGAAAAGTGACCGCGACAGGTTCAACTGGTGGCTGTTCCCTCCCCAAGGGGACACCTGGGCAGCGGTGGTTCCAGCCAGGGCAGGCGGGCAGGAGCGCCTTGGCACCGGCTACACACCGCAAATGGGTATTTGCACATCAGGAGGTGACAACAATACCTTGCAAACTTAATTTCTTCTCACCTTTCAAATGTTATTTTAAATTTGGGATAGAGCTGCTGACTACTGGCTGCAATTAGGCAGAATACTGACCCAACCGGCCGAGTTATTGCCATAATTCTCTCTCTCTCTCTGTATTTTTTTTTAATATATATACACACACAGAGGTCTGTGTGTATGTACATATATATTTGCTCCGACAAGTATCAATGCATGCTTGCATTCAGTTACTTCTCAACCCACGAGGTCTTGGTGCCCACCTGGGCAGGTGTCCACGTCTCCTCACGCCGTTCCCTGCGCAGCCGGCACGGCGAGCGTGCCTCACCGTCACCCGGGGCCACGCGTGCGGCGCTGGTGTCACACAGAGCTCGGGGACACGGGCAGAAGGTTTGCCACGTGTGCAACACGGACTGGCCAAACCGGCGGGATGGCTGCCCACCCAGCCAACGCTGCAGAGTGATCCAGGATCTCCCAGAGAAAACCACGCGTATCTACAGTTCCAATTAAAAACAAGTTGTGTGACGGGTGGATCCGTGTCTTCTGTTCCCCAGGCACAGTTCAGTCACGTTATGTGCTAACGGTGGCTCGGAGTGGCCTTTCCCGTTGCTGGAAGCACAGCCTCACGGGCACCGCGCAGCAAGACAGACCCGTGTGCTTGCACGGAGAGGTTTCCTTACAGACCTGCTCCTGGCCAAGCGCAAACGGAGAAGGGCTGGCAAAGCTTACTTGTTTACTTTTTGTTATTCCCATCAATGAAGGATCATTTCGGGGTTTTTTCCCGGATTTGGGGCTGAGTGCTTCCTTTGCTGCAGCAAACGCCGGCGAGGGACAGCACCGGGACTCAGAGCAACACAGGAATGTGCCATCACCTTGCTGTCCGCTCCGTTAGCCGCTGTCCTGCTGGCCTTACTGCCGTTTTCACCTTTTTAACTGGTCTCTGGTTTCTACCCCACTGTTTCCACTGACTGCACTGGGGTCCACACCAGGACAGAACATTTCTACACATTTCTGGTCAGCTTCCATTGAGGATTTCCCAGTCCCAGAGTATGGAGTGTCTAAGAGTTTTGTGTAGGTACATTCTGAAATCACTCATTTGTGATCCAATATGACTCCAAGGAAATAAAGTAGCTTGTTAATAAAGAGCAAGAATTAAAAAAAAAGGTTTAAAAACATTTGGCAGATGGCTGTGAGAGGAGAGAGATACTCAGTGCTCTAAGAACAAGTCAGCAATCACAAACTTCAGGGTGCTAAACTTGGCTCTGCCACCAACCCCCACGGATCCTCTCAGTTTAGGACATTTCAGTTTCCCCTCCTATAAAGTGAGGGGAAAAAACACTAAGATTTACTTACCTTGGAGTAAATCAAAGGACATGTGATTCTAAAGCACTTCGAGGAGGAAGAAAAACTGCCTATTTCCAGCTGGCATCATGTTTTCCACTTAGTGGAGTCTCAGCTACCTGCGAGTTTGGCTCAGGAAGGTCTGTGTATATCAAGTTGCTGAGCCAAAAAAGCCCATTTCAGATTTCACACGTGCAAGTGGAAATAAGGAGGGAAGTCCGGGAACCGACAGCGCTTCACTGGTGCAAAAAGAGAATCAGGCCAAACCACGTAAATTCCTCCTTCCTTCATATTCAGAGGTGATCATCGACCCCCCCGAGACTCGGCATGTTCCGCTTTGTTCATATTCCCATGGGTTTGGGAGCAAGGTTTGCAAGCACAGCAGAGTCACTAATTTTGACTGTGTCTGGCATTGCCCTGGAGAGACTCACGGTCATTCTACAAGTCCACAAGAAACAAGTGAAAAATGTAACTCTGCACTCAACACACACATACACAGGGTGTCGCTGGAGAAATTAGAGTGGATGTGAGGTGCTGGTCAATGGAAAGAACTGAGAATGCTGGATCGGAGTTTCTCCCGCGTGACTGACACCCGGTGCCTCGGGCTGGACGCTGCGTTTCAGCGGCTGAGGGGCAGCGGTGCTGGTAGCGCCAGGGGCAGGCGAGGAAGAGTTTGCGCGGTCAGTACTGAAAGAGGATGACCTGGTGGGAAAAAATGGGAACGGAGCGTTAGCTGCTCACAGAGACAGACACTGGCACCAGTGTTTATCTGCTCTGTGATACAGCAGCTACCAAGAAAGATAAAGGCCATTGCTAATTGACCTTACTCTAGCCGCTAATCACCAGAGCCTTCCCTCAAACCGCTCTACCTTGCTGCTCCGTGAATACCAGTAAGAGTTACCAAAGGCTCAGTGTTTCCTCAAAAGGAAGCCACTTAAATTGGGATCCTAAAGAAAACCTTCTGAGCCTAAGCATGTTTCAGAAGTCTTGCCCCCAAATAAGCTGTGTGTTAGAACAGACAGATACTTTAAGCGGTGAACAGAAAAATATCAATATGCAATATTGTTTCCTGGCCAGACATTGTGAAATAACATTCCTACCTCAGAGACCGTAACAGCCAGTTGTTATTTCTTTAAGCAATACTGGAATCCCCAAGAAATTAATCTTTCTTATTAACTCATAGAAAACTGGAAAGTGAGTGTATGCTAAAGGTCCCCCCTGTTCCGTTGTTAACAGCCGGTCACTGTTCACACCAAGAAGTGCAGACGCTTGAGGAACGGAGCAGGAGAACAGAGCAGAATGGGGCAGAATGGAGCTCATCGCACACGGGAAGGGGAGAAACTAGAGAGGGGAGTTGAGGCAGGAGGATGCCAACAGCCCTCAGTGAACGCAGGCTCAGCATCCCAGCACATAACAATGTGGGTATTTAGTGAAGAACAAAGTGATACCGTTTTGACCAACAGCTGGTACATCAACCTACAGCCACCATGAGCGGGTAGCAGCTACCAGAGATGATGGGGAAAGAGTCATGCTGAGAGGAGATGGTAGTGGCAATGATGTTACACAGAAATCTGTGCTACAGTTCAGTTTTGGCCCCAAAGGCTAAAACTCCATTTACCTTCTCACCCCTATTAGACAGTGGTCCTTCCATGTCTGCTTTGAGGTGCACTGGCGGAGCGGTGTAGGGAAGTCTACAGTGCACTTGTCCACACTGTACCTGACCTGCGGATGAGAAGAGGCTTCAGCCCCTGTTACTGCAAACACCCCCCCACGTTTTCCTACAGTCCGTGGTGGGGGGAGGAGCCTCACAAGGGCTGTGGAGCCAAAACCTCCGTCCAAGCAGGACCAAAGCTGCCCACCACCCACAAACGAGTCACCAGCACTTGGCAACTGTTAGAGAAAGCAACTCTGAGCTTGTCAGCAGGAAGGAGACCACTTGACCAGCGAGCTCAACAGGGCACGTTCACACTTCTTCTCCTTGACAAAGAAAACACAGGAGGGCAAAGGATCGGGCAGGTAAAACCCCAGCAGTGACTTTCCTGGGGATGACATATGGAGGGAAAGAGGCTGCAGCAGCTTCCCCTCCCCTCCGTCTCCCTTCTGGGGCTTCTCCGTAACTGGCCCTTCAGAAAATCCCAAAGACAAAGTTCATCCGAGGAGGAGGAGGAGCACATGTACCAGCCATGAACCCACAGTGCAAGGGCATTTTTGACAGCGCTCTGTGCCACAGTGCTACCGCCTGCTCCTGGGGAGCACCCCACTGCTCTGCTCTCCTTGAGCACCCCGCTGCTGTCCCCAGGCACCTCACTGCTGTCCACGAGCACCCCACTGCTGTCCCCAAGCGCCCCGCTGCCAGAACCCTGCAAGCCGGCACTTACTTTCAATGTATCCGTGCAGCGTTACCATCCGGGCCCGCTCCGGGCTGCTGAAGGGCGAGTAGTGAATGTCATCCGAGAGCGAGGAGGGGATGCGGGATGGGGGGGCTCCCGAGGGTGGCACCGTGTGCTGGGGGGTGTGTTTTTTATGGCGGGCTCTGCAGTTTTGAAACCAAACCTGAAACAAAAGCAGCAAACCCTGTGTCAGGGGAGAGACAGTTCAACTGGAGTGTGGTCCTCTGACCATATCTCACTGCTTCTAATTAGAGAAATGCTCAGGGGATTACACCTTGGAGTTATAACATGCACTGAGGGTGGTTCTATGCTAATGTGGTGATTTCTTTCTTATGCTTTAATTTTTGAAAGATAGCTGAGAGTAAAAATCCTCTCCAAGTCTTAGAGAAGATCAGCTCTCCGAGACCGTGCATGCTGGACCACAGAGAAGGAAACAGTCGTAAGCATTTGACAAATTGTTTCCTGTTGAAAGTGCCTTTAAAAAATATCCACATAAAAAATAGCCAGTGTGCAGACTGCTTGATCTTTAGCTAAATGAAAAGTCTCAATAACTGAGGCTCAAGCCAGATTTTCGCTCACGAAATTTTGATGTGTAATTGGCAAAACAATCCTGGACTGAAGTTCCAAATTTATTTTAATTGCTCATGTTTTCGTTGTATGCAGAAAGTATGTCAGCAGAACATTAAAATGAAGAGTATAAATGTCACCAGGGAGCAGAGCTGGGCTGTCTGCAGGGACAGCGAGCTGGGAGCTGCAGAGGGGACATTTCTCTCGGTCCCTGTGGCACTGCTCTCCCTCCTGAAGAGCACAAATGCAGGGACTTTCCTGTCACCGCTTCTCCTGGGGCTGCAAACCCCATTTTCTTTAAACTTCTCAATGCCGATGCCTCCCAAAGCTGCCGGCTTTGCCCGCTCCCTGCGGGAAGCACCGGCGCTGCTGTCAGGGCTGAGCACACAGCTCCAGGCAACACATTAAGGGCGGCTTCTCCACCCGGCGATTCATTGCCACCGGCTGGGGCTGTATGGCTCGGTTTGTTTTTTTCATTGCATCATAAAAGAGAAAAACAAATAGAAAACCCACAAGCGAGACAGAGAAAGGACAGTGCTGGCATTGCTGCAGGACCCGGTGAAGGAGACACGCTGGTGAAGCAGCGTGAAGCTGCTGGATACGGCAAGTGCTGGGGTGGATGTGCGGGAGTGAGGGGCTGCGGGACATGAGTCCCGTCTGACACCAGCCTTTGGGGCTCCTCCTCTGCCCGTTCCTCGGCTGACCGTGCCTCACCCTGCCCGATTCCGCTGCCCCTCACCTGAATGACTCTCCGACTCAGCCCCGTCATGTCCGCCAGCTTCTGAAGCGTTTGTGCGTCGGGGTTGTTGTCCTGAGCGAACTGTGCCTGCATGACCTGGTGAGGAGAGGAGAGGGAGAGGAGAGGGAGAGGAGAGGGAGAGGAGAGGGAGAGGAGAGGGAGAGGAGAGAGGGGGTGAGGATGAGGCCGGGGAGCCGCAGCCCCTCCAGCCCCCCAGCCCAGCCCCGCTACCTGCAGCTGCTCAGCGGTGAAGGAGGTGCGGGCTCTCTTGGCCGGCTTGGGCTGGCTGTCCTGCTCCGAGGGCACAGCCCCCTCCAGCGTGATCCCGTTGCCTGCAAGAAAGAAGCCCCACACACCACGGGTCAGGAACTCCTCTGCCCACCTGCGTGCAACAGCTGCTTGGCGGGGGATCACACACCTGACACCGTGGGGAACCCCCAGCATCCCATGCTGCGAGCAGCAGCACAAAGAGCAGAGCCAGCACCACTGCTCAGGAGCTGCCCTGGGCTGCTGAGCCACTCCGGGAGACACCACCGGCCCGAGGAATTTACTATTGAATTAAGAAAAACGCAGCAAGTTGGTGGAAGATGTGGGGAATGAGGGGTGGGGAAACGGCAGCAGGAAGGTGGATTTTGAGGCAATGTCCCTCTGGCCCTGACTCATGGCCACCACTTGGCTGTGTCCTCCAGCAAGTGGCTCAGAAGGGGACGCTGCCTCTGCTGGGCTCACCAACATCCATCGTTCTGCCCCACGCCGCTCCCCATGACCCCATCTTCCATTGTGGGTGCTGCCTCCATCAGTCGTTTTGTTTGCTCAGGGCGTTTCAATGGGGTCTTTGCTCCTTTCCCTGGCCCCACATCCTCCCAGCACCCCAACCTTCTCCTCCTGAGTCCCAGAGCAGCAGCAGGAGCAGCACTGTCTCCATGCACTTGGGGTGCTGATGACCCCCTGCAGTGTGGTGCCCAGGCTCTGAGCAGAAACCGCGCTAAAGGAGGATGTGCCAGGAGGGGACTGTCCACTCCCTCCCCAAACATGGCACTGGGGTGAGTCCCGTTGTGCTCACAGAGCTATAGACCCTGTTGGGGAGCGGCTGGAGACGGGGTCCCTCATTCCAATCTGGGGTCCCTGCTGCAGCCCGTGTCGTGCCCAGCCGCTCTCGGCAGTGGGGTGAAGCACCGAGGAGTGATGGATGAGGGAGGATGCCTGAGCAGGGCCGGCGCTTGTCCCACTCCCAGGATGTGCCTGCACAACCCGACGCTCGCTCTGCAAGCTGGACCAGGCTGTGATTGTCTTGGCTTGAGTTGAAGGACTTTCTCATATAGTTTGACTTGTTCTTTTAGGATGATGAATGGGACTCTGACTTCAGCAACATCTGTTTATTTTTCTTGTATGTAAAACCTCATGTGCAGAAGAAATTGCTGGGTAATTACTGGAAGGGGGAAGCGTGGCCATCCAACTCTGCAGCAACTGCTGCTCTCCAAAGCGATCCCATCCCCTTCTCAAAACCAGGGGACACCTGGACACAGGTACCCACGCAGGACTCTCACCATGTGCCCCAGCACTGCCCCAACACTGTGGGGTTCAGCAGGACGCTACAAGCAGCCACAAACCCACCTGCCCAGCCCTCAGCTGGGGTTACAACTCTGTGGGACGCCCCAACGCCAGAGCCGGCCATCCTCACAACAGCCTGCTCCCCAGGCCACACAGCTCCCCCTCCATCCCTGCTCGCACCGCCTCACTCGTGCCTCCATGGCAGCCGACCATATGGACCGACATGCCGCAAACCGCATCCCAAGCTGGGACCCTCCCAGCCTGAGCGGGCACTCTGTTTTCATTCTCTTACTCAAACACTGTAAACAGAAACACTGATTATTTTCATGTCAGGTTGTTAATGGTTTCCACGTGCTGCACAGGGCAGGACACAGTGTTTGCCTCCCTGTGCCCACCAAGCACTAGCGATGGGCACACTGGGCTGGACCTGTGCTCTCAGCCAGGGGTGATGCCCCAGCACAGCCCCGGAGGGTCCTGCGTGCAGGGGCCTGCGGGACGGTGGCCCCGGGTCCTTCCCTGGGTGACTCTGTGGCTGCACAGCATCCCTGGGCAGCCTCCCCATGCCAAATGCAGCACCCATGTGATAAAAGCAAACGGCCTTGCAGCCACCATTGCCATCGGTCCCTGCAGGCACAAGTGCAGGAGAGACGGACCCCAGCATGGCTGACCCCCCACGGCACGGAGCCCAGGAGCCTGCCTGTTCCCCAGCTGCCATCGCTGCCTTGTCACCCAGAACAGCCCTCGGCACTGCCTGGCCTCCCTGTGTACCGCGGCAGAACAACACCGCTGACTCCTTCCTCTGAGCATCGCTCTGGCTGCAGCCACGAAGGAGGATGGGGCTGAGGTGTCAGGGGGATGGGGGCTGTGGCTCTATGTGACCTCGATGTCACCGACTTGACCGGAAAAGCAGAGGCTGGCTGGCTGCTCTTGGCGTGCCGCGGCAGGGACGGCAGGGTCAGCATGGTCCTGCTGGGAGCGGCACGTCCGCGGGCGGGCAAGGAAGATGGAAAATGATGGGGAGGTTTTGTCAGGTCTCCAGCTTTCCCACCTTCTAGAGTCATGACTCACAGCCTCAAAATCCCCGCGGCTCCCTCACTCGCTGCACACGGTACACTGTGCTGTGCAGGACCAGGGGCTGGTCCCTGGCATTGGCCATGGCACACAGGTGTCCCATGAGCCACGGGCACTGCCAGCACAGTGGCCACCCCCAGGAGCCCTCTGCCAGCCCAGAGCCTTGCACTCAGCTCCCCCGTAGCCACCTATCACCCCCTTTTGGCAATGACAAATGAGAGTCAGCATGGGGGACGGGGATGACCCGTGGTGAGACCACGACCGCGGCGCTGGGGCTGCATTACCATTTTCTGCCGCTCGCTTGAGGTTCTCGATCATGGTGTCGTAGTGAATCCGGCACAGCACCTTCTCCTCCACCAAGCCGAACTCCTCGCCGGTGGAGAGCTGCCGCTTGCAGGAGAAGCAGGCGAAGCAGGCGAGGTGGTAGGCATTGCCCCGCGCTCGCCGCACCCAGTCGCTGGCGTAGATCTGCCTGCCGCAGCGGGCACACTTGGTACCGAACCGGCTGTGGGGGAGAAGAGACGGGGTGAGGGCAGGCAAGGTGACACCAGGGTGCGGGTGCTGCTGTTGGCCCTACCACTCACCCATCCAGCCCAAACCCCACAACACCGACGCGAGGCAGGGGCCGCAGCGATGCCGCCCCGCCGGTGCCGTTCCCCACGGCAAGGCACGGGCAGTGGCGCAGGCAGCAGTACAGGCAGGAGCAGGGGGTGTGGACTCGCCACAGGCCCAGACGTGGCCAAGGGGCTGAGGTGACGCAGCACCATGAATCAGTTCCCAAGCCCGTGGGCTATTTTATTTTGATAACAGCCCGTGAGAGACTCGGATGGAAACTGTGTCAGAGCTGGTTCTCTCCCTTTGCCATAAATCAAAACATGTGTTTTCTCCTCACACATACAGGCGCATGCATCTGCCTTGTCCTCCTACAAGGAGTCTCCTCGCTGCGAGATGATGATGGTTGCGCTTAAACGAGTTATGTTGGGAAGCAGCTCAGCACAATGAGGAGACAAGACATCCAGGATCCGCACACCGGGCACTGGCTGTTTGCACACACTTCTGAAAAACCTCATTTCTGCCAGGACGTGGCAGACGTGACCCCCCAGCCCTGCACCCCCAGACCTGCGCCTGCCAGGAGGTGCTGCCGCAGTGCACGCAGGGTCAGGCACGGCCTTGGTTTGGCTTCTGCATTTCATATCACTGCTGCTTAAAGAATAATTACCATGAGCAGCAGCAGCAGCAGGGGAGAAGAAACCATCTCCTCTGTCACCGCAGCACTGGTGCTGGCTCCGACACAGCCCTGATCGCAGTCGCCACGCTTCCCTGTGCACCCACTGCCGCAGGCTCCCCAGGGGCTCCCCACGGCCCCTGCCACAGCCAGAGAGTGGAGCCACTGCCTCCCTTGCCCCAGCAGCTCCAGCATCTCTCAGCACAGGCACAACACACCAAGAAGAGACCACAGCCAGCAGCAGGAGACAGCCCGCACTGCAACCCCTCGGCTTCGGCCGGGTAGAGCAGCCCTGGCAGGTGGGACAGCCCAGGGCAGCCCAGCACAACCAGCACACGCGGCCCCTGCCCGGCCCTGCACCGCGGAGCTACCGCCCGCCGCGCTCAGCAAGATGCAGAAAGACCGTCCTGTGCTGGAATTACTAATTGCAAAACTATTTGGGAGGAAAAGAAAGGTTTAAATTTTTCAGCTTGACCATAGCTGACCAAAAGGAAAGAAAAAAAAATAGAGGACTGCCTGAGAGAGGACATTTCTGTGCTGAAATTATACAGACTTAGCTAAGAGACTTCACTAATTTACTTCAGATGGGAACATTGTAAACTGACTTTGTGCCAGCTAGTTTATATAAACGCACAAACAAAAGAACTGTATTAATTTTTTATTTAGAAGTAAAGATCATTCCTGTAAATTGAATTACTTTGAACAATGTGCTATGTAAACAGTCATACTCGCTGAACAGTATCAAAAGAGGGGCAGGCATACCCGAGCTAATAGCACGTGGTAATCACTGCTCCCCACTCAAATCACATGTCCTCATGGCACACCAGCTGGGATCTGGGGGAGACACCCAGCTGGCCCCAGACCCACAGCACAGTGTCCCCCCGGGGCCAGGCGGGACCCCTGGGTTGGCAGCAGATCCTGGGGAGGGGGCAGGGGCTGCTGGGGGTGTGGAGACTCACGGGAACACAGCAGCCAGTGCAGGCGGAGGCCAATGCCGCTGTCCCCACGGAGCCACCACACAAGCAGCACCCAGAGAGAGGCTGGGGCTCAACAGCCAGACCTGAGCACGGGGCTGCGGCACCAGCAGCTGCTGATGCTGTGCCCACAGCTTTTGGCCAACACCCGCCTCCGGTATCAGCCACAGCGATCGTGTTTTACAGAAACCAGGCTGAGCTGGGGCTCAGCACAGGCACCCGCTGTCACCCAACAGGGGTGACACCGCACAGACCACCGCTGCCAGCGACGCAGGAACAAGGAGAGAAACGCCTGTGAACCGGCTGCCCTGACCTGTCACCACTGGAAATAACGGCTCAAAAATAAAATAGACTTTAGTTCACCAAGCTTGCAGGACAGCAACAGCCCAAAGAGCCCAGTCTGCTCGAGGTGTCAGAGCACCAGGTAAGGGGCTCCTGCCGCCCACCTGGCAGCAATGGGGATGGGGACAGGGCCGCACTGCAGCAGGAAAATTCGATCCAGAGGCTTTGCCCAAGCACTGAGCAGAGGCTGGAGCATCACCAACATCTGCCGGAACCATCAGCTCGCGCCCCACACGCATGGTTTGTGGTTGGATGAGCAGATGCTGCTGGCTCTTTGCAACTGTTAGTGCCAAGAGATGGAAATTGCCAACAATTTTACCAGAAAAGACTCATCCCAGAAAGACTCACCCCACCTCCCCCAGGGGTGGTCGCAACATCTGGGGTGCGGGAAGAGCAGCAGTGGGAGGAGGTCTTGGCTCTCACATGCCACTTGTACCCAGGTCCCACAGCTTTACTGTCCATCCCTGCCCACAGGGACAGGGCAAGAGACACAGCTCCAAATGTCCCTCTCCTAGGCCCACTCTGTAGGAAGTCACTTGCACAGCCCCTGAAGTCAGCTGTGGCTTCCAGACATCATCCCAAATCACACAGCAGACCAGCAGCCACAGTGACTCCATCTCCACGCTGAGCCACGGTGATGCTCGAGCAGGAGCATCATCCCAGTGGGGCGCAATGGCGAGGGGCAACAGAGACCACCTGGGCCACAGCCAGGCTGCAGGCGCTGGCCCACCCACCGCACAGCTCTTGTGCTGTCCCGGGCCCCAGGGACGCTCGCTGCAGCCAGCAACCCCATGCTGATGTGCCCAAGGGCTGCCCAGCGAGGCAGGGAGCGAGGCCACAGCAGGGTGCTGTGAGAATCACACCCAGATCATGCCGGGCCTCCCTGCGACCGCAGCCGTGGAAGCCTGGCCGTGAGCAGCCCTCACATCACCCAGGAACACAATGTTCTGCTCAATGAGCTCCAATTTTAATTTGGTTCTCCTTGAAGCGCTGAAGCCCTGGATGCCAAATGCAATTATTTGACAAGACACAGGAAACAGCAGCGTTTGCTTAAAAACGCACACGAGGCCGCGGAGCTGTGGCAGCGCCAGCACTTACACAGCCCCTCACATGAATGGGGAAGGGAAGGTCGAACAGACCAGGCCAAAATACATTCATCGTCGGGCAGCACCCATGAACAGCCCCGCAGCCCTGGCAGCCTGCGAACAGCCCCAGATCCTGGGGAATTAGCGCTGGTGCAATAAAAGCCACCGTGTGCTCCATGCAGAGCACAGCCGGCTACCCCTTCCCATCTGCCTTGGCTCCAAAGATCTGCACGTGTTGGGATGGGTTTTCTGCTTTGCTTTAGAAAAAAAGAAAAAAAAAAAACAAAAAACAAAAACCCTTCATCTGCAACAAATAATAAACATTAACAAATAAAAATATCTCGACAGTCAGATTTGTCCTTTGTCAAGAGCCGGGTCCCGGCTGTCCCGGGCTCACCAGCCTGTGGACCAGGATGCTCCCGGGGCCCGGACGGGGGCAGGATAGGAACGGGGCCGGGCGAGCGGCCCCCCAGCCGGGTTTGCCAGGGGGCTGCCGGGGGCTTCTGTCCCGACCCGCCCCGGCCCTCGGCTCCCGGCCGCAGACCCGCACCGACGGCCGCGGCTGCGCGGCTCAACCCGGTGGGCTCCGCCGCGGCTGCCCCGGAGACGGCGGGAGCGACCCCCGCCCGCTGCAGCGCGGGGGACCGGCCGGGGCTGGTCCGAGGGTCGCAGCGAGTCCCCGGAGCTGGGGAGAGCGGGGCGGCCCCGAGCGCTGCCGCTCCCGCCGCACGGCGTTTCACACGAAGGTAAAATTAAAAGAAAAAATACAACCCATTTTTTTCAACAAAAAGGGAAGTGCGAAGTGTGAGCCGGGAGCCCCCCCGACCCCAAAACTGCTGCCCAGGAACCGGACGTGTCCTGTGGCCACTTCAGCGATTTTCGTTGTAGTTTTCCTTTGGCGTCGCTGGTCGCCGGCGGGCAAAGACCCCACGCCGGGATTTCTAGCTAAACGGGTTTATTTTTTAAGAGCTATTATTCGCTGTGTTTGCTCGAAGGCAATTTAGAGATCCAGTCCCTACTTTAAAACCGTCTTTATAAAGGTCCACTCTTAAATTTAAAAAAAAAAAAATATATATATATATAACGAAGTCGGAACGGTTATGAATTAAAGAAAAGCGCTTGAAAGTGCCTCGAAGCAGCACAACGGCACCGCGGACTTCCCAAAACCTTTCTGCTGAAACCGAAGGAAATTTCGGTGAAATCACTAAACAAATAGCAGTTTCAAAAATAACCACAATAATCACCGGGCAGGACGCGGAGCGGGGACCAGGAGCCCGAGGAGCCGCGCACCCCGCGGCGGCACCGGCGACTGAGCCGCGAGATTTCGGGGACCCTCACAAGAACAACCGCTAGAGAAATATCGAAGGATTTTCCCCCTGCGCGCCCTGCCCACGGCGCCTTTGTCCGCGCAGGCGGCCCCGGCCCGCTCCCCGCGGCCGGACGGTGCTGCCGAGACCCCGCGCCCCTCGCCGGGGTCATTCTCATTTCCTGCCCGCGATTCCCCTTCCACTGGGGACAAACAGTATTCCCGCATCCTGAGGAGATGGGGAAAGTCAGAGCGGGAGGGCTCTGATGTTCAGTTTAAACCTCAGTGAGCTCAGGATCCTCCATCCCTTCCTGTCTTTCTTTCTGAGGAAAATTCGTGGTTTAAGGTTTATAACTAGAAGGCTGTCGAAGCCAGAAACAGCCTTCCTGCAGGACACGCTCCCCCGGGGGATCCAGGTCCAGACCGAACCCAACGGCAGCCAGCGAGCCCCGGCCCGGCCCGGACGCGGGGGTTTGCGCTAACGGGAATTTGTTTCGGTTCTTTAACACAATCCCGTCACGGAGGCTTCGGCATTTGTGATGCTACATCGCAGACAGAGGTTCCTAAAAGCCGTTCGGAACCGCACACCGTTGGGTACATATTTACCCTCCTGCCAGAAGCCGACACGACGTCGTTCAACCAGCATTTCCCCAGGCGAGGGGACAATTCCCGCCGCGCAACCCCCGCGGGGCGCCGGGGCTCGGGGCGGCCCGCACAGCCCGGCCCGAGGGTCACGAACCCTTCCGGGGCTGGTGCAGCTGCACCCCAAATCCGCTTCCTCCCCGTGCCCCGAGGGTGACACTTCTCCATCGGGCTGCTCTGGGGAGCCTGGCGGCTTTTTCAAACCTTCTCCCCACCAGCACCGGAGCGGCCCCGGTACCGGCTCTCAGCAGCTGCCCCCCAGCCCGTCTCCCCTACCTGAAGTAGTCCATCTTGCAGAAGATCTCCTTGTTCTTGATGTAGCAGCTGTGCTGCTGCCGCAGCGAGGTGCGGCACACGGAGCACTCCAGGCAGCGGACGTGCCAGATGAGGTTGTTCACCTGCGGCAGAGAAGGGGTTGAGAGAAAGGGTTGAGACCCGGGGCCGCCCGGAGCCCCTCGCCGCCCCCCGCCGCCGCAGCCGCTCACCTTGAGCAGGTACCGGTCGAGGATCTCCAGCCCGCAGCTGGAGCAGACGTTCTTTCCCGCCGACGGCGTGGAGGAGGAGGAGGATGGCGGGGAGCAGACAGAAGGGGTGGAGGGTGTGCTGGGCGCTGAGCGGGCGTCCTCCTTCTCCAGGGCGCCGGGCAGCGGCTCCCCGTCGGGCTGCGACTGCGGGCAGAGCCGCCGCGGGGCCGTCAGCCGGGGCCCCGCCGCCCTCCGCAACCCCGGCCCAGAGCGTCCCGGCATCCCCCGGCCCGATGACTCCCGACGGGTCCGCACAGTCCCCGGTACGCGCCGCCGTTACCCGTAGCCCCGGCCCGAACTGTCCCGACGGGTCCCCGCAGCCCCCGGAATCCCCGGCCCGGCGGGTTCCCACATCCCCCGGCCCGGTGCGCCCCACAAACCCCGGTGCGTCCCGGCGGGTTTCCGCAGCCTTCGGCCCCGCTTACCATGGTGCGGGTGTGCGGGTCGAGGCAGCGGACGCTCCCCTTGGGCAGCGGCTCCGGCGGCATCACCTTGCGGGAGAGAGTGGGAGAGGGAGGCTGCGGCTCCATGCGCCGGGCGAGCGCGGGGCACCCTATATAAACCGCCTCAAAACAATAAATAAGAACTTTCTAGTGGCCATTTAAATCCTTTGCAACAAAAGCTGCGTCTCTTTAATGAAGCAATTTGAATGTGGATTGAATTCTCTCCCTGCCTGCACTTAACCCGGGCCTCTTGAAGTAATCGCTCGGTTCCCATGCGAGCCAAAGCGCTGAAAAAAACCCACAAACTACCTGCAATTAGAAATTGCCGTAAATGCCCGAGATAAGAGGTACCCAGAGTGTCAATTCCGCCTGTCAATCAGGGAATCCATCAGGCCACCCAAAGAATTGCAAATTTGATTTTTTTAATGGTAGTAATTAAAAATCGAAATTCTTCCCCCTCTCCCTCCACCGAGCACAAAACGCCCCAGAAAACGCCGGGAAGGAAAATCCTCCCCTCGGGCGCGGGAGGCAGCGAGCGGCCCCGGCCCGGCTCCGGTACCGGCCCCGCGCCCGCCTCGGGGTTCCCGGCACCGCTTCTCACCCCGCTCCCGGCCCCGACGACAGCAGCGGCGGTGCTCACCTTGCCCGCCTCGGCGCCGGCCCGGGCGCGGCGGCCCGGGCCCCGGGGCTGCCCGCCCTCATGGCTCCGGTGCATGGGGCGGGCGCGCCCCGCTCCGCCCGCCGCCGCGCTCCGTGCCCGCGGGCGGCGCGTCCCGCGGCCGCGGCAGGAAGGGCGGGGAACCGCGCCGGCCCCGCTCCCCCGCCGGGGGCGGCCGCGGGCCGGGCAGGAAGCGGCGCCCCCCCGCCGCACCCCGGGGGCCGCCCGCCCCGCCGGGCCCCGCTACCTGCGGCGGCGGCACCGGCACCGCCCGCGGGCGCGGCGGGGGCAGCGGGGTCCCGGTCCGGTCCTTCCCCGGCCGCAGAGTCGCTGCCCGCCCCGACGGGGCGCACGGGCCGGGCCGGCCCCGGGGCAGCACCGCCCCGCACCGCCGGGACCGGCCGCGGCCCCGGAGCCCCCCGCGGCCCGCGGGGCGGGATCGGCAGCGGGGATCGCACCCACCGCCGTGGCGTCTGGCCGCCCGCCCCTGCCCGGGCTTCATTAGTAACCTGATAATTCCCCAGCAAAGCCCCGGCAGCGGTTCCACCGCGGAGTAATTGCAGGACGGTAACGTGAGCTGATGGCGGCTGGGGATGGATCCTCGCCGTTATTGATTTTGACAGCTAAATTGTTAACCGAGAGGGAAATCAGATGAAAGCCATTTTAGAATAAATACAAGACATTAGGTTTAAACATTGAGGTTGCAAGAAAGCCCGAACAACCCCTAGGAAACTCAGCCTAAGGCCCACCAGCTCATACCCGGCTCTGCAGAGGCAGAGCAGAGGGGGCACATGGACAAGTGCAGAGGAGTGATGCTCGGAAAGGACAATTTAAACCACTCATCCACAATGACAAGGTCTGAATTAGCTCCAACTGCTCCAAAAGAAACACATAGTTTTCACAGACACAGCCATGGAAGCTGCCTGCCCCCTACACAGCACCGGTCAGAACAGGGCAATGTTTGCATCTGAGAGCAGCACGGGGCTGTAACACCGCGGAACATCACACCACAGTCATGCTGACGGCTTTCCCTACTCTCATTATTACAGACCAGGTGCTCTGGGCCCCACAAAATCAAAACAGGCATCTCCTGCCCTCACTGTCTGCTGGGAGAATGCGGATCTCCAGTGCGTGAGTTACATGGCCCATGCAGTGATTGTGCAATGCAAAGCAGCGTAGTTGCTGGATATTAGGACCAAGTTCATGCTCCCTTTTACCCCCACATCCTCCCTCCCACCAGCACTGAAACTCCTCCACAGCAGCAACAACGGGGCTGCGTGTGAACCAGCAACCCAGCCAGAATCCCGAAATTTGCGGCTGGGTGTGTTCTTTGTTCCCATGGGTATGATTTCGTACCTGTCCCGAGTGAGGGAGTCTCATCAAAGGCAGGGAGATTGTTGAAATACTGAGGGAAAAACCCACATCGTGGTCACGATGAACTTGATCCTTGGTACCTCACCTTGCCCCCAGGGATTTGCTGGACATACCTGAGAACAGGACTGTGTGCCAGCGGTGAGAAACAGCCCCACACTCCTCCTTGAGGTGCGGGTGCCAAGCCCAGCTCCTTCCCCCATCAGCCTGCCAACCTCCGTACTCACAGCTCCAGCGCTGGCCGCATCCTCCACCGCAGCAATGCCGTGCTTCCCGCTGCCCGTTTGTGACGGTCAACATGCAGAGCCCCACAACTGATGCTCATGAAAAAGAAATGATGTGGAGCATTTACCTCCCTGCAGCTCCAGGGTTAGAACCTCCGTGGTTTTGCTGCCGACAAGGCGTGGGGCCCTGGGGAAGCCGCAGCGTTCCTGGGGAGCGCGGGCGGCACCAGCGCCTGCCAGGCCGGCAGCAGCAGGAATGACACAAACACCCACCTGCAGTAAAGCTCCCCCAGGTCTGAGTCCAGCCGGACAGACAAGGCACTTCTGTCAGGGACTGCGTAGTGCAAAACATTTTAAAAAAGGACTACTATTGTACCCAGCGTTGTACCAGTGGACTTCGGCTGATGCCAAGGATCTACCACCCTCACTTCCTGCTTGCCACCCTCGCTTTCCTGGAGGAAAAACATGCATTTTAAATGTTTATTTAGAACCGTAAGAACTTCAACACATTGTATTTAAATACAAATAAATATCAAAGCGTGTTTCTGATGGGAACACAACCACATACCAAATTTGAGTCTAGGTATTTTCTAAATTTCTAATAGAAATAGAATTGATTGCTGTTCTAAATACAGATACAGATCTGGAAGACTACAAACATTAGACCACGGAAGAACAAAACACAGGCTGTTTACAGAGGAATATAAATGGGTGTTATTGACATTCGTAGGGATACAAACTCGCAATGATACTACTTGTGTCTTTACTCAGGGAAACAAAACTAGAAAGCAAATATCTAACAGCACGAGAGCTACTTTTGAACAACTCAGGCTTTGAACAATCCATCACACACACACAGCTCCGTCCCCGACGCTCGGGCCGGGAGCAGGAGGGCTCTGCTGGAGGTGTCACTGCAGGAACACAAACCTGTGCTGTGCCAGTGAGCAACACCTGCACATGGACACCAGGGGCTGGCTAACCATTACTTTCCTCCTCTTGTTTGAGACCACTGTCAGCCAGCTTGGGGAAGCAACCCAGGAGTGAACGTGAGGTAAAGGTTCACCACTGACAGGACTAGAGAGAGCAAACAGCAGCAAAAACCAGACCGGTGTCTGCTGGACCCAAGCGCACACGCTCTCCAACACCCCCTTTGCACACGCAGCCGCTGCACATACCAAAGAGAAAACGCAGCCAGACATTCGCTTTTGCCTCCCTCTTTTAGGGGGAAAAAAAAGGGCTGCAGGTAAAATGGTTTAAGCAAAATGCCACCCATCAGACTTGTGAATTACGCACCCGGGGCAGGTAATCCTCAGCACAAACACTTGTGCCACGTTACACCAAGAGGCAACCGACCGGCTTCACCAGGCAGTAACACCAGCAGCCGGACGGGCTGGTGGGCGAACCCCGAGGTCACGTGCGTGGCAGATGTCTGCGAGGCTGCAGGGTCGTTCTCACGCTGTCACATCTGGTTTACGAAGAGCTACCACTGAAGGGATTACTGAACGCAAACATCAGACGTACAACTGCTGCGCAGCAGCTTAGGGCACGGCGCAGACCTCCGCGGTGCGTCAGAACACTAATTCCTACATGGAGACACACACCTACAGCCCAAAGGACACTAGGAATACCTGGGCTGTGTCATGTCTTATCTTAAAGTTACCATATCATAAAACTAATACCTGAAATTTTGCAAATCAAAATGCAAAATAGATTTTCTTCGGTGCATATAAAATATTGCATGCAAGTGCTACTAAAAGTGTTGCAAAATCTATTTAAAATGAGTTTTATTGAGACGAAAAAGTTTTCCGCGGTGACTACAGAATGTTCATCAAAACCGAGTGCTTCCCCTCCTGTTAAAAAAACCCCACAAATCGGAATACTTTTTGTTCCAAAACACTTTAAAAAGTAATCAGTTAAACGGAGTATTTTTGGGTGTGCTTTACTCCATACACTAGTTACCGTTTCTAATCTTGCTAATGAATGCACACTAACAAGAGGTTGTCTGCGTGTTGAGCAGAGGCTTTGAAGGGAACCTACTTCTCTGAGCAGCGCTGGGCTGCGCGGCAGCCAGGAGCGCTCGCAGCTCACCGAGGTGCCGCAGACACCCCGCCGCGCTCCGCTGGCGCACCCCGCGCACTCGACAAGGTACAAAAGCGTTGGAGGACTCCAGGAACACAAAGCGCTGTTTCTTGCTACTATTATCCATTCATAAGCATCATCTTCTAGACTTCCAGGCAGCTCTGGAATAAGGAGTAGTCCTTTTCTTATCCGACGGTTTGAAGTAAGAATAAACAGGCGCTGCTGGGTATTCGGCATCTGGATTTTCTGCCATCATTTTCAGCTTGGCTTCGATGGCCTTTATTTTTGCACTGACACTGGAAAGAGGAAAAGCAGAAGGGAAATTGAGTTTGATCTGAGCATGGAATCAGACTACAGCAACCCAGAGGTTTTGTTGACGTGTGAATACTGAGTCACACGAGGAGGGGCCGAGCAGCCCCCGCTGCTGCATTCACAAGCCACGTGAAGACGGGAGGCAGGAATCTGCTGCTTAAAGCCTACACTGCTTCATTTCAATCCCCAGCACAGATCTGCTGAGACAAGGTCCTCCAAGATAAATCACAGCACCACCAAATAACGGCCCTTGCACCTACTCAGCACTTTCTTGAGGACAGTGAGCGAGACAAGTACACAACAAGGCTTCCTACTCCATGTAAAATGATGTCATTTGAAGAGGTCTGAGCATGTGCAGCAGAGCGCAGTTCAGACGAGGCTGCTGGAAGCAGCAAAGAAATGAAAGCCAGACTTCCTCCCAGCTACAAGACCGCTCGGGATGGGAAAACCCCAGACTCTAATTAGGTCAGGAAGAAACATTATTTCAGCATTAGCAGGGTTTATCCCAAAGGGAGAAGCTATCCCAGGTTACACCCCAAATTCCGAGGACTTTTGTTATTCATTGTCCTCCACTGGGTACAGAGGAACATTCCCTTCTCTGCTGCGGCTCCTTGCAACATCCAGCCTCACTAGAACAACTCCTCTGTGCCCCTGCCATAGCTGACAACCTGCACGACTCAATCTCTGCTCGTTACTTCCTTGTGTGTTACTTCTGAATTCCAAGTTCATTTTATCTGTGGGCAAATTCATTATCCCCTGTCCTGGTTTCTTTCAGGGTTCCACTGACAGAACACAGAGGAAAAAAAATCACATATCCTTTCAACCCAACTGAATTAGCAAAGCAGCACTAAACGTTTTAGTTAAACAGAGGGGTTGGAGAATTTTACCACATCCCACAGAGAAGACCAATACCTACCAGCCCCAACAATGGCAGAAAAAAAAGCGCCATCTCTGATTTTGTTTTGATTTTTTACCACTATAATAGAAATTCTTGCTCATAAGGATTTTGCTTGATCAAATTACTACAGTAAAAAACTCTCACTGAAATTCATATGAAATGTGCAAAGCACATTCTCTCCAAATCAGCTCCAATGTTACACATTCCCAGCTCCTCTCCTCACCTCTTCTCCTTCCTACTGCCCCGGCAGCTTCACATGTTAGAAAACAAACTTCAAGTCTGAAGCATCCCACACCAAACAAGTTACTTTGCAGCATGCTGCCCTTCTAAAACCAGCTTGCTGCCATGTTACGTTTTTAGCACAAACGTAACGCCAACAACTCCAGATCTCACTGAATCTGAAGAGTCGGTTCCTGCCTCTTGTGCAGTTTGGTCACCGCTCAGCCCCCCATCTCCTACCTGAGGTTCGACTGGGGCGGCTCGGTGCTGGACGATGGCTCCAGACTGATCGGAAGGATCTTCTCGTTTTTATTGTGATCGTATCTCTGTGAACAAGAGAGCAAGGATTAAGTCAGCTGGAATTACGAACAGAGGAACATTTGCCCACAGATCCACTTTAAAGCTGGATTAACATAACCTCATATTTTGTGCAGTTTTTGCTAAGAATGATTTTAGTGGCCAAGCATTGAAACAAATCCCAATCTTAATATTCATTTAGTACCAACATGGAATGTTGACTCAAATACTGAACACTTAAGTGCACGGTACTACAGATTCTTAAACCTTATCCTGTCATACCACTTCGTGTTGCCCTCTATATAAAGCATAAAGCAAAGATGGTAAATTTTAAGGTAACTACTGTACTGTATTACTATGCTCTTTATCCAGCCATCGTGCAGTCAGGAGGTAACTCAAGCACACGACTGCACAGAATCACACAGCACTGGAAGACCAGTTAGGAACCCTCTCCTTTCTGCAGAAGGGAGCTTGTGAGTGTCATCCCTGTGGGCAACGGCCCTCCTGAACTCTTCGCAGTGCTCTGCTTCCTTACTTCGCTTGGCACAAAGTCAGGTTTGTTTTTCAGCAGAGCTGCTCAAACTGACAGTGTCTGGTAAGCCTTGGCCACTCATCTTAAAACTACTTAGCACGGTGGTGGTGTTGTCTAAATCAAACGCTTGTTACAATCAGCCGAAGTTTTGTGTCCTTAAATCTTTCCATTCACGATCAGACAAGGTCCTGCAAACTGAACGAGTTATCTGTGTTGTTCCCTTTGCCCTGGACGGTTGGTGCTGAGCTGCCCGCTGCACCCCCAGCTGAAAGTCCCCGCATGGCCTGACGGCTGCCCAGGCATCCGGAACACGCGCTGCTCTGGGAGCCACAGAGCTGGCGAAAACGGAGCCTGGATGTGCACCAGCCTGGATGTGCTGACAAGAGCCTGGAGCTCCTGAAGCCAGTAATTAAAACAACATGGTCTCCTTTAATGTGGAAACCTGTTTTGGCTTTTTTAGCATCCAAAACAGATGCACTCGTGTACTTGATAAGAGAGAGGGGAGAAAGCTGCTTGTGGGATAAACACCACATGCTGAAAGCAAACCAGTCAAAGGGAAACAGCAACAAGTGGCTCCCCCCACCTCTCCCCAAATCCATTTATCTGCAAAGAAAGTTATTCAAAATAAATTGCTTTATCAAATACCAGACAGCAAATAACTGCAGGAGAAACAAGACAATCATTTAAAAAATTAAAACAGGGGCATTCCAAGAAGGTACTGCTTGAGTTAATATTAAAAACTTGATGTTTTATGCAACAAAGCAAGCAATAGAAGGATATTTAGCTTAGATGTGAAATATGTTGCTTTAAAGTCAGACGTAATTAGGGCTGCTGCCACATAAGTGCTTTCAGTAGCAGAACAAAGTACTTGGTAATGGGGGATTTCCACGCATCTCCTATCCAAAAAGGAGTAAAATCACAAAGGGAAGGACTCAGACTTTCAGCCAATCACTCACTAACTTCGGGAAAAGCTGAAACATGGACATTTATAGAAGTAATTTGTTCCCACCCCTCTGATCAGAAACTCCCTTATGAAGAACATCAGATTAACTGGCCTATTCTTACTCCAAGCTCATCCAGCACAGTTTAGGTAGACAAGAGAAGCAGTAGATCCTCAATATCCTTTCTATAAGAGTTGTTTCCTAGAATTGACTGAAATCATACTGCCAGGCTGAGAGAGCCTTGATAAGAATTGTTACTTTAATATTAAAGTTTTCCGATTTTGCAAATTAAAAGCAACTCTTCCTCAGGACAAGCAGCTCACCTTGACTTGCGCGTGTGCCCACCGCACCACCAGTTTCTTGGAAAGGGCCAGCTTCCCATTGAGACACTGGATCGCCTTCTCTGCTTCCTGCGCAGGAAGACAGTTCAATAAACAAACCCAGTCTTTAGTCAAAACCAACTCAGACATAAAGAGCCCTTTTCTCTTTGTTAGGCAGCCTTCTGTAAGTACAGCCAACTGACAGCAAAGAAAGTTTATCCCACTGTATCCCAGTCCAGGAATATCTTTAGAAGAGTCCAACATGTGAGCAAACAGACTTTTATCAGCCTTATTGGTTTATTCTTTCACTTGGTTTTGGGGAGGAAATGTGGAAAACAATCAGGAGTTTCGAAAATACCAAACAGAGACAACTGGAACAGCGTTCAGAGGGGGGTTTATGCTACAGGAGTTTCTCTAGAAAACACCATGACTCATTACAGTGATTACCTGTGTCTCATTAACACTGGTCTATGCCTACTCCAGATCCTGCTCATGCACACCAGGGACATTACCCACTTGGTCCTGTTCTAGGCTCAGCAGTAGAATCCCAATCTGGGGACTCTCCCACAAAACTCGATTCACAGCAGTTGAAGATTTATGTTGCAATGCTGTTCTACCTTCCCATTAATCATTTTCTAGAGCTACCATTCCCAGGACTCTTCAGACATCCTTACTGGCAACTGCACAGCAAAAAGATGAAGTCATGCAAACACAAGCAAACTCCAAACATGCTGTTACTCCTAACTTTCGAACAATTTTAGCAGAATTATGACAAAATAATGACAACTCTGGTGCTGGTGAGCATGACTTGAAATTTCTACTTTGAAACAAGAGTTAAGACCCCAACGGTGCAGCCAGGGGCAGTTCACTCCAGGATGCTGTTGATGTATCATGCTGTACATCTGGCAGCATCACACAAGTTGGTGCTCGCGTATTGATGAAGCCAAAAGAAAAAATACGAGGACTTGAGAGCAGTTCTGGATTCCAGGCTGGCTGGCAGGCTGATCCAGGCTCTACACAGATCACAGCACCGCTACCGTACAACTCCATAAGCTCACGACAAAAGCGGACCAAAGAACTGGCCCTTTCCCATTAGCATTCAGGAAAAGTCAGCACAGGAGAAAGGAAATCGCTATTGGTACTTCCAGGAGCAGTCACAGAGCGGAGCTGTTAGAGCCAGTGTGCTTATGTAGACAAGCTATTTAGTTTATCCCTTCCTGTTTTAGCTTTACATTAACATTAAACAAAAAAATCAGGAAAGAAGCCAGTCATTTAAATGAGAATTTTAGACAAAAGTAACATACCTGTTTGGTTTCAAAGTTCACGAAACAGTAACCCCTCGGCTGCCCCTCCAGAGCACCAGACTTGTGAAAGAGAAAATCAAACTGCTTTACTTTGCCAAACTTCTGAAGGAGTTTGAGGAGGTGGTATCTGAATAGGAGAGAAGACATTGATGAAAACTTCCACCACTCTCAAAACGAGGAGACAGAGGAACCCCCTGACACACACACATGTATCACAGTCAGTCACACGAGCTGTTCGGTTGTGTCACACGCGTATTCCCAAACACCACCGAGCTGGGTGCCCTGTACGGTGACCCTTCAGTGTCCACAGCTCTGAGCTGCACTGTCAGTGACTGCTCAAAAGCCCCAAGGAACAAAGTTTCCCTCCCAGCGGTGCCAGCTGAAGGGCATGGAGAACATCTATTCATAGCCAGCTTCTGAGCAACCACGCAATGGTTTGCTAGGAGTCTGGGAGGGCTTTGCCTCCTGCCTCCCTAAATCACACCTACTTTTAAGCATAAACCTTGGTCCCCCCACCACACAGAAAAGCAGCCCCGTTTCCACTCGCCTGGCAGAGCTGGGGAAGTAGGAAGACAGAAAAAGGAACAGAACAAACTGCAACCAGGAATCAACAGTAGACCAGGCAAAGAGAGGCACCAGACAGGCTCCAGTATCATCTAGGCCAGACCTGCAGTGCTTTTGGCTCAGACAGTTTTCAGGGACAGGCACATGAAAGACGGAGACTTATGTGGCCACTTATCTTCCTGCCATCCAGTTGGGAGGGTGCTGGTTTTGATAAAACTGGGAAAAGCCAGAGTAAATCTGTCTGCTTAGTATCTGGTGCACTGAGCAACTTTAAATACGGAGCACATTTGCTGTACAAGCCACATCTAATCCTGACAGTTCTCAGTGCAGCTTTTCTGGTTCCCCAGATCACAGTGTTTAACACCACCAGCTGACCCAGAAGGCAAATGACACCTGTTCCTACTTCACTGTCTGATCCCAGCTCTAGAGTTTAAGGATTGTCTAAGGGTTTAATAAGGGTGTCTTAGTCTGGACTCATCTTCTTCTGATCAGTTGTACAGCATTTGTTAGCAAGCCACATAGTCTAAGCCTAATTTTCTGCTTGCAAGATGACATTCAGCACTCTGAGCCACCGAGGATAACTCGGCATGCACGTGGAGCACCAGGAGCTGGATGAGACCTTGCACGTCCAGATATCAGTGATCAGCAGTGGCCCAAGATGGTCAAACGCACCAAGCGGCTTCAGGGACAGTCCAAAGAGGAAGGGCAGAGAACAGTTTTCCTAATAAAGCCCGATAGGATGTTTGAGAAGGGCCACAGCCCTTTGTTAAGCTTCAGGAGCCAGGCAAGAAAGTTCCAGGAATGTGAGTCATCTCACAGGATGGTCACGGTGGACACTCAGGATGTGCACTTTTAAAGAGGTGAAGGTGCAGCAAGTGTTCAGATGAGCAGCGCAGAAGGGCCAAGTTATCTCCCATGGGGACAAACACATTGTAATTGATTATGGAAGGCTTCCTACAGCCTTCGGAATACAGACAAAGCACTGTGGTCTTCCAAGGGGCCTAGGAACCCTCAGGCTCTGCTCAGAAGGCAAGAGAGACAGAAAACGAGAGCTAATGTAAAAAAAAGGGAGTTGGTTACACAGTAGATAAGTTTCACCACTGCACCTCAAGCTGCAAACAAGCAGGCACAGAGGTACAGGTAAAAACACAAACTTTGGAGCCGTGTGATGCATATAAAACTCCATATACTGAACTTTCAGAGCCTCCAAAATACATGAAGGCACCTCAGCTTTGTTTCCGTAAATGTATCGCTACAAAAAGCACTCGTAAGTTCAGTAGTGTGAAAAGAAAGTCCTTGCCATGACTAGAATGCTCTTCCCCATCAGCAAATTACAGAGGCAGCAGAAAGGCAACAAGGATTCTCATCGCATTCTGTTCAGCAACAACAAAACCCCTGAGCTCCCCTGCTAAAAGGAACCCTTTGTAGCTTTTTTTTCTGAAAACCTCTATACTTAAGTAATACTCCTAGCAGCAAAGTCGCAGTTGTTCCTTTAAAACAAATTCCATTAAGAGTCTTGACACAACCTATGCAATCTGTTTTACTCAAACTTTAGATCACAGATGATGCAAACACTATTTTCCAACCAGGAATGCAGTTTTTACAACTGCAGGTCACCTACTCTCCATGGAACAGCTCAGGACTGAAGTCTCATGTAACTAGAAGTTCCAGGCTGTATGATTCATTATTGTAAATATAATGAGGGCATTAACAGTAACTTGACAAGTGGTTCTCCAAGCCAAGAGGACTGCGGTCCTGAAGGAAGATCTGTCACGGAAAACCTTAAAAAAAAAAAAAGGTGGTAACGTGTAAAAAGCTTTACTATGGCAACAACTTGGGTTGTCCAGAGCTTGGAAGTTATTCACACAGATGTGGCCCCGCTGTGCTGTACAGATCACCGCAGCCAAGCGCAATTTCCACTTCCCGTCATCTGATGTGAATGCGAGACAAACCAGCAGCTCCCCCATTTCCTTTTCCTCCGCTCTTCCTCCTGGCACCCCGAGCGCTATTGAAACGCAGGCACGGCTTCCTCTGAACAATGCCGTCCCAAGGATACCGCAAAGGTACCGGGCCACATGCAAAACCTATTATTGCAAAGAATTTTGCCCCACTGGGAGTCAGTAGGAGTCTGTAACAACAACTTATGCACACATTGTTTTCTGGGTGAGACTCATCAAGATGGGATCACAGACAAGCAGCAGAACAGCCAAGGAAGTTCAACACCCGCGCTTTCGTACCTGTGGAAAATGAACGGTCATTCAAGGGCTACTGGAAACTAGAGAATACGTATGTGTAATTGTAGAGCTGGAAATGAAATTTTTGCCTGTCCAGAATGCTGAGAAGTCTCAGAAGGCTTTATGAACAGGAATGGGCAGAGGAGGCAGTCCTGCTCCACTTGCCACGCAGGAGATGTAGCTAAAGTATGAGGAGACAGTGTCCTACATCACGAATGTTTGATGTGCTTGTGCTCAAACGTGTACATTACCTATTAACTCTCTTGTGCTTGATTGCAGCTATAGGTTGCTCTCTAAACAGAAGTCTTGGATTAAATCAAGACTTTCCGAACTCATTTCTGCTTGAGAAAGTTACAACCAGTTATTAACCCTGCTAACAACTCAATCAGCTTTACTCCATCTTAAAACAATCTAACATCTTTTAAAAAAACAGATAAAAGGAGCAAATGAAGAAATAGCTGTGGAGTTTTCAGGTATATGTTTTTAGTCATGTGATTACTAAATGATCAACAGGGACAATTCAGATGAGCAACTATGAGCAGAGATGTAAGCCCTTACGATGAGAAAGTAAGGGTAAAGGTGATTTACAGAAACTCACTGACCTGACGCAGAACCTCGCTTTCTCTCTACAATGAGAAAGTGTTAAAAGGAAACTCCTCTTTTTTTATTCACAAGGAAATGTAGATTACAATATTGTTTGCGGGAGAAAAATAGCCATTTTTTAAAGCAAGACACAGAATCATAAGGCCTGAAATACACAAGCACTGTCATTCATCACTGGGCACACTGTAAACATTCAGTAGCATGGAAGCGCTCTGGGTTTGGTGATGCTGGAGAACAAAGTCCCTTGGCCACAGCCAGGACGCTGCTCCAGACACAGTCCCAGCAGCGAGGGCACCCGTGCCCACCTCAGTTCATGCAGCTGCAACAGGTTATTCAAAAAGGAACAGCCCACCTGTGCAAGAACCCAACTGAAACCTATAAAACTCACCTCGCCAGCCTATGAAAATAGTAAATTACGACATACAAAGCTATTACTTCTCTGGCCTAGATTTCGAGGAACAACCTGGACTGAAAAATGGTAATTAATGCAGAAACCACCCAAAGCTGAATGGCTGAAAAGCACAATGCATTAATGATTCAATTTAGAGGCTATTAGGAAACTGCTCTGTTAAGATGAACCACATTTAGAATAAAAACCGAGCACCTGCACACACACAAAAAGAAGCAGGAAGAAAAAAAGTATTCCATGACAGGCATATACAATAGTTAATCAAAAATGCTTGTTTCTTAGAAGTGTATAAACCCAAAGTTGTTTTGGTTTGGGTTGTGGTTGGGTTTTTTTGTTTGGTTTGGTTTTCATGGGTTTTTTTGTTGTGTGTGTCCTGGTTTTGTTTAAAAACAGTTTATCTTTAATGAATTTGCCTGTCAGCTAAACCCTTATTAGCTGCATTTTCCTGAAAAGCTAAATACATGTTTTGGTAGACATAGCAATGGAATGCGAGGTCACTAAGGATGGATGGACATCCCACGAGAGGGGCAATGAGAAACAGGTGATCAAAATCAGACCAGCTAAGTGTTACATCCCATTCATATGATACTTCATGTAGAAGTGGGAGATCACAAGGATCTTGTCCCTTTTTCCTTACGGCCAACATTAGGAGAGGACCTTGCGAGTCATCCCTGCAAACTGAGGCCCAGTGACAGACTGAAGCCAGCTCCGGTTGGCTACAGAATCCAGTCCAGGACTTCAGGTGCCGGCCCTGCAGTTGCCGGGACTTTCAAGATTGGTTTTGTATATTTTGTATTATTTTCTCTATTTTTATCAGTAGCATTAGTAAAACATTTTTAATTTTTCCAACTCTTTTCTCTGTCCTCCTTTCCCTCACAATCACCTGTCCTTAGTGGGAAGGGGGGCAGGGGGGAAGAAGGGGTTAACAAAACATCTGCCGCAATCAAACCCCTGACAGTGTGCTTTTTTGGTTTTTGTTTATACATAACCTACTGATCTTTCAACACACAATCCAGACATTGGGCAGCAAGTCACTGTTCCTTGACCATGTGGCTGTTCAGATATTATGTCTGCTCAGAAGATAATTATATGTAGTCTGCAGAAAACATAAACCGCACACAGATGCGTTTGATTTGTGCACTTATCCACCATAAGCAGCCAGTCCCATCATGCCCTACCTTGTTACCACTCAGTTACTCAAGTGAGTAACTTGTTTCTGTTCAACGTACATCCCACTGCTGACACTAGGAAAATAAGGAAATAAGGCTCTTGGTCATCCTGGAATTCACCAACCTACAATTCTAACACTTCCCTGGTTTAGAAAACAAAGACCTTTACAACCCCTGTGCTTCCAGCCCAGCAGCAGCTCGCTGAACTGCTGCGGGTCGTGGTGTAAGTGCCTGTTTCTGAGCCCCTTGGTCCATGGGGCCAGCGCAGCCCTGGAGACACCCCCAAACACGCACCCCGCAAACTGCGACCTGTCCCACAGCAGGGACCGGAGGGGCCGCCGGCGGTGGGGTCACACCGGAGCGGGGAGATGCGGCACCACCCGGGTGCTGCTGCTGGTGTGCGGGACACCCGGCACCGGGTAACGGGGGGGGCGGTGCCGCTGCTGGGGGCGGGGGGAGGCGGCGCCCCTGTGAGCCGGGGGGGCGGGGCCGCGGAGGGGGCACTGGGAGGGCCCGGGGGGACCGGGTAGCAGCGGGCCCGGGGCAGCGGCGCCGCTCGGTCACTCACTCGGTGATCTTGGGGTCGAGGTTGCCGATCCAGAGGCGGTGCCCGTCCTGCAGGGAGCCCTCGGACAGGATGGACGCGTTCTCCAGCGGCAGCGTCTGGCGCGCCGGCTCCATGGCTCTGCGGAGGGCAGCAGTGAGAGCGGGGCCGGGCCGAGGGGACACGGGGGGACCGGCCGGGGCTGCACTCACCATGACACCGGGGACCGCGCGGGCCGCGGCCGCTCCGTCCTCCCGCAGGCCTCGCCCCGCCCTTGGCGCTGTTTAGTGACGTATCGCGGGGCGCGGTCCGATGACGTCAGCAGGCGCGTGCGGGGCTGCGCGACGGTGAGCGGGGCGGCGGACACCGACCCTCCCCCTTCTCCCCCCTCCTTCACCGCCCCCGGTCCTGGTCCCGGTCCCGGTCCCGTCCCCGGCCCGGCGGGCGGGGCGGCCCGACCTTCCGCGGGGCACCGGGGGCGCGGGTGGGGCGGGGCCGGGGCGTCCTGAGGAGAGCGGGCCGGGGCCTTTGTGCTGGGGGCGTGGTCAGATTGAGGGGCGGGGCAGCACGCGGGGCGGGGCAGTAGTGGGCGTGGCGTGTACGCACGTGCGGCGGGGCCGGGGGTCGCGGGGACCCCGCGGTGCTGCGGGGCCGGGATCCCCGCGCGGTCCCCGCCGGGCCGGGGAGCAAGGGGACAGGCGAGCGCCCGCAGCGGCGGAGCGGGGGGCCGGTCCTTCCGACAGCCGCCGGCAGCAGCAGCTTCCCGGCCTCCGCCGGACATCGCGCCCTTGTCTGAACGGACCCGCTTTTCCGTCCGTGTTTGTGCCGCTCTGAGCACGGCAGAGCTGCAGAAATGCCTCAGAGCCCCGAACAGTCCGGTGTGAAATAAATCCGGTGAACGTGGGGGGGCTGGGGACCCCAAACCTCCTGTGACAGCTTCTCCTGGGCTGATGTGCAAATCCAGGCTGTTCTGCTTCGCAAACGTGGCTTTTGTGTCCCAGGCCCCTCTGTGCAAAGGCCGCGCAGATCCCGCGGTAGGAGCTGGCTGCCACCAAGCCCCTTCCACCAAATTCAGCCCTTGGTCTCTGCAGAACGCCCAGACCCGCTCCCCACACCGCTGGACTGTCACCTTACACTGAGCGACACTGCTGCTTTTTAGCACACAGTGAGCCACCTACCTTTCCTCTTTTCCAGGTGAATTAGAGAAGAGCTGTAAGCGATGGCGATGACACTAAGATGCTTCCGTCACCTGCCCTCCCTGCTGCTTCACTCTCGTTTGGCAGCGCTGTGGGCGCTGCCTCAGGCCCCCCCGGCCCAGCTCCTGTCTGGCTGCAGCCACTGTGGCCATCAGATGCTGCTGAGCAGACAGCTAGCTACCAAAAAAGGTAACAGCAACAGCCTTTTTCCTAGTGTTTGCAACCCCTCAGTACGTTGCCAGAATTTCTTTTCTTATCCCTTTTATCTCCTGTACCAGCATTGGTCTGACTCGGGCAGGACGCAGCTCTGGAGAAGCTGGTTTGCTGGTGTTGCAGTGTGTGGGAAAGCTCAACTCTTCCCCTGGGAGAGGAACCGCGTGGAGCTGCTGCTGTGCTGAGCTGGGGTGGCAATTGTCACAGTCCGGGCTGGAGTCAGTGCCTGCAACATGACCTACAAATACACTTTGGCTTATGTGCTCAAGTGCTGGGCAATTTACTCATTAAAAGATACAGTTAATCCGATTCATCTTAGACTCAATTCTGAACCCAACAGTGGGTTTGATGTCTTCTTTCTACTTTCTAATGCAACAACTAACTGTTGTCGGAAATTAATTGTATTTGTGCTCTGCAGCTAAAGGTAAAGGGCAGACTCAAGCCAGAGTGAATATCAGTGCGGCCCTAGTTGAGGATATCATCAATTTGGAGGAAACCAATGAAGACATGCAGGCAGTGGTAGAAGCTCTGAAAGAAGATTTCAGCAGGAATCTCAGTGTTAGAACCTCACCAGGTTGGTAACTTTCTCATGTGATGCTCTATTGCCTGTAAATAACGATACCAGTCCCAGTAACGGAGAACTCTGATTTTTTCAAAATTGATTTTATTGAGTTATTCACTGTGCACCCAATTGCTACAACTTTGACGTCCCCAACTAAAGGCTTTCTTCACCCTGAGCTTGACCAGGAAGAATCCATTTTTGTTAATAGCTTCCTGGAAATAGCTTTTGTAAGTGGGAGATGTCAAAAGTGTCTAAGTGAACTGTTTGCAGATGTGATGAAGAAGCAGGTTGTCAGCTAATGGTGCAGTAGGGCAGGAAAAATCCAATTGCCATTAAATTAGCCTTTTGGAAATTGCCATCAAGCTGGTGTCTGCTATATACAAACTCTTTTTGCTCTGTGTCTTTGTGGTTTGTGACCTTTATGAGCCTTCTTCACTTAGTGAATTTTGTGTCTTAGGAAGAAATGTGAATATATTTGCCTAAGCTACAGTTACTATAACACTCTGAACATACGGATTTATGAGTAGTATCAAGTTTCAGGGATAAAATTTAACATTAAACAATGACCAAATTTGAATCATTCACCACCCCAACTCTGGCAGGGGCACTTCACTCTTTAATGGAGTTGGAGAGCGTAGCTCAGTCTCTTAACTATTTATTTTAACCATAGGTATTTTTTTAATTGCACTGATAAAGTACCTGGTGTCCCATGTGCCTTTTGGCCTGTTAACATTTTGCAGCAGAAACGAGAGAGCAGATTAAGAGTAGCTCAGGGAGAAACCGAATACCTTAAATTAGTCAGTGTACTACACCTCCTCTTGGGACCTGGGAAAAGAGATGAGGGGTTTAAGAGAACACTGCTAAGTTAAAGACAATAGTTGTCTGGATTTTTATAACAACATTTTGATTTTCTTTAAGTTCTAAGAATTAAAAAATAACTATTTCCTTTTAATTCATAACAATCTTGCTTGTTTTCCTATTCTAGTAACAAAAACAAACTGGTTTGTTTTTGTGGTTTTGTGCTTTAGAGTAGCACTGAAATATTTAGCTTGCAAGTACCACAGGGGATGCATGAACACAAACAGCACCTGAAGGCTGAATAAACATGTGGGTTTTTGTTCGTTTGTATCATCTATATTTTGCATACCGGAGGGGAAGTGGGACACTGCGTATGCGTTATTCTTCAGCATCGCCATGAGCTGCTGGCTCATACTGAAACTCCCTGTGTTTGGTTGTTTTGAGGGGCCCTCGATCACATCATGGTGGTGACAGAAGACGGGAAGTTTCCTCTGAACCAGCTGGGGCAGATCTCACAGAAGTCACCACAGCTCCTTATAGTGAACATGGCCAGTTTTCCAGAGGTAAGGGCACGCTGCCAAAGGCATTGCGAGGGGAGATAATGATAATGGGTCATTTTGGTTCCTTATGAAGACGTGGCCATGCACAGAAACGGACGTGGTTGGAATAATCTGGATTTGTGCTGGGACACCATTAAATTCCTTTAAAACTTATTTATCACTGGGGCTGGTAACCCCCCTGAGCGCTCATGGAAGAAGCTGCTGATGTAGCCTACAAACTTCTGCAAAGCCACCCTGGTAGGACTAAGCCAGGCTTGTGCTAAGTGCTGTCATGGGGCCTGACTTAAGCTCTGCTGAGGTTTGCAAGTGCCTGCAGGTCAGAACCCGAATTAGGTGCTTTGACCTATCCCATGGGAGGGCCAACTTCCCTTAATTTTCCGCAGCGGTCCTAGTTAGACTTGGCCCTAAATTAGGCAGCAAATCCAAACCCCACCTTAGGATCAAGTGCTAGCGGTGCCCTGCAGCGGGCTCAGCTCAGAGCAGTAAGGAGCCCAGGGTTAGCTGCTCATCCCACTCCAGGGCTGGAGGGTTGCCAGAGCTTATCTCTATTTATTTTGCAAAGGCTTTCCCCAATTAATTAAGTCAGCAAAGTCTCAGGAGGTCAGTATAAGGCACTTGATGGCTGAGTGTTTCTTAAAGCGTACCCAGCGTGTATCATGGTGTGAAGGGTGACAGCCCCTCATCAGCGAGTGCCCCAAGGTCCCTCGGAGTGCCAGAGCTGAGAGGGACAGGGACGTCACTCTGTGACATACCCCATGTCTCAAAATGAGAAATGCGCACGTGAGAAATGAAATACCACAGTATATACCGTTGCCTGCATTTGCTTTCTAAGCCAAAGGACCATTTTTCATTTGAACTAGAGTTAAAACTGTTTATCTCAATGTAGTTACTTTATACCACAAGTGTTCCATGGATAGACTGAACTCTTTAAAACCATTACACACACGTTCACTTGCTATCATTACTGACAGCATACAGCCAGTGCCTCGTGGCATTGGAAAACAAATAAAAATGCCTGAAGAGTCTGGGAAAGAAAATAATCATAGGAAAGGACTTGCTGGATCAAATTCTGTTTGCCCAAGAGTTAGAAAAACAGATAGGACTATATATTTTAAGCATGGCTATTTGTTTCATGGGCTGCAAAAGGCTGGGGCAATATTGCAATATTTGCCCCTTCCTCTGTATCCTCCAATATGTGTGTTAAACAGCACAGCTTTTCCTGAGCATTTCCTTCCTACAGAGCAAGCACCGTCCATAGAATAACACGTTTACATTCCTAACAAGCTGAGATCATCTTGGTTACATTTTCTCTGCCCCTGTTGTGCTCTAGAGGACAGCACTTATGTCTTACAAAACACAAACAGTCATTTTGTTCGGTGATGTCACACGTTGGGGACCTAAACAACTATGCAGAGCTTTATTTTGTGCCTCAGTTGACAAAAGCTGAGCTTCATAAATACAGTCTAGTGCAGCAGCCTGGAGCTAAAGGTAAGGATGGGAAAGGGCATCAGAAATAGCAACGCACCTTGTGGGAAATGCCGCCTGAGTGCCACAAGAACACAGACTCCCTCGGTCTTGTTATTGTCAGCGCCGAGAACGAAGCGACCGGGCAGAGCGCTGCGGAGCTCCCGGCAAAACCGCGGTTTAACCGTAAATCCTGGTGTTCTGTAGAGGTGCACCGGTGCCCTGGGAGGGGGAAGGAAGCCGTTTAGTCACTTTGCAGTTACCAGGCAAACCTGCGCTCCCCACCTTTTAAGCAGAGCAGAGTGTCAGCCAGCGGTGATGGAGCTTTGAGAAGTTAATCCAGAGTAGTAAGCTGTAAAATAAACATAGAGCTGGGCACAGGCTCTGTTTCTCAGCCAACTGCTACTGCCCGGCTGTAATGTGGTTAGGTTGTAGCGCTGAAGTGGTTAAGTTAAATAACATTTCTAAATTGGCACTGTGTGATTTCTAGTGGGAAACATTCAACTGGAATTTTTAAATGCTCAGAATCTTTCATCTCCTTTGCCACAGTCAGGCTATGCCTTGGGAATTTGTTGCGGTTTCACTCTGCATTGCCTCAAACCATTGAAATAGTTTCAAAGAAGGAAAACAGTTTTCTTTTGTTGTTGCTTCCCTTCCCCGCTCCCCCTCTCTGTGCCCCCTACCCCGATACCGAGCGCGGCCGTAGTTTCCCACTCGGTTTGATCAAAGCTCTCCGCACCAATGTAACTTCCTGATCTTACTGGTAACAGAAGTAAATGTTTCCATGTTCCATGGAGATGGATTGCCAACTATTGACAGAGTTCTGGCATATGGGAATGATTATTTCCTAATTCCCTTTACCTTTTGATCTGTTTTACAGAGCACAGCTGCAGCGACGAAGGCTATAAGGGAGAGTGGCATGAACCTGAACCCAGAAGCAGATGGGACGATAATTCGGGTGCCAATTCCTAAGTGAGTATTGATGGCAGCCTAAGTTCATCACCACGCAAGGTAACGCAGTGGGTTGCAGTCAGTGTCATTCAGAGGGTGAACACACACAATTACTGTAATGCTGTGATCCAGCTGCTTTCCAAAAAAAGTCTGAGCCTCTAAGAGCGTCTGGTGGAAGCTCTTCCAAGTGTTTGAGCTGTAAGTCACCACATTTTGGCAGCTGGTGGTTGATCATATTGTTCTTTATCTTCCCCATGCAGAGAGTGGTCCTAGCTGGCTGCAGCACTCCGCAAGAGACAGGGAAAGGCTTGTGGAGCTGTATTGCCGTAATTCAGAGGCTGATTCTTTGCTGCCCTGCTATAAATTCCTCGAGTTAAACCAGCGCAGAGCAGCAGTAATGAGCCAGTAGTGTTAGGGGTGAATAGCACCTTGTTGCAGAGAACACTAAGAGGAAGCAATGAAGGAAAAAGGGAGGAAATAGATAGCTTTGGCTAAAATATCCACTCTTCTCGTGTCATACATGTTGTGTAACTGAGGCTGCACAGAAGCTTTGGTGTGGGGTGGACGGAGAAGCTGGCTGCTGCTGGCCCAGGCTGCAGCATCGCTGCCCTCACCCGTCACGGGTGCTCGCAGCCCTCGGGTGAGGCAGGAGGTGCCACTGCGGGAGTGCTAAACAGAGAGTGGGTGCAGCGCGCGAGTCGCTGCTGTGTGTGCGTGTTCTGTCCCTGGGACCGGGCTGGACCTTCCGTGGAGTGGGACCCCCAGCAGGTCCCCAGGGACTGTCCCCACGGCTCAGGAGTGCAGGCACAGCCCGCTGCAGGGACAGGAGTTCTGCTCGGCCCAGCTTTGCATGATACAAGGAAAATTCACCAGTTCCTGCCGGTGGAGCCATCTAAATACCCTGGGCAGATGCGGATGCACGCGATCACACACCCTGGGGTTACCTGGCACTGGGGGGCTGCAAACAGCTCCCACAAAGGGTAAAGAACGACTCCCACGAGGGGTGAGGACGGCTCCGTGCGGCCTGTGCGCACACCTTGCACGTGTGCTTCATTTTACGGGCAGGTGATTCCAGTAAAGATGAGCCAAGTATTTCTTGTGCTTTAGATCTACTTTAAACATTCTATGGAATTTCATCTAGCGGTTTGATCGGAGAAGTCTAATTGCAGCTTTCCGTTGCTGTCGGTGAGAGGGAATGACATTATCATTCTATTTGCTGATTTTCTTTTCCCTGTGCTCCCTGCCCTTCCCCCATTCCTCAGGGAGGAGGAGGAGGAGGGCACCATTATCTTCATAATTGCTGAGGCTCCCGGGTTGCTGCACAGTGGTTTGATTGTTAATGGGCACTTGGGTCATCCTTGAATATGAATTGCAGGGGAGGAAACTCCAAAACTGCAAATCCCAATCTTAAAAAAATATATTGTTTTTTAAACAAATATATATGGTCTATCACTCTCTTTTGCGGTGCTGCAGAGCGAAAATGGGTCTTATTTCCCCAGAGATCTGCCTTGTGTGCTCCCTCGTTCCTCTGCACTGCGGGGGTTGCTGCTCCTTTCTCCTTGGCTGGTTGGTAGCCCAGGGAGTCCCAAGTTAAGGAGATTTTTGGCTTGGGACGCGTGTCCTGCAGATCTGCTGCACGGGGACGTCCCTCCTGTTTGCTCACCCGCTCCGTAGTAACACAACGGGGTCTTTCAGAGTTTCATCCACTTGTCAAAAAGACAAGAAGATGGTTTCAACCTTTTAAAACCTCCTAATGCAAAGAGGGGTGGAAATAGTCAGATTCTGCTAGGGGCCTCTCTTTAATACCCCTGAATGACTTTCTCTGATTTTCTAAGTTTTTCATTTTCCAAATTCTAAAGATGTTTATGAGGGAAAACAGAACAGACAGATGCAGTGAAATTGCCAAAATTACGGCAGGTGTGCAAAATAAGCAAACAAATCAGAAATGAAGAGACAATACAGTTTCTGCAGAAACGGATTCTTTCATGTGGGGCACACAGTAAAAGCAAACTCAGACCTGAACTGTCCTCGCCTGTTATCAGAAACACTTCTTAGTCTGACCTATCAGCTGGACACATGCGTCGTATTTTGCCTTATGCGAGTCCAGTGCTGAAGAGCGTTTCAACTGAGCGTTTTAAAACGGAGTTTACTTTGCAGTATTTATTCTAATAGTTTAGTTTTTGCATTGCAGCTTTAGCAGAAAAAATACACGGCTTTAGTTCGTGTTTACTTGTGCTTCCTGCTAGGATCCCCTCTGCTCCCCAAGGCTTTCGCTTGTTTGTGTTGCTAGCTCTGCATAGGCAATATTTATTTGTATAAAAAGTATTCTCTGAGGGTTTAAAAAGAGAAAAAAAAAAAGAAAAGAAAGAAAAGCAGCCATGGGAACATTTGTATTGGTTGATCTCTTGGCCGAATTTGACCTGACCTTGTGTCTTTTATGCTATTGCCTCATTTTTAGATTCATCTTTTTTGGACCCATTGTGTTACACTGGATATTGTTTGTAAATCAGTAATATTTTTACACATGCTTTACTGAAAGCCAGATGACTCATTTGAAAGTTTAATGACTCATTGTGAGCTTTTTTTCCTTTGCCCTTTAAGAAATATGCGCAGATACCTACTATGGGGAAAAGGGACTCAAAAAAATTGATTTGAGAAAACCCAAAGCTGTTCCTGAGCTCATCACCAGAAGTCTCTTGCCTGCTTTTTGTTGAGCAATAGATGTTGCACCCTGTGTTTATCTGCAATCATGCACGCCGAGTATCTAGTTAAGCCTACTCTCCTTTAACCGAGCCCTCTCCTTCACAGGAAATTCCTAGCGTTTGAGATACAGAAACTATTCTTACCCACAGAAACGTCTTTGCGCTGGAGACGAGACGTGGCCGCTGTCGCGCTGGCTGCGCGGGGAGAGCAGCACCCGAGGGCTGCGCCGCTTCAACCGCTGGGCGCTGGGGGAGCAGAAAGAGAGGAGATGTCACCCGTGGGACCGTGGAGCTCACCAGGCTCCGTTCTGATCCCGGCAGGGCAGGAGCATCCCTGGGGAACCGCAGCGCTCGGGCTGCTGCTCCTCGGGCTGCGGGGAGAGGAGAAGGCACTGCAGGCGGCTCCTTGTCCTTGTTCCCCACCTCTGGCACCCCTTCCCCAGGTTCACGCGTTTTTTAGCTTTAAAGGTGGGATAGGGCCAATGGTTACTAGACAGAAAAGCAAACATATCTAAGAACAGTTTAAAAGTCACAGATTTGGGGGCAGGATTAAGCAACTGTCCTTAGAAACCATGAACCTGGCTCGCGTTGATGGATTTCTTAACCAGAAACAGCATCTGCTTGAAAAAGCGTCCGTTTCTGGCATTGTTGGTAGCATTGCTGAGAATTTACACACAGTCTGGCTGGAACATAAAACCCACTGAGAAACTCCACGGCACTGCGCAGTGATAAAAAGAAATTGGTGTTAATAAAGACAGACAAGGAGGCATGAAAGCTGTGACCCCGTGCCAAGAAGCATAGGAAATCTGGCAGCGCTGCATAAACAAAAACATTTCCTTAAAGGCTCGGCAGCCCCGAGCAGGCGAGTGATACCCTCGGCACAGTTCGCAAAAGCCGAGCGGGGAGGCGAGGAGCTGATGGGGAGCTCGGGCTCCCATTGCGGGGGTGGCCCCACTGCAGAAAGGGAGAGATCTGCAGCTCCCTCCTCCCAGCTGAGCAGCCGGGATTGACTCCAGCCCCCCCAAAAGCTGCTTGAGAATCTGACCTCACCCGGACCTCTGGTTGCGAGCCGGCTCTGCTGGCTGTGCCTGTGCCGCGGGACCTCGAACTCGAGAAGCCCTAAAGGCATCGCTGGTGGGATGCGGAGGAAACCACAAGTCACCCCGTTTGCTTCTTGCAAGGCGTCTGGGCCAGGCTCGAGCCTGCATGGCCAGGAGCTCCTTGCCACATGTGCCATTCACTGGCCACCTCCCCACTGTCCCTCAGTGGGAAGCAGGACGGGCTGGGGGGACAAGCTGCTGCCTGTGGTTACGCCCAGACCAGGGACACTGGGGACAGGTCGCTGCTCTCTAGGTCTGTCAGCTTTTCTAGCAATCCTGTGCTCACTAATCAGTTCTGAGAAGCCCGTTCCCTCTTGCGCTGTGCAATAAAGATCGCTGGCGAGGGGCCGGTGTCTGCAGACATCGACGAGCACTCGGCTGCCGGGGGAAGGGGCCGAGGGTCCGATCCTGCCCTGACAGCCTCCCCGTAACACACCCCCTCGCCCCACGTTTCCTGAGCTCTGCAGGAAGAGTCCTGGCCTCAGTGTTTTGGTGACCCAGGCTGTTGCAGCCAATTTCTAAATACTCCTGTGAAATGTTTATTTTGCAATATCTTCTGCGAGCAGACGGGCGCTCTCCTGCTAGCGAGTCCCAGTGGGCGCGCCGGGGTTTTCATTCTCAAGGCGGTCTGGAAACTTCAATAGCCATGAAAATAATTAAAATATTATTGTTAAGCCCTAGCAGTTGGTGTTGACAGTGATCAGCTGTAGGTGCTGGAGCATTACCAGAGCCGAGGTGACACGTCAGCCATTCCTGTGCCTTATGCAGATGGCCAGACTCCCTCATCACCTGCAGTTTTCAGTTTGGGATGGAAAGTTGAGGGTTTTCCTATGGCACACCAGCAGTAACCAGCCCTGTATTGGCAGGAAGGTGGAGCTGAAGTTCTCCTGGGCCGAGTTCCCTGTGGCTGGCGTGTCCAGCATCATCCTCATGTCAAACCAGGAGTTCACATCGTGTTGGTGGAAAAGCCTTATGATGAGCTGGAATGAGGCTGAGTGAAACATAAGCTCTGTGGCTTCCAGGTGTAGAATTGAGGCTCTGGAGTTGCAGGGAGATGACCCGGAGTTCCAGGAAGGGATGGAAGTTGCCTCCTGGCTTTGCGGGGTTGCACTTTTCAGCTCCATCTCTCAGGTCTGGAGCTGGACTTTCCCTCTTTTCCCACAGATGCTTTGGCAGCAGAAAAAGGGAAAGTCTGAACATCGTAGCATGACTTTCAGGCACTGTGGTGACAACTATAGAACAAATAAGACTCGGGCCAAGTCCCTCAGCTTAGGGCTGTGCTGGGAACTTTCCATTCCAGGCTCAAGACTGGTTTAACTGGGGCGCACTGCCCTGATGATGCTGCGCAGAGGTGGCCCATTCGCTCAGGTGGACCAAAATGGGATAAAACACATCCTGAGCGGTTTAGTTACCCTGTCCTGTGACACAGCATCCACACAGAGCAAAATATCTTAACACGGCGCCTTTGGGTGTCCCTGCACAGCCTGGCTCGGTGGCAGCTCTGGCTCGACCAGCCGGGGAGGATCGCTGCATTTACCCCAAGTCCATGGCAGAAAGTAAATCTGGCTGTGCTACACATGACACTGTTTGCTTTTGGTGTTTTTCCTTTCCCCTCACTTCCAGGGTAACGAGGGAGCACAGGGAGAGCCTGGCCAAGCTGGCCAAGCAGTCCACCAACAAGTCCAAAGAGGCGCTGAGAAAGGTGCGGAGCAAAAGCGTCAACCAGGTCAAGAAGTTCAAGAGCAAAGTGTCTGAAGATACCATCTGGCTGCTGGAGAAGCAGGTAATTCTTATCTTTGTTTCCTTCTGCCATATCATGATGTTTCCAGCTCAGTGCTGTGTGTTCCAGTCCTTTCTGACAGATTCCCAGCGCTGAGGACCCGGCTGGGGAACGGGTGGCCCTGGGCTGGTTTTGGAGTTGGCGATGGCTGCTGTATTTGCCTTTTCTCTGTGAGACTGGGGGTTCAGTCTCAAAGCCGAATTTATAATATGAACTATTGTAAACTGACACAGGAAGAAACAACTGTCCCCCAAAAGCTTTCATACTACAAGGGACTTGCACAAACCAGCTGAACTTGGGGACCAAATCGACCCACATCTGTGGCTTTACCATCTACACAGGGCCTGGCCACTGCAAACCAGCTGGTGTTAACGAGGATTGCTCCAGTTTGTTATTAATGAAAAGGCTAGCAAGATTATCTCTGTTAGGAGATTTTTGGCTCCAATTCAGGAAAATACTTAAGCACATGCTTAATTCCCTAAGAGCAGATGTCACCAAAGTCAATTACTTGGGCATAAACTCAGGCACAAGCCTAAGTGTTTTGCTGAGTTGATGCCTGTGAAGGCAGGCCATTACTTTTTAGCTGTTTGTTTATTAACAGCTAAAGTTAGATACATTGCAAATGCTTCAGGACAGTTCTCTGTGTGCTCACAAAAATAAACAGTGATATACAGAGCATTTGTGCAAGCAGGAAAAATGGCCATGCTATTGTAACTGAATCCTGTTGGGAAGCAGTTCTCCCAGAGCACACAGATGTTTCTCTGCGTTTGTAGAGGTAGTGTCTCAAGTCTCACGTTTGCTTGTACCCCAAAGTTTGCAACTTGAGGAAGGATCATCATCATATACCTTGGAAGCAAATGCATCTTAAATTGGTCCTGTAAAACTAGTACCTAAGACCCCTCGATGTGCTCCAGCCTCTGTCTGCACTTGCTTAAATAAGTGCCTGCACATTTTGGCCCTGTTTACATGCTTGCCATGTCCATCTGGTGCTACCAGGAGACCTGATCCCTGGGCAGGGCTTTAGCAATCACCACTCATTTCTTTTTACGAGAAGCAAACAGATCTGTTACTTGATGTGCGAGTTCTTAGCGTGTGCTAAGGCTGTGCTCCTGCTGTTACCTGGTTGATTCTAATAGTGGAAAGGTTGCCGGAGGTGAGGAGATCAGCCCTCTCTTCTCCGGTGCCAACACCAGCGGGTCTCTAACTCTGCCTTCCCTCGAAGTCATTCTGTTAAATAAGGACCTGACCAAGCTCAGCCAGGAGTTTGTGCTGTGTCTGTTCTCAGAGCCTTTGACCTGTCCCTGTTCTCACTGTGCAGATGCAACACGGGCACAGAATTACTGAGGGCTGGTGGGAGCCCCCAGGAAGAGGCTGTTATTGCCCCAGCACTATTTTGGGTTTTATTAAGACTTCAGGCTTTGTTTCAGGAGGCGACCCAGTCACTGCTTTCCCTTTAAGCTGTGGCATCACCTGGCGTACAGCTCAGACTTGTGTTATGTTGCTGCAGATCCAGCAAATGGCAGACAGCGCTGCAGCGGAGATGGACAAGCTGCTGGCGGCGAAGACCAAGGAGCTGCTTGGATAAACATCTTCCCAATGGACACACTCCCTCCTCGAGCAAGGACAAACTGCCACCCGCCCCTGTGGCCACCCCAGCCCCATGGCAGCAGCCCCAGCTTTGGCTGCTCCAGTCCCCACTGTGGACTGTGCTGGAGGGAGGGGGGAACTCTCCTCGCTGTTCTTCATCCGGGTGGCAACAGAACTGGGTGAACTATGATTAACAATAAACTGGCAGGAAAGAGGGCTGGAGGCTGCTGGGGGGGCTCACAGACACTGAGACACTGGAGGGGCGGCTGCCCCACTCACCTCACACCGGCCCATTTGCACCCCAGCGAGGGAAACCTGCGCTGTCCCGCTGCGAACCTCGGCATTTATTTTTGCTTAAAATAAAGTCAGATATGGAGGAGCAGCCTTGGGACAGCCCGTTCCTGGTTGGCATGTCCCCTTGGGTTCCTGTGTCCCCGAGGAGCCCGTGGCCACCAGAGCTGCTGGCAGCCCAGCCAGCGGGAAGGACCGAGGTTGCTCAGCACCGACCGGTGCCGGCGGGCAGGACAGACGGGCTCCACGCTTCCCTGGGATAGAGAACTGAAACCTGTGCTGTCAGCGTGGCTGTTTTAGCCTGAACCAAGACCAAAAACCAACACAGGAACTTTCCAAACACAGCATCTGCCCTCCCTGACCAGCAACAGAAGGCTTGTGGAAGCCACTGGTACCACATTTTGGGGGGTGGAGGAGGTAGAAGCAGAACGGGGTGTCGAGCACATCGCACAGCTCAGCTCCACCACCAGCAGGTACTTCCCGGTGCCCCCGGGCCATGGCCAGGGGGAAGGTGGTGACCAGCCCCGCTGCCCCGCTGCATCTGCGTTCAGAGAGCACCGAGTGCTCTGCAGTCCTTAAATAAACAACTCCCAAAAAGTTAGTTTGTGTGCAGTTGGGAGGGGGAGAAGGATGAAGGATTTGCTCTGCTAGGGCCCCACATGTCAACAATTTCTCTGCTTTGTGTATTTTGGCCAAAGCGCTTGCCATGATAAATGAATAAAGGAAAATGGCAAGCCCAGGGCAGTTACATGGCTCAGTAAATTGCTTTCAGCTGATTACGGCATTTCTTTTGACATTTATCAACTAGGCTTTTTTTACTGTTGCAGCCTCAGCATCCCAGCAACAGCCTGGGCTGGAAGGGTTTCCCTGGTACCTGCCCAGGAGCGGCTGAGCTGGGGGTTTCTCTGCGCCAGGGCAGGTGGAGAAGCTGCTGCAAGCTTGGGCTTGGGTTTAGGATTGGGCTTGGGCTCAGGCTCAGACTCAGGCAGGGCTGGCACTACCCACAGGGCTTCACTGGCCTCTTCCCATTCTCCAAGTCCTGGAGGCAACGGGGCAGTGGAGGGGTGGGCTGGGGGGACAGAGGAATTCCTCAAGCACCGCTGGTCCGTACCCTGTAACACCTCACGTGAATTAAAACCTACTACTACAACCACACCACTGCCTGTCTGTAACGCAGCCCTGCCCTGCGCCTTTGGGAGACAAAGGCAGGTGCAAAATAGGCTTTAAATCTGAAGAAAGGCAGAGATGCGTTCTCCAAGCAACAGCAGCTGGTAACTGCGTGGCAGGGAAGGGTCTGGGCATCCCTTTCACTGCACCCCCACACTGTGGCAGCACCCACCGCACACAGTTGGGTGCATGGCACAACAATGGTCCACAAGGCCACCTCCACCTGCCACAGCCACCACACAGGCACCTGCAAACACCCAGGAGAAGAGAGGACGGACACTCACCACACTGACTGTGACCAGCTGGCACATGGGGAGGCTCCAGATGGGACCCACTTCCCTTTCTGCTCCTCAAATCATCTGCTGTTCTAGTGTTCCTCAGCGGGAGCTGCAGCACAAGACATGCCAGGTCCAAATGTTCCACCAGCAGGAACCTCTCCCTTGGCACCAGCACCCAGAGCTGATCAGGAGCTGCAGCTGATGCTGCTGGCGGGTGGGGAAGGAGCTCCAGCTGCGCCAAATAACCAGGAGGGAAGGGGATTGTGGGCCAGAAAATGGTTGGGCTGGATGTAACGTGGATCTGGTGTCAGTGACACTGCTTTGGCCACCAAGTGGTTTGGCCTCAGCAGCAAATGCTACTTGGTGATGCAGGACAGGGGGTGAGAGGGGACCATGGCTGGACCCCTGGAGCTGTGCCCTGGGTCCTGTACCACCCCGACTCCTCGGAGCCCTCTACCAACCCCACGTGTGGATTTGGGGCCCTATCAGGTTCCCACCTGGTGGCTGCTGCCGTGTCCCAGGGGTTGGTGGTCCCTTGGTGGGGGTCACACTCCTGGCAAACCTGGTACCCCCATGCACATCCCTGCTCATTGCACTCCAGGCAGAGACTCCGCACCCTCCTGGGGCACCCGGATGGACACGGACACGCTCGGCTCTGCTGGGACAATCTGGTTTGTTCTGAGCTGCTGAACTGGGGCAGCCACACCAAGGGGTCAGGGCAGGGGCTGGGGCAGGCGCTGCCCCCCGGCTGAGCCCCACGGCCACCGGGGAACGCAGAGGAGAGAGGAAGGAAAAACTCTGAGGAAGCTGGAAGCTCTCGACATAGTTAAAAACCAACATTGCTCTTCAAAATAGATGTGATTGCGCTCCTTGTGAGTCATCGTGCAGAGACACCGAGATTGCTTTGTGCCAGGGACGAGCCCGGGCGCTGATTGTGTGCCGCCCGGATTTGTATAAAACAGACCATGGATGGCATGTCAGAGTTTACAGCTCGCATACATTTTCAACAGTGAGCTTTGCAAAATGTATCAATGTAATCTCTGCCTCCTATATTCCGTGTTGATTAGACACGATTTCTGGCTGGATTTTCAGAAAGCTCAAGAGCTTTTTTAATCACTACAGAAGCTCATTATTGCTTTCCAGTGACTCTTATGTCCTTCACTTCTCCTTTCAGATTAGAGTCTATAGTCAGATGAATATTGGATGATTTCATTACATACAAATGCAATCAACAGTTTTGCATAAATTTCTCCTCTTTTCTTGAGTTTCAATTGACCTCAGCACCCGTGGAGGCAGGCGCAATACACATGTAAATGAGCTGGCGTTGCTGCAAAGACACGGATGCGGAGAAACAAGATAAACTGTCAGATAATATTCGGGATTTTTAAGAGATCAAAAAATACTTCCTTTTCCAGCCCTGCCGTAAAAATGGCACCTTCAGCTGCCGGGGAATTTGCTGTTGTTCTGCTCGGTGTCTGGCTGCGGACAAAGGCCGGGAGCGGCAGAGGGTTTGGCGGCTGAGCCCCTGCCCGTGGCCGGTACCGCCATCCCCAGCTCTGGTGTGGCCATCTCAACCGGGGGATGCCGAGTTCGGACCCTCCCGTGCCCTGTGTCACCCCTGGGGTGGCTCTGAGCATCCCCCGGTGGCGGGGGCACCTGTGGGCTGTTCCTTACACTGCACAGCCAGGAGAACCACGCAGTCAAAGTATATTTAAACTAACACTCCATGCGAACAATCAGGGCTAATTTCAACTAACTATAATTAAACATAAAGGACCTCTTGGTAGGGAAGTCGGGGAAAACTGTCAGCAGTTACTTTGGATGCGAAGCCCTTACCTCTAAAAGAATAATTTCGGTGCTAATGCGAACAATCCAGCACTCCCACACTCACCTTTGGGGGCCAGCGAGGAAAGAAACTCTCGGGTTTCTTTTGATACCTTTATGTGCTAATCTTCTTAACAGATTTTTAATTAATGGGAACAGAGCACTTCGCAGCCGTGAAATCTATTGGTGTAATTGCCTTGTGGATTAGTCCCATTAGCCACACAAATTACCTGTCTCCAGGCCGCCAGCCCCACCAGGGAGCTCCCCATGCTGGACACACCAAGCAGCCCCATTCTGAAGCAATTTTGATAAAATAAACTCTCTAATCAGGTAAATAATTCCATAAGGGAAATTGCTGCCTTCCCGCAGACCCCTCCAGCGGGACCTGGCTACTTTCAGGGGAATGCGACGTGCCTCCAATTACAGACAAATCTCCAGCTCACAGGCCATTTGGGAAAGGCACACGAGACCCTCTCGAACCGCAGTGGACGAGGAATTAAGGCATTTTAGCTGTCAGCCGGAATCTGGCCCGGCCCCTGATTACCTGGGGGGACACCCGGTGTATTTAGGTTGGTGTCCATTGCAATTTCCTGGCCCCCAACATTGATCCCGAATGACTCGTGTCTGTGTCAGGTTCCTGCTCGGGGTCCCTCTGACACGTGGCCCCGGGCTCGGGGACGCCGACCTTTGGGCAATTAAGGACATCCAGGCCAGGCTGAGCCTGGAGAAGTGGAAACGTGCAGCTGCCCCAAAGAGCTGCCAGGTGAGCGGAGCTGCCTGCGCCCACTTCCCCGCAGCGCTCGGCAAAGCTGCCTGGCTGTGCCAGCTGCTGCCACCGCTGGGGACGGTGCCCAGACCCTGCGGCCCCTTCCCAGCCCTGTTTGTGGGTCTCTATGGTCTGTTGTAATTTTGGACCTGAACCTGATGGGGAATCCCACAGCTTCTCTCCACTCAGACCACAAGGTGGAGATGTGCCACCCCAGGGATGGCCCTGGGCAGTGGGGTCGCTGGGACACATGGGTAGTGGGCACAGCAGGTGCAGGGCACCCACGCAGTGTCACACAATGATGTGCAGCCCTGATGTGCTTCCCAGCACCTGGTGAAGTGGCTGCTCTGTGGGACCCTCAGCCAGGACATTTCCAAACCTGTTGTGCCAGCCGGGGCAGCTGCTGTGAGCACAGGTGACAGGAACAGCCTGGAAGGAAACAACCCGTGGAAGTTAAACCCCAACAGTGACACGCCAGTGCCCAATGCTGTGCACAGCCAGCCATGGTGGGGACAGCCACACAGAGAGGTGGACACCAAGCATCCCCTGAAATGCTCGGATAGGCAATCTCTGCACTGATCCCTGACCTCAGGATGAAGAAAACGTGGGTGGCACAGGGGCGCTCTTTCCTCTGCAATGGCAGACTAAAACTCTCCCCCCTTGGCTGGCCCCAAGGCTCCTGGCACAAGGAGCAGCAGAGGGTGATCTATGGGGCCACCCCAAACTGGAGGGGCCGTGCAGGTGGCCGAGTACCCCTGTGACCAGGGTAGACCTGGGCAGGAGTGCCAGAGCACGGCAGCCGCCTCGCCGCGCGCACCAGGGAACCCTACACCGCGGGTAATTGGCATCAGATGCTCCCTGACCTGTCGCATCCACCGGGAAGCTGGAAGCATTTATTTGTCTGAGCCGGCGGCTCTATCTGCGTGCGGGAGGCGTTGGCAGTGGCTGGGCTGGGCTCCGCGAACCTAATGAGTCTGAGCTGAAGATGATGAATATGATTGCTGAAAGCGCTTTCCTGAGTCCTCCTTTCCTGGGGCTCAGGTTACGAGTTCCCAGACAGCCTGTCCAGCCCTGGGTTTTCAGCTCTGATTTGTAGCCCCCCAAACAGCATCTGTCAGCTCCCCGTGACAGAGGAAATGCTGGGTCCTCTGCTGCCGTGGCTGGTGGAGCTGGGGAAGGGGCTGCCAGGTCTGTTTGGCTTTTGGGGACAGTTTCACTCCCCAGGCTGCCCTGCTGCTGCCCCACTCAGCCCTGGGCCCCTGCAGCCCCCCCGAGCCCCAGGCAGGGTGGACCAGACCACACCGATGCCCCACAAGGAGTCTCCAGCCACCAGTATCTGCTATGCTGTCTTGCTGGTTTGAAATTCCTGTGGCTGTTGGGGACCTTCCTCAAGGGGGACTTGTCACCAGTCACCTCTTAACTTTAAGGCAGAAAAACAGAGGGTTTTGGCTTCTCTGTTTTTGGTGCAGCCCATGGTCAAGCGCCACCCACTGAATCCTGTCCCACCCAAGGAGCCTCTCAGGGATGCACAAGGATGGGTCAGGCCAGGGGATGATCCATGGGCCATGCATGGGCCACGGCTCCCCTGGTGCACAGGACTGGGGGGCAGCGGGGGTGTCCGGCTGCCCCACGGCTCCGCTCCCACACTGGGGCTTGGGCTCTTTCGCTGCCTGTGGTGGGCTCCCCGAGCTGCCACCTTGCCCCCCGCCCCATGGCTGTGAAGCCCCAGCACAGGGTGTCCCCACGGCTTCAGGACTGCTGGGAAGATGGGGGAAAGGAGTTTTGGGTTCCGACCCACTGCAGGCTCTCGGTCCCGCTGTCCTGCCCCGTGGCTTTGCGGCTCACAGAGGCGATACCAGCCCACAGCCGGGAAGGGGTCCCGGGGCAGAGAAGAGCTGCGGGGCGGCCAGAGGCACAGTGGTGCTTCGTGCCGCCCGGTGCTGCCGCAGCCCCGGCCGCCTGCGCTGCCATAGACGGTGTTTTGCTGCCTCCCTATGGGAGGACGCGGCCGGCGGCTCCGGCTCCCGCAGCCTCGCTGTCCCCTGCCCGGGGGTGACCTCCCAGCGGCGGCTCAGGCCTTGCAACGCATGGGCAGAGCTGCTGCACCGATGGAGGGACTTGGGGTGCACCCGAGCACAGCTGCAGTGCACCTCCAAAAACATCTTCTCCATCCTATTTTAAATTGGATCAAGACTGCCGTGTTGGTTCCTGCATCCACCCTGCTCAGCGGATGCCTCCCAGCAGAGACCAAGGTCCAGTGCCGGTGCATCACCAAGGGCAGCACCAACAGCCCTGAGACAGCCGAAGGTGGAACAAGGAGAAAAGAGAAGCAAAACTCCAGCGATGCCTCTGGAAGGAAGAGGGACGCCATGGGAGGAAAAGGGGTGAAGCCGCAACCCATGGCCGCTGCTGGGAAAAGCAGAAGAGTAGTGTGAGACCAGTGCAGGGCTGGACAAGAGGAACTGGATGAGAGCATGGCAGAAGGCACAGTGAGGCCCCTGGCATTGCACAGGAGGAGGTGGGGATGACCCTTGGGTGCCAGGACATGCTCCGTCTGCCTTGGTGCCAGCCCCCCGGTGGCCCTGGCGAGACAGCTGGGGCTGTTGCAATAATTTCCTGTATTGTGCAATTGAACAATTATTAAAACCTGACAAGGGGGAAGAGAGGGAGCTGAGAGCACAGGAGCAACCCCAGAGATGGGACATCCCCAAGGGCTGCCAGGCTGAGCAGGGGAGACAAGGAAGTTTGCATTTTGCCAGGTCCCAATGCTGCAGACAACAGCACCAGGCGATAGGTGTGAGTAGGGAGGGTGAAAGGCCGGAGCTGGGTCTGGAGGTGTTCAAGGGAAGCGAAAGATGCACAGCTACAGGGTGAAGTGCTTTGCTCCCTGTGGGGCTACAACACCATGGTGCCGGTGGTGGCAGTGGGAGGGGAGACCTGACATTGCCCCACTGCTGCAGCCCCACAGGGCACAGGCGTGGGGCAGGGGGACGGGGCAGCACCTGGGTAAGTGTTTGACACCACCTCCCCACGCTCATGCTGAAACCATCCCAACACCCTGCCGGAACCCATCTGTCTGTGTTGAATCAGCAGCCTACCTTGGCTTTATATCTGGTGCCCATCCACATGGATCAGCCACTCTTTGTCTCGGGGGCCAGAGGACAGGCGAGTGCTGGGTGTGCAGTGCCCAGAGGGACGGCGCTGCCCACAGGCAGGGGCTCAGCAGGCAGGAGCAGCCCTGGGCCCAGCACATACTGATTGTATCGACTGCACACATACAGCAGAACCTGCCCCTCATTTCCAGTGCATATTCATCACTGGGAGGCAGCCAGTATCCCCACCCTGTGAGAGCACATCAAGGGCCTGCTGAGCTCATCTTTGTGTTCCAGCTGATGCATTTGCCCACTGAAGCTGGACCTGAGGCCCTTGTTCCTTTCTGGACACCTGCAAAAGTTGCTGGCCCTGTGTGGACGCTCCCTCCCTGCTGCTGAAACCCGGGAAAGCCCGGCAGCACAAGCCCCTGTCCCCATTGCACAGCCGCTTTCCGTGCAAAGCACAGGAACTGCGCACCCCCCAGCTCTGCCGGGGCTTCCTGCTGCTCTGCAAAACTCCAGATAATCTGGAAACCCTCCCAGGCCTGTGCCAGGGTCTCTGCTGCTGCTGCAGGACAGCACAGGAGAGGGAGAGTAGCCACAGCTCCTGGGCTCTGGGTGCCATCAGGCTCAGGGCCATCTTGTGAGGCTGTCCCAGCCAGAGCTGCAGCCCACCGTGCTCTCGCCCACCCCAGTCACATGCAGAGCTCTCCCAACCCAATGCACTCCCCTGTCGGGTGGCCGGTGCATGCCTGAGCTGGCCTGATCCTGTCCCTGCTGGCAGCAAGCTGGCACCGGGGGACAAGGCAGCCAGGCAGGAAACACTCAGCGATGGTTTCACTGATAAACTCAGCTTTTCTGGTTGTTGGCGGCCGTGGGCAGCCTGGCTACCGGTGCCAGCTTGGCAACAGATTGGAGGGAACTGGGCTGGGCCCACAGCCCATGGTCCTACTGCTGTCCAAGCTGTCACACGGTGTCCCAAGGCATAGGGACCCAGGCAAGGGGCTTGTGGCTCAGGAGGTGGGCATGGGAGTGGAGAGGGATGTGGGTACCAGGGTGTGGGCACAGGGATGCTGGAGATGTGGGGACTAGGGAGACCTGGGGGCCAGAGCGTGCGGATGTTGGGAGACACGGGGCACAGGGCACGACTGGGGGTGCACGGGTGGTCACGGGAACCCCAAGGAAGGGTTCGCGGGCCGGGGCAGCCCCTCCCGGCGGGCCGGGCTGTCGGAGGCGGCCCCGTCCCGTCGGGGGCGGGAGGAGGCGCGGCGGGGGCGGGGGCGGCGGGGCCGGGCCGGGAGCGGCGACGGGACACGGCCGAACTGCCTCTCACCATGGGTGGTGGGTGTCGGGCCCGTGGCCCCCCGGCTGCGGGGCTGCGCCGGGCCGGGCTGCGGCTGCTCCTCGCCCACGCCGTGCTGCTCTGCGCCGCCGGGACCGCCGCCACCGACGGCTCCGGTACGCGGGGCGGGGGCCGGCACCGGGAGGGAAGGAGGGAGACCGGAGAGCGGGTACCGGGGAGCGACGCGACATCTCACACCGGGGGGATCTGGCACCGAGGGGCGCCGGTGAGCGGGGAGGGACTCGGCTCCGGGGGATCCGGTATCGAGGGGAGCGGACACAACCTGCACTGGGGTATCTGGTACCGCGGGGGACCCGGGGACCGAGGGGTCCCGGCACCAGAAGGACCGTGGGAACGAAGGGAGACCCGGCGCCGGGGGATTCGGTACCGGGGGATGCAGGGGGACCTGGTCCCGGAGGGTGCCGGGGGAGGTCGAGGTGTTCGACCCAAGCCCCTGCCCGGCCCTGCGGGCCGGGTCCGCGCTCCGCCGGGTCCCCGGGGTCGGGATCGCGCCCATCGCCCCGGGCTGGTCCTCACCCCGCCGCTGTGGGACCCGGCCCTGGGGCCGCGAGCAGAAGTCCCGGAGCAGAGGGCAGTGCAGACGGGGCAGGACAGGCAGGGCAGGACAGGCAGGGCAGGCAGGGGCAGCCGGGCAGCCAGCAGGAGCTGTGGCACCGGTGGCCGGGAGCCCCGAGGTCACCGCCTGGGGCAGGGTCCCCGCAGCAGCTGGAGCTGCAGGGTTTGGCTGGTCATGCCAGACTGGAGAGTAACATCACCCGTGAGAAACAAACTTCCCCTTTGCCTCCTGCTGCGGCCACGCTGAGACCACACGCAAGGGCTGGAGGAGCTGTCACTGGCCCAAGTGTGGCTGCACGGCAGGGCTGGGCTCCCGCCAAGCCCACCGCCACCCCACAGGGGCCCGGGGCAGGACAGGATCGCGACCACCACGCTGAGGAGCAGCACCTGGCTGCTCCCCATAGCATCCCGGCTGGGATAGGGATTCTCGGAAGAAAGGGGAATAGTATCCATGAATGCTGGCAGCCAGGGCCCTTCCTTGCTCTTCCCAAACACATAGCAGGTGAAACTGCAGTTTGGGGGTAAGGATGAAGGCTGGGGGCAGCAGGGACAGCTCCAGTGTCCTAAGCCATCGTTTCATTCCTGTGCCCATGTGCTTCAGCAGTTCACCATGCACCGGCACAGCTGCAATGGGCTTGGGCTGCTTGTGCACTGAGGATGTCGAGGAGTAACGCTGCTTATGGCAGGCATCCACAGAGGGTGTTGTGAAATAAAACCATGTGTGGAATCCCATCAGCTCCATCTCCAGCCCATACAGTGCAGTTTTCTCCAGGTCGTGATGGAGCATTGCCTCCAGTCCCTCTTCCGAGAAATGATCTTCTTCCCTGCAGAAAAAATGCCATCCCGGCACTAAGGTCATAGCACTTTTCAGGTTTTACAGTTCCTCACTAAAGTAACATGCTCAGCAAAACCAACAGCATGTGGGCCATATCCCTCAGCAGGGCTCCGGCTGCCTGCAGTGCAAATGGTGCTGATGGTGACTCTGTCTCCAGCAGCCTGCCCAGGTTTACCCACTGTGGTGGGAAGTGATGTGTCCAAACCCAAGAGCTCCCAAGCTGTGCACAGGGTGGGTGCATGGGGCTGAGCAGGCAGCACAGGTGGGGACAGGCAAGGGACAGCTTCTGTCCAGTCTGTCCTCCAGCTTGGCCATCTCCCCACATGGGTCTCCCCTCCCTGAGAAGCTCTTCCTGGGGGCTGAGGCCAGGGAGCAGCATCTGTGTGTCCTGCTGGGCATAGGGCAGGGCCTGGGGACCCACTGGGGACCCACCTGCCCGAAGCAGCTGGGACAGACACATGCTGGGATGGCGCAGCTGTTACCAGTTCCTGGAGCTGACTGGGGCACGCCACGATCAAAGCAAATTTTACTACCTGAAGGGAAAACAAAAAGGATACCTGGGATCTACATGAAAGGACAGCTCTCTTCCAAGCCTTAATTAGGGAAGCAGATATCTGATTGAGGAATTAGGGGAGTTGCACTGTGCCCCGCGGCACTGTCAGCAGCACAGCCGGGCTCCTGCTCCATCCCTGCGCCGCACCAGAAGGACCACAGCACTAATCAGGCCCTTGAATCTGCTCTCAAAGACCAAATAACAGGATGTTGGGCTGAAGCTGGTGTTTGTGAGCTCACTTGGTGTTTGCTGCTTACAGCCCTTCTACTTTGCCTGCTGGCTGCACCTTGGCTCTGAGCCACGATGTCTGCTCTCTGTAGACTTTTCCTTTGGCTGTGAGTGGAGCCAAGCTGGTCCCATGGTGTTTCTCTGTTTTCCCGGGCAGATATTGCCCTTGGCTGCTGGCTTGCCTTCAGGGGTGTAGTTTTCTACAAGTGTTCTTGCAAAATAAACCTGACCGTCCTCTCCACAGCCATTCCACAGCCCACACTGTTTCACCCACTGACAAACAGGACATGCGGCAGCACCCAGACATCACCATCTGCCTGGCTCCATGGGCAGGTCAGCCCATAGCCCGGCTGTGGGGCCCAGTGAGGCCGTGGGGCACAGCTTGGCCATGGGTGCAGGGGGAGAATGGCTCAGCCCCATGTGGCGTGCAGCTGCAGCCCTGGCACACGACTCTTGCTCACGGTGCCGCCAGAAGTGGTTGCAGATGACAGTCTGGCTGTGCTGCATGTTCTGTGAACCACTCGTGGGCCCGAGAAAACCTCCTTGAATCAGAAAAACAAGTGCATGAAGCTTTCATCATCTTCAAAGCTTGCAGCCATGGAGCCATGTCCCATTGAGCGAGGCCAGTCCCAGCCTGGCCATGATTCACGCCAGGTTGCTTTGGCTGCAGTTCACAGAGCGGATGTTGTCCCTGAAATCTGGCATTTTTCAGCGGTGATGGAGCGTGTTCACCAGTCCTGCCATCACCGAGGGGCCATGCTCCAGCACAGAGGCTCACAGCAGCTTTCCCTGCACCTCGAGCCATCCTGGCAGGACCGGCGCAGGATTCCTGGCCGGGGAGCGGCTCAGAGCCACCGCAGGAGGGAGGCTCCGAAAGGACGCGATGGAACTGCTGTCGCAGGCCAGGACACGTTCCGTCCCCCTCCCACCCGTTTGGCTGGAACATGCTGCTCCTGCCCCACCTCCAGGACCCCGCGGCACTGACACCACTGTGAGCCCTGTGCCGGGACAGCCCCGGCAAAGTGAACTCACCCTGATCCTCCGCATCAGCTGGAGAGACGGGGCAGGACACGACCTGCCGTGCCAGAGCCAGCGGCACGGAGCATCCTTCTGACACCAGGGCTGCAGCACCGGCGGCAGCTCCACAACCCCCTGTTGCACTGGGCATGGCACGGGGCTGTCAAAGCTTTAGGTCTTTGCAGCAGAGTCAAACACAGAGCTACGGGTCCAGGAACAGCCTGAAGGATGCTACAGCTGCACTGCAACACAGCCCCCCTTGCAAAAGTTCCCGTCTTGCAAAAATCCGAATGGGTGGTCTGACCTTAATTTGTCTGAGATAAATAAGAACCTGCCTGCTGCCTCCCGTCTGGATGCATTTCATCTGAGATGAAAGGGAGTCTGATGGAAGGGCTGGGAGCTGAACATGTCTTTGCAAGCCAGCCCCAATGGCGCGAGGGATTCAGGGTCACAGCGGGCAGCCAGCTGGGGGACTGAGCCACTTTGCAAAATTAGCTTTATGTTTCAAATATGTTAATTTTTAGCTGCAATTTCCTATGGAAAAAATGTGGTTTCTATTCTGGATGCCTGTCCCTCCGCCCCGGCGTTGGAACCTCTTCCTAAATTCCAGCAGAATTTGAATGGGGTCTGGCGGGGGCCCGGTGAGCTCATCAACCACGCAGACAGGCCAATGGACTCAGGAGACCTTCCTTCATCAGCTGTGACACTGGGGACAGCTCTTGGTCCCTGCTGGTGCTCAAGGTGTGCTGCCCATCCCTGTCCCCACAGCCTGTGGCACCGGAGACAAGCGCTGTGTGTTGGTGGCACCGTTGTCCCCAAGCGCTGTGCGTCCCGGCAGGGCTGGTGACTGCTGTCCTGCTGAAACCCTCAGCTGGTTGAGCTCCAGCTCAACTTATATTCTCCTGCCACAAAGGCCCCATCCTGGGTCCATGGGGACTGACCCAGGCTGGTGGCAGCTGTTCCTCTCTCGTCTGTCCCTCAGGGTCCCGCTGCCGGGAAGGGGCCCTTATCTCTTGCCTGCAGGCTGGGGCACAAGGCAGCGGAGGAAGGGGCCAGGCAGGAGCAGAGGGAGCGAGCCCAGCCATCGGCCCTTTTCATCTGCTCGGGGCAGCCAGGGCGGAGGAGCCGCTTGCCAAAGCAAACTTCAGCCCTGACAATTGCCATTATTATTAACAGCGGTGCTGTGTTTGCACGACTTTATCCCGCGCTGGGGCTCTGGGGGCACAGCGGCCCCTGTGCATGAGGCTACAGCCCTGGATGTGCAGGAGGCCACTGTGAGATGGCCCCGCGGTGACATGGGGCGCTGGGCAGGACATGGCCCCAGCAGCACCAACCCAAGCTGGGGCTGGGGCTGCAGCACCCGTTGGTGCTTGGCCATGGGGGGCAGATGGTTCCTTTGGCAATCCTGGGTGTTTCAGACAGGCTGACTTCCACAAGGAAGCAGGTACAGTGCCGAAGAGATGCTCCTGCCCGAAACACCTCACCAGGGAGGTCAAAGAAAAGCTGAGCAGGTCTGGGATTGCGATGGCCAGGGCAGCGCTTGGCTCCTGCAGCGCCTTTCTGCCATCTCCCTGCAGCACGTTGGTGACACCAGACTCGGTGCCAGGCTCATGGAAGCAACTGGTAACAAAGCATCGAATCTTAGGGGGACACCCCACAGTGCTTCCAACTGAGCTGCATCTGTCTCAGCTGTGTTTGGGGCAGCATCATCCCATGGGGAGCAGGGAGGCCCTGGGCACAGTGACACTGTGATGGATGGTGACCTCTCTCTCTCCCCGCAGTGGATCCCTGTTGCTATTACCCCTGCCAGCACCAAGGGGTGTGCATGAGGGTCGGCCTGGCAGGGTACGAGTGTGACTGCACGCGAACGGGATACTTTGGGGCCAACTGCACCTCCCGTAAGTCCCTCTGTCCCACCGGACCCCTGGCAGCCGTGGGTCCCGGGGCAGCGCTGTGCCCGCAGCACGTGCTCTCACCGGCGGTGACAGTGCAGGTGGGCTGGCGCTCTTAACGAGCTTCATTAGTGGAGCAAGCGGTTTGCCTGGTCTGTCTCCCCCCAGCCGAGTTCTGGACGCGCCTCCGTGACCTGCTGAAGCCCAGTCCTGCCTTCTTCCACTTCATCCTGACCCACTTCACGGGGCTTTGGGACATTATCAACAGCACCTTCATCAGGGACACGCTCATGAGGCTCGTGCTCACAGGTGAGGGGTTGAAGTGGGTCTTGGGGTGCAGCAGGACTTGGGGATTCCCGGGCACCAGCAGAGGTGCAGGTGGGGGTGGCACTGCTGCAGTGATGCTGAGCAGCTCCCGCGGGCACCAGGCTTGAGGCACCACCGTGGGACGCCCAGGGTGGTTGTCATCCTGTCAGCCCATCGTCCTGCCGGGCCAAGCAGCAGCGGGGCACGGGGGAATGTCAGGCTGGGCTGCCTGTGTGTCCCCAGCCATGTGTCCCCAGCCGTGTGTCCACAGCTGTGTGTCCCCAGCCGTGTGTCCCCGGCCGCACACCAGGCTAGCAGCCAGCTGGAAGACAGGAGTGACGCTCAGCACGCTGTGCTCTCTGAGCCCAAAGTGCTCTTTAAACAGTGGCACGGAACGCAGCCTGGGGAAATATGGAGCTGGCCCTTGTAACTCATGTCCCCACATTCTGCACTTTGCATAAATATTTAGGTTCCAGCCCTTGGAGCTGCAGCGACACATTCACAAGGCTTTGGCTGTTGATTTTACTGTTTCTGTGTGGTTGTCATCTCATTCATCATCCAAGAATCCACTTAGTACATCAGTGCAAACCCTCTTCTTCTGCAGGGAAATGCAGCCTTTAAAAGGCTCAGAGCACAGCCCGGGACGCCTGTGTGCCATTGCCGCTGGGACCTTTCTGGTTTTTGGGGTGTCGGGGAGGGCGTCTGGCAGCACTGAGTGGGTAGGCAGGGGCTGGGGACAGAGCCCATGGGGTGCTGCCCCAGGCCCCATGGTGCTGACCTCCTCTCTCCTTTCAGTTCGTGCCAATCTCATCCCCAGCCCCCCCACTTTCAACTCTGACTATGGCTACATCAGCTGGGAGGCCTACGCCAACGTCAGCTACTACACCCGCATCCTCCCGCCCGTGCCGGACGGCTGCCCGACGCCCATGGGGACCAAAGGTTCGTGGCTGGCGCAGGGGTCCGGCCCCACGCGGTGTCAGCCGTGGGGCTGAGTCACCACAGCAGCACCCTGGGTCCATACTTCATGCAGTATCCGTGTTTCCTACCTGCTCATGCTGAAGCTTTCGCGGCCGTGGATGATCCACGAGCTGCTGCTGGCAGTGCCCTGCGGTGCCACCCTCCCGCAGGCAGGACAAGCTTGATGGCATCTGCAACACTGCTGGGGTGGCTCTGGTTGAGCTGCTGGGGATGTTGTAGCCTGTGCAGGAGGGCTGCGCGGTGTCTGTGCAGATGAGTCCATGCTGGTGCTGCAGCAGACACAGCAGCGCTTGCCAACAGCCCCGTGGTACCGGTACCGCTGACCTCAACCCCCGTCCTTCGCAGGGAAGCAGCAGCTCCCCGACCCCCAGCTCCTGGCGGAGAGGTTCCTGCTGCGGCAGAAGTTTGAAGCTGATCCCCGAGGCACCAACCTGATGTTCGCCTTCTTCGCCCAGCATTTCACCCACCAGTTCTTCAAGACGTCTGGGAAGATGGGACGTGGCTTCACCAAGGCGCTGGGGCACGGGGTGAGGGCGCTGGAGAGGGCGGTGTGGGGCACGTGGGGAGCAAGGAGGGGGCCGGGGTGCACAGGGCCTTTCGGGGCAGCCTTGACTCCATGCTCTCCTGGCAGGTGGACCTTGGGCACTTGTATGGGGACAACCTGCAGCGGCAGCACCAGCTGCGACTCTTCAGAGATGGGAAGCTGAAATTCCAGGTACCAGGCGGCACAACCAGTCTCAGCCCTGTGATCCAGGGCTGTTTGAAGCCCACGTCCCTCTGGCAGCTGCCAGTCCAGAGACTCCTGGGAGCATCAGGAGACCCCAAGTGCTGTACGAGACCCAGGGCTGGTTCCCCATGGAGAGTGCGCCAGGGTCCCCGCAGCAGCTGCTGGCTGGAGGGAAGAGCTTTGGGGTCAAGCTGCTCTGGTGGCAGCAGGTACCCGCAGCCAGGGCTGTGTGGGGGAGGTGTTTCCATCCTGCTCAGTGCCTGCAGGAGAGTGGCCGTGGTGCCCGTGGGGCGGCAGCTCCCAGCTGGGTATGCCGTCACAGGTTGGTTTTCTCCCCTCCTCCCTTTCTACCATTCTGTCCTTGTCTCTCTAAGGTGGTGGATGGAGAGATGTACCCCCCCACGGTCACCGATGCTCCGGTTCACATGGTCTACCCGCCCGGCATCCCCAAGGAGCGGCAGCTGGCGATGGGGCAGGAGGTGTTCGGGCTGCTGCCCGGGCTCTCCATGTACCAAACGCTCTGGCTGCGCGAGCACAACCGTGTCTGCGACATCCTGAAAGCGGAGCATCCCACCTGGGGCGACGAGCAGCTCTTCCAGACGGCGCGTCTCGTCCTCATCGGTGAGGAGCCCCGTGTCCCACCGCCCGGGCAGGCCCCAAGGAGTTTGCTGGTCTCTGTTTGTGGGTGCAGGCCAGGCTGGTTTGAGAGGCTGGACAACTTTATCTGGCAGCCTTCTGGAGATCATTTGCTTTCGTCCGTATAGCAAATATTTGCTTTGGTTAATCAAAAAAATTAATTTTGAATGATTTTGTCATAATTTTGAATTATTTCTTTTTGATGTTCTATTACAAATTTCCTATAATCTCATGAAAAGTAATTTTCGACCAAAATCCAGAAAAAAGCCACGTCAGCACATTATCTCTAAGCAGCACATCAAGGTTGGCTTCCTCCAGAACCATTTTGGTTTTGGCGGAATGACTCTTGCTGGTGAAAAAAACCATTCACTGACAAATTCCCAAGCATCTCAACAAGGCCGTGGTCAGGGAGGTGCCAGGCGGTGGCTGCTGGGATGCGCTGCCGCGGCCGGTGGGGAACAGCACTCGCGTGCAGAGCTGACGGCTGCTCCTCTTGCCTCCTGCCCAGGGGAGACCATTAAGATTGTCATTGAAGATTATGTCCAGCACCTCAGCGGGTACTTCTTCAGCCTCAAGTTCGACCCTGAGCTGCTGTTTGGGACACAGTTTCAGTACCGGAATCGCATCGCGGTGGAGTTCAACCAGCTCTATCACTGGCACGGGCTGATGCCCGACTCCTTCATCATCCAGGGGCAGGAGTACAGCTACGAGCAGTTCCTCTACAACACCTCCATGCTCATGGACTACGGTGTGGAGGCGCTGGTGGAGTCCTTTTCCAAACAGGTTGCAGGAAGGGTAAGGTCCTGCTCTCCCCTTCTTGCCAGCACCAGGGCTGTGGGACCCAGGGAGGGATGCTCGTGGTACCTGGGCAGGGATGCTGGTGGTACCCTGAAGGCAGTGCCGTTACCGCAGTAACAAACATTCCCTTCAGCAGTGGGTCATATGTCACATATAGTCTTCTAACCAGGGCAACACCTGACAGGCACGTCATGAGTCCTCCTCACCAGCACCGTAGCAAGGCTGGGCTTTGGCAGCCCCGTTTGCCTGGTCTCGGCTCTGTAGCAAACACCATGGTGACACCAGGAGCCTGCGGTGAGCTGGGATCTCCTGCCCAGACGGGCTGTGGAGCAGCCTGGGCACGAGCAGCTCGCCTGGCGCTGTTCTTTGCTGCCATCACATGGATGTTTTCTTCCAAGTGGTTACACCCACAGATGTGACCTTCTTAGCTCCTGCAAAGCAGCGAGGCTGAGGTGCAGACCCACTGCTTTTTGGGTGTTCGGGTTCTCCCTGTGACCCTAAACCCCCATAATCTCCCTCCTCCTCCCAGGCCAGTGGGTCACCATCCATCTGGGGCTTCTCCCTGACCCACCCTGGGAACAGAATCAGCTTTCACCCAAGCTGCTCTACAGCTTTTTGTTGCATTGTCCAGTAATTCCCCACCCCCTCGCTGCTGTGATGATGTGCTGGTCTCCATGACACTGTGCCCAGGACATGGATGCTTTGGTGCGGTGGCTCCTCTGGAGTGGATGCTGGTGCCACATTGTGCCTTACATTTGCTCCTTCTTGTTTTCTCACCCTCCAGATCGGTGGGGGACAAACCATCAATGCCAATGTCTTGAAAGTGGCTGTTGGGGTCATCAAGGAGTCCCGGCAGCTGAGGCTCCAGCCGTTCAACGAATATCGGAAGAGGTTTGGCATGAAGCCCTACAAGTCCTTCCAGGAGCTGACAGGTAGGGCTGCGGCGCTGCTGTGGGAGCTCCCGGGGCTTTGCTGGGGCAGCGCAGACGCTCTGTGCCCTCAGGTGGGGTGTGAGACCAGGAGCTGCCACCCACCGCTGGTCCCAGCAGAGCAGCCGCTCCTGCCCAGATCGTCACCCTCACACGGGGGCACGGGGCTGGTGCTGTTACCCACAGCAAGGACAGTCCTTACCGAGGGGCGATTCCCTTGCTGAAGCCCTCTGATGTTCACTTGGTGCAGGAGAGGAAGAAAAGGCAGCAGAGCTGGAAGAGATGTATGGAGACATCGATGCTCTGGAGTTCTATCTGGGCTTGCTGCTTGAGAAACCTCAACCAAACGGGATTTTTGGAGAAAGCATGATTGAGATCGGATCTCCGTTTTCCCTGAAGGGGCTTCTTGGAAACCCCATCTGCTCCCCAGAGTACTGGAAACCCAGTACATTCGGCGGAGCAACTGGCTTTGAGATAGTCAATTCAGCATCACTCGAGAAGCTTGTGTGCCTCAACGTGAAGAAATGCCCATACGTGGCGTTCCAGGTGCCGGATGCTGCAGAAAATTGCAGCCCTCGGGGTGGTGGATCATCTGCTGAGCTCTAGCGCCAGGACAACCTGCCCAGGTAGAGACTGTCCTCACCACAGTGCCGGCCGAGCTGAGCTGCCGGCCGGGCACTGAGCGTCCCCTTCCTTCCTGCAGGCAGCCATGGGGACACGGGGACATGCCCACCCCTGTGCTGAGCGGGACCAGGGCAGAAGATGGTCCCACCCTGGGTGTCCTCCACACCAGCCCTCGAGGAGAGGCTGGTACCAGCTCTGCGAAAAGCTCAAGTGCCTCAGGAGCGCAGCTGCCACCGCTGTCCTCAGCAGACCCAATTCTCTTGCTTGCCAATACCTCGCACTAAGCCAGCTTTGGGGTTCCCCAGGTGACACCCATCTCCCTGAGATACTCTGGACTCCCCTGTGCTTTGTCACCCCCTGGGCCACACAGCTTTCCAGCATCAGGCCACCAGCAGCTTCTCTGCCTCAGGGACAGAGGAGCAGAGCCCAGGGAGCCCTCGTGGTCCTTCCTCCTGTGCTGCGGCCGGTTCAGCTGCTGAGCAGCCCAGGGGAGGCAGAGGGGGCTGGTGACAGCGCTCAGAGGGACAGGGAGGACACGCCATATGTGGTTGTGCTGGCCCAGCAGCAGCTGAGCTTGCAGCACGAACCTGCCCTGATCCGCTTCTCCTGCAGCAGCTCTGGATCGTCCACCCACCGTGCCCAGCACACGGGCACGGCCGAGACACGGCCAAGGAGAAGGAACCGAAGCAACATCTCTGCAGAAGGAGACTGGGGAGAAGTGTCAGATCAAACCTCCAGCACCTCCAACCCGCCGGCTGGGACCCCGGCGCACACCGCGGGCTGCCTGGGCAGGGCTGCTCCGAGCAAGGTGCTGCCTCTGCGCAAACACAGCGGTGAAGTCTCTTCCACCCGATGATCAATACACTTCCCTGCAGTAATAGCTCAGCAAATGGCATCCCCAAGGCACACAGAGCACGATTCCGTCCTGCTCCAGCACCGCACACAGCCACCAGCCCTCACTGACATAATGACATGGTAGCTGGCAAGCCACTGTCACTGCCTTTGGATCCCCTTCAGTTCCCAATTCCAAGAGAACGGACGTTTAGAATAATAAATGATTTTTAAAACTTCTCTCATTTCCTCCAGCCAGTTTCCAAGCTTTGTCTCACCAGCACCAGAGACATTGCTCCCTCTTTCTCGCAGGGTTCTCCACCCTGACCCCCTGGGAGACAAGGAGAACCAGGGCAGAGGGTCCTGGTACAAGGTACTGCCCCAAAACCTGGGGCCAGGCAGTACATGAGGGACAGGGCAGGCCAGCAGATGTGGTACCTCCAAGGCAGATAGATCCAGGTGGAGACAGCCTCCTCCATAGCCTCTGTTGCCATTCCCGGGGGGCAATATGAGGACGGATGGTGGTGTTGGCCATTTGGGGAGGGAGCAACAGTCCTGTGATGTCCCACCTTCTGCCCTGGAAGTTTCAGTCATTTGAACAACAACATCTCTTCCAGCTGTGCCACCAGCTCCCACATGGCGCAGCCCAGGACAGCAGAGCATCTCCCTCCTGTATCTCACCCTTCCGCCAGCTGGAAAAGCTTTGCAATGGTTTCTTTGGAGGGGCAACATGTACCAACCCCAGGAACAGCATCTGACACATACTGAAACCTGCTCCTCCGTGATCCTGGGGACCCACAGCCCCACACGTGGAGCCTCCCCCAGCCCAGCGCTGCCCAGCCCTTGCGTGCTCTTTGTTAGTCTTTTGGTTTGCAGAAATCACTCACGTCCTCACCAGCTTGGCCATCGCAACGTGCAGCCAAAGTAGAAGGCAGCAGTTTGCATCTAAACACGGTGTTTAGTCAGGAGCATCCACCAGCCTCACCAAGGCCAGGGCTCCAGGTGTCCCCGGGACCGCGAGCTCCGGGTACGGTGCAGAGGCCGTGCTGCCAGACCTACCCGTTGTCCGAGCTCTGGGTAAACACGGCTCACAGGACATCCTCTGATTTTCTAAACAACATCTCCAAGGGGCCCAGCTGCAGCTTGCCCGCACAGGGACGGACGCGGACAGAAGGACAGCACTGCCTGCGCTCCTGCGGCACGAGCGGCAACGATGAAAACCTTTGTCTCTGCTTGTGCGACCCCTTCAGCGATGATTCACCGAGCAGGAGGTTGTTACCGACCAGAGCCGACCGCACAAGGAAGCTCAACTCTCCGCAATGCTTTTCCGTGCGAAGCGGTCCCTGCGGTTGGAGGGAAGGGCAGAGGTTGCAGCTGCGCTGCAGCTGCTCCGGGTTTCCTCGCGGGCCGCACGCACCCCTCCGGCCCCATGCTCCGCAAGATCCACGCTGCAAAGCCCTTTAACCACATGCTGGCAAAAGTAAGTCAGGTCCTGATGGTGAAAGGAAAGGCAAACCCCCATCTGAGTACAGCACCGGACTCCCCCGAGCCCGCCCCACGGGCCCCTCCGTGGCGCGATTGCACAGGAACATCTGTTTAGATTTTCAATAAAGGCGCATTTTGAACATTTTAGAAAGAAGAGGTAGAATGAAGGCGAAAAAGAATCCATATGAACTTCTCTTTGGTAAATCTTGTCCCTCACTGCCTGGCACCCAGGTCAACACTGCGATTAAATGCCCGAGTTAAGCTCATTCCGTGATTTCATTCCTGCCCTTGCCGAGCAGTGGCTGCGCCTCCTTGTGCATTCACGTCCTGTGGCCAAACTCCGCTGGTTGTATTGGAACATCATTAAAAAGGAGCCAGCCCAGGTGATTTTCCACTCCTGTTTCCCCACGCAGAATCACTCCCTCCTGCAAACCCCATTGTTTCCGGCTGCCCTCTCCCTAGTGGGGCTGCCTGCCCAACCCAAAATGTTCCCCAGGGCAACACAACCTACCTGACAAGTGGTTTTTCCAACTCCTATTTATAGTACTTCTTGCAGATGAAAATCGGACACAGAGATGACTTAGACCTGGTGCATGTACCTTCTTGATCTGCGGGGGTATCGCACCACCCAGACCAGGCTGCGGCCACGGGGACGCACAAAACCCCGCGGGAAGAGCCGAACCCAGCGGGGCCGCGTCTGCACGTCCGTCTGTGCTGGGGAAGCAGCAGAGAAAACGGGACGAGGAAAGGACAGACGGCAAACACAGAGCACACAGCACCTCAGTCTTGTGTGTTGGGACTTCACCGTGCATTAACCTACTGTCGTATCATAGATATACAACCAGCGTAAATGTCTCAAAACACTTAACGGAGACAAACACCAACCTCATCGTCCAGGACCAGCCGCTTTCCTTCTGAGCTCTCTTGTCCTGTTAAAATATTTTAAGAAAACTTGCTTTTTATTTACAGCCGAATTGTGCCTGTAATCTGACCGAATTAAAAAGCACCCTTTATTCAAAACCAAACCGTTTAGCAGGAATGCATCAATGTCAGTGAGGTTCTGACGGTGAGAGAACAGAACGGCCTTGGGGGAAGGAGAGGCCCCTGATCAACCCAAAGCCTGACCTCTCCATGCCAAGTTTTATTTTAGGTAGGTGTTTGTGCAATTTAATTTTCACTTTAGTCCCCAGATGTCTATATAAACACACCCCAATTCTTCATCTGCAGGTCAGGACCACATCTATAATTAAGAGAAATAAAGCAGAATTTAACACTACAACCAAAACATTTCAGACACAACATGAGTACGAGTTGTAGTTTTTATTTTTATTGAATGGATGAAGGACAGACCCTTAGAAATTAATAACTAACCTCTTCTAAATCAGGTTTACTTTGTTATATTGCTTAATGCACATTAAGAATGTTGGTTTTTTAGGGCACACAACTACCAGTTGGTCAATTTGGAAGGATTTAGAAGCTACAGAAGCAGCAGCAGCAGAGCCCAGCACTGCCTCATGGCGCGGCTTCTCCCTACCCCTCTCCCCCTTGTATCATATTTATTACATTGTTCCAATCAATGATTAATTGGATTCAGACCTTCCTTCCCCCACCTTTTTGATATTGGCACCATAAACCACGTCTCATCTACCCGAGCTCTGGCCATGGACAGCAGGAGTCACCTCGCCGCAGGACGGGCTGTGACCCCATGGGAGCTCTGCTGCCACACGGGCCAAAAACCCACTTCATAAACATAAACCACGCCAAATCGCATCCCAAATATCAATTACAGCTCTTTGATTCTTTCATTCCTTAAATGTGCTGATATCCATGCTCAGTGATTTCATTTCACATAACTTTCATGGGGTTTTTTCTGCAATTCTGAGATGAAAAGAAATCATTTCTTACCACATTTTAAAATCTCGATTTCTGCCAGTTTCCCTTAAAACAGCTACAATTCGTGCCAGTTCAGTAAGTTTTAATTACCAATTATTTTTCTGCCTGTACTACTTTTAAAACACAGTTCAAATAAATACAATTACAAATTCTTCCTTTTCTATTCTAAGATTCATTCTTACTAAGAACCTGGTGCTTACACAGAGACATTTTAATTTCCTTCTGGTGTTCTAAAACACCCCACGGAAAACTCGCAATTAAATTTAATAATTAAACACAGCATTACACTGGGTCACATACTTAGGTAACAATAGTCTACTTTCCTCAAAATTAAAAAATAACAAGCGAAATGAGCAATGCACGAGAAAGCAAACATGTTGTGATATCAAATGAAGTACGTGGAGAGGATCCAATAATAAGGGAGCACAGAGTGCACACTCGCCTCTCAGGATCTCACTTCAAAATTGCCAACGGTCCCCAATTGCCCCCAGGTTCCCTCGTAGCACCAGCTGGGTGGGAGGAGCATGAGCTGCAATGCACCAGGAGCCCTGAAAATCACTCCCCCGTATTGTGATCTGGTTTATGAAATAAGTAGAGCATGAACAAAGTAAATAAACGCACCTTAACGAAATGAAATCGGTGACAAAGGGTAATGCCAAAGGTGCTGCAGGAGGGGAGCACAATACCCGGCTGTTGCATTCAGCAGCAGTGATGCCCGGGAAGAGAGAAACGGGCTCGGCTGGCGCTGGGTGGCTTTATTCGGAGTCCAGCAGTGGGAGTCACCCCGCGGTTTTGGGGAAGATGAGAACTTTAACATCAGTAGCACTGAGCAACTGGAACACCGCAGTGCTGCTTTTGAGATGGCTATTTGTTATTTTTCGCAAAGGACAGAGGGAAAACTTGCAGTCTGCACTGGGGTTTCAGCCCCGCTCCACGATATTTTTGTGCTAGTGAACTCCACGGATGCACGGTGCAGAGCCAGGCTCCCAGAGAGCGAAACCGGGACCGCAGTGATGATTTGATCCCGCTGAACACCCTGTGCAGAAACTGGATCCTGAGCTTCAGAGAAGGGAACCAGCTGCAAAGAAAGGGGCTGCTCCTGCCCCTGCATCATGGAGTTGCTCCTGCCCCCTGCATTGGGGAGCTGCTCCTGCCCCTGCATCGGGGAGCTGCTCCTGCCCCTGCATTGGGGAGCTGCTCCTGCCCCTGCATCGAGGAGCTGCTCCTGCCCCTGCATTGGGGAGCTGCTCCTGCCCCTGCATCGAGGAGCTGCTCTGTCAACCTGCGGCTGCTGTCCCACACAGCCCCGGTCACCCCCCAGCTCCAGGGGTTATCACCACTCAAAACACACCTGGTGACCCAGCTGAGGCAGATGGCAGAAATGAACTTTAGCATGGACTCAGTGACTTCAGAGAGAGACTGAATTCTGAGGCTATTCAATTCCTAATTCTGCATTTTGCCAGCAAAATTCTCCTTGATGCTGTTCAGCACATGTTGGAGCTCTTCATATCTTTCTTAAGAGGCAGGGACCATTTTCTGATGGAGTGACTGCTATGAACGCTAAGGGTGGGCATTTTAAAACCCAGTAATATATTAGGAGCTGTAACTGAACAAAGAGTTTCTGATTTAAGTCTCAGGCAAGGTTAAAGAAAGAAGAACCCTTTCCAGCTGAAAAGTAATTTTCAGGATGAAGTCAGGGCTGTTGTTACTCCTGAGAAAGGAACAACAGTCTGATGTAAAGTGTTAGGACAAGAAGGTACTTCCAAGAAGGAGACTGCAAACGGGGGATCAGAAGACGGGGCCTTGCAGTGCTAACTGGCAGCAGCTCAGCTCCAGGTTAGGAAGTGTCTTGAATGCTTAAAAACTTCTTTATTCGCAGTCTCAATTCTGACCTTAGTGAGGAGGTGGCCACATCTCGAGCCAAGCGGTGCTCACGCGCACTGCTTCAGGAAAGCTCTAACAACTGACCAGACAGAGCTGACCCGAGAACATAATGTTTAAAAAAATACAGTGATTTGGAGAATGGAGATGACAATGCACAATTACCTAAACTTACTGAATTGTGTTAGAATTCCATGTTTAGTAAAATACATTTTAATTGCATAAAAGCAAGACTGTTTCAGTGCATACATTATTGAATTAAGAAAATATTAGGAATTCCTTATGTTATTTTTAACGTGCAAAAGTCGAAGTGAACAAAGGGGAAGAATATGTATCCCCACTAAGGAAGAAGAGAGCAATCCCTAGCACAAGAACACCCCACAGCACAACTACACCTACTGGCCCCTCGGTACAACCGGTTCAGTCGATTTCCAGGTCACTGTCCTCGCTGTAACACGCGGATGGGTTGCGTATAGAAGTCAGGAGCACCAGGTCTTTTTCTGGAAGCAAACCACACTCCTGCAGAAAAGCCTCCAGGTCTACGGCAAAAAAATCTTCTCCGAGCTGGTCGGTGATTCGCACAAAATTGCCGATGAGCTCACCGGCCTTGTAGACCAGCAGAGCCGGCAGGGCGTTGTTAGTGAAGCGGGCGCTGGCTCCAATGAGCGAACTCTTCACGCGGCAAAATTTCACCGTCGGATACTCGGTGGCCAGGCAGATCATACAGCCGTTCAGGGACTCGGTGCCGGGGATATCCTCTTCATAAATATGGATCATGATCAGTGTGCTCTTGTGCTCTTTATCAACTGTGTCCAAAAACGCTTCTCCGCTGGTAATCTCAAAAACCTGTTTAAACTGCTGCCCGCTGTACAGCTGCTGTCTCATCTCCTCCATCCGCTGCTTCCTGTACCGCTGTAAAAATTCCTCATCGTCTTCATCGTTGTGAATCATGTTATATTCTTGTAACGTCATCTAAAAACACATACAAAGATACATGAAAAAGACCCGCAGCACCATACGGATAACTTATATAATTTAAATCCAGAGGATTAATGTGGGTCACTCGTCTTTAATGATGGCAAAGTATAACTCACGAAGGCTCAGGCACCCTCTGTATTACATTCTATTTTGATCTAATTAGAAACCACGTCCAGCAGGTACAGCGATTTCAGCTTTGGGAACTCTGGTTTCCAGGGGCTGCACTAATAACACCAGTGGCTGCTCCACGCTCCCACCTTAACTCAGGTTAATGGTGGCTCTGTGCTTCCACCAAGCCACGAGCACCGATTTGGGCACCCGAAGTATCACTAAAATGCAAAATAATTAAACTCGACAACACCTGGCAAACACATTTCCAGAACACCTCCTGTGCTCCTGTTCACTGGGAGAAACAACAGAGATCCACCGCTAGAACAAGGGTTCCTGTGTGCTGGAACTGAGAACATAAAACACGCGAGTGGCATTTCAATTCCTCTGTGCCGTGCTACCTTTCCATTGATCTTTTCCTGAAGCTCTTTCTGCTTCTGCTTATCAGTCTCTTCGTCCAAGTGAGATCGACACGTCATGGATAATTTTTTAATGAGTCGTTCCATTTCTCTGCGCTGCTCCTGCCGCTGCTCAGTCTCCAGTTGTTTAAATCTCCGCCAGTCATTAATGACTCCTTTGGGACCTGAAATTAAGTATGACGACAGTTGGTATCAAAGGGTAACAAAATTACACCTATAATTCAAAATTCAAGCAATAAGCCGGTAGGAAAATAGTGGCCCTCATGAAATTTTTAGATACTGTGCAAAATCTTGAAATGAAACAAAAGTAGTAAATTGCCACTGACATGTCCTTGAGCTTGTATCTGTTTTTTTAGTCTAAGAAGACTGAAGCTTATCTAACTAGGCTACTCTCAAAATTGTCCTAAAGATTATTCTGAAGATTAATATCGGTGCTCCTGAAATAGAACCACCAGCCCTCAACTGCTTCTTAGACTGCAGCAGGAAATGATCCATCTCTGATACAGAAAACCAGGACTCTCATCTAGAAAAATGCATTTTAGAAAAACACATGAATTTTCCAACCAAGTCTATACAAAGCAATTTGTTTGATATCGGGATACCTGTGTTGACAGCGCTGCCATCGCTGCAAAGCTCCACCTCCCCAACACCCTCGGGAATGCTGCTCTCCCCTTCTTTATCTTCTTTCTCGCTGTCTTCATCCTCACCCTCACTGCTGCTGTAGTAATACTGGAGCTTCTCACCCAGCAGTTTGTCATCCAAAGTAGTCATTATGCCCTAAAAAATAAGTTAAGAAAGCAGAGAATGTCTCTTAATCAAATACACACCACTTTAAATGCATAACGATGGTCCCTTACCACCTCAGAGCAGCTTTTTAGCCACATGAGAGCAGTTCCTAGCCCACCATCAAACAGCCTGCGCTGCAGACAGCCACGGGAGCGAATTCTGAGTCACAATTTCAAACTCGTTGGAGTTAAAACCCTTTAGGAATAGAACCGTTTTGAGGCGCACTAGTGCAGGAACACTTTATGTGTCTTCTCATTCACAGAGCATTAGTTTTCTGACTTTATTTGGGAGTCTCATCAGCCTCACTCAGTTCCACAAGGTTGATTTTCCAGTTATTGCAATTTGAATTCCCAGTATCACCTGTGTTATTTTAACAATGATTTGAGCTGAAAAACGACCGACGTAATTAATCAAATTAACATGTTCTGACCTGTATTACTTTCCAGTCTCTCAGAAACAAGCTTCTATCAACACCTGGAAGAAGAAATTTCAGATTACATTGATTCAAATTGCTGAAGACAATGCCTTCTGCAGAAAGTCAGTACATTAGGCAAGACAGCAAATGCAAGGAAAAGAGTTTCAAGCAAATGTAACTGTGGTTGCTGTTTAATAAAAAAAGGTTATTCTCAAACACAGAAAACGCTCTTTTGAGTATTGAGACAGAAGATACAAATCTTAAGCTCAGTGCTACAATTTCATGACCAGGCTAAGAACTAAGGTATCAAAAGCAGGATCTTCACGTCTCTCATCCTTCCTCCCGAACACTGACCACTCTGGTCACCTTCACAGCGCCAACAGCTTTGTCTGGATGGACAACACAAAGTTAGATGCTGACAAAGTGACTGCAGCTATCCTAAAAATCTTCACTTGCCCCCAAGTTAAACGTTTTCTTTATCTAAAACATCTTCTGCTGACCAGAAACCAAGCCCAGCAGCACCCACCCTCCAAAGGAACACGCGTCACTCTGCAGGGCTCTACAGCCAGCCCCGTTACCGTGTATTTTAATGGTTGCTCGATGATCTCGAGGGTCTCATCCAGACAAAATGATTTAACGTATTTGACAAAGACACCCCGAGCAACGGATGGATGGAAAGGGCTTTCAGCTTCCCTGCAGGCTCCGCAGCGGTTAAAACCAGGATAAACAGATCACGGGAGAGCGCCAGATGGGTCGGGATTACCGGGCACTGGGCCGGGATTACCGGGACCGCTCCTGGCGCCGCAAACCGCTGTTAGAACCGCGGATCCTCCGCCGGGACCAGCGGGCGATGCAAAGGTTGAAAGCGGAGCCGTTCGGCTCCAGCAGCAACGGGCGAGTCCGTTCGCACCCCCCGCCCCACTCCCCCCGCCCGTTCCCCGCAGGCTGTGCCCCCGCCCCCAGTGTCCCGGGGACCCGCGCCCCGCCCCGGGCTCGGCCGGCAGCGGCTGGACCGAGCGGCGCTCCCAGGGCGGCCCCGAACCCTCGACCCCCGGCCCGGCCCGGCCCGGCCCGGCCCAGCCCCGCCGCCTCACCCGCTCCCGCCGCCTTCCGGGGCCGCCGCGCGGGGCACGGTGGGAAGGGGGAGGAGCCAGCGCCGGCTCCGCCCCCGCCGCGGCCCCGCCCCCGGCCCGGTTAAACGAGGAGGCGATTAAGGTGGACAAATAATTTTTATTCGTGCATGCAAATACATGTCAATACTGCAAACTTCTTCCATCAAGTCTCTCAAACACGGAAAACCAGGATGCTCAGCCCCGTGACCGGCCAACGCCACAACCTCCGCACATCAGCGCGACAGCAAACACACACGGCACCCCCGCCGGGGCCCCCCTACGCTACCACAAGGGAAACATGACCATTGGGAACCCAAAACCGAAATAAACGGAATAGAATTTACTCCCCCATATATCCCCATTTCATTTTACAGATTTTTAAATTATAGTTTTAAATAGAAGCTGAGAATGCGCCATAAAAATGAGCATTAAATCCATCGTAGCGATGGTGCCTGCTTTATACATGATGGGTGTACACCATCTTTTATTTCATTTACATTTCAATCGAACAATAGATTTGCAAAGAAAATGTCTAATACAGACGTAAAAATATTCACACTAGAGCTTCACAATCGGTTGTACAATTGACAAACAGGCCTCTTTTCCCAAACTTTCCAGCTAAGCAAATTTATAAAATATAATCAATGCAACAAGAAAAAAAATTTTCTTTAAAACTTCCAGGGAAAAGAATACGCAATAAACAGTATAAATGCGGACAGCAGATGCTGCAAGCTAACCACAATACTTCTGAGTGGCTGTACAGTGGGTATGTGCAGTACAAATCAAAGCCACGTGTGTTGTATCACAACTACCGTATAATGTACTTGTTTGCCCAGCTAAGAAAACGCATGCACTTCCATGCCTTGAACGGAGATCTACTCTGGATAAACCCATGGGCTATGTGCAAATGACCTTGGCTTTTGGCAGTAATAAATGGAGCCAGGCTGGTTTATTTCAGCTTTTACAGCAAAATCTTGAGTGATTAAAAGCTTCCACAAACATCCTCCTCAAATAACGGAGTATAGGGTTATGTATAGTATTGGTCATTGTGATAATTGAGGTTTGGTTTATTCCATCACTGACAGTTGGGGTTTTTCCTTGCCGTGCTCCCTTGCCAGCAGAGACACACGGCGACGGCCACTGCCAAAGTCAGTTCTGCTGGAAAACCGGGTCATTTCAAACGCACATTTATTGTGTTCTGCTTGCAGAAGGGGTCCCTCGCTGAGAGGGAACTTCCTAACAAAGGGCTTAAACTACAACGTAAAGAATGGACTTTTACATACTAGAGACAATCCGATCGTTTCTCATTTTGTTACATTCTGAAATTCAACATCTTCCTTTAAGAACAGTCTAATAATAATGAAAAGTCTGTTCACAAATAGGACCGAGGAGCTGCTGGCACACAGTGTGCATGCACAGCAACAGGTACAACTTGACGACGTGTGCTTTAATAAAGCAAACAAAAACAACGTTGGGAACTATTCTCAGTTTAGATCAAGTTCTATTAAGCGTTCTTTCCTCAGCTGTTCTGACCACTCCGTATCGCTCTGTACCTCATCCATACAAACCCAGCATTCAGCTCTTGAGTACGGGATAAATTAAAAATTCAATTGTGTCATCAAAGCACCAAAACCTTCCAAATTAGGCTTCTACGAAGAGCAATTAAGAGTTTATGTAATCAGCTGCATACAACTTTTGTTTTTCCCCTCTAAATCAAATGTCAAACTTTGGTGTCCCTGTACTCGACCAGCAAGAACCAACGCCAGTTTGCTGTGTACAGTCTTAACCTTTCCTCTGAAGGGTCTAGTATACATTCTACAATGCAAAAATCTGCATAAACACTAAGATTCATTTCTTGTCACCTGTTTACAGGAACAAAATATCAGTAGCAGGGCAATCACTCTGCTCTAAGTACACGTTCAGAACGTACAGGTCATCACTTCGCACACACACATTCTCCCAGCACAAGCATTAGTCTCTGTTAAGACCTATGTGGGAAATGAGGCAAACCAAGGAATGAATCCAGGTAGTGAGGCAACACAATTAACTTAGATACTAATAATTCCCGTATCTCTTGCATGTGAAATCTCTGCTGCACCCCTAGCAGGGGGGGAAAAAAAATAAAAGGCAAACCAAAACAACCCAAAATGCTTGTCCAAGCAAAGCAAAAGAGCCAATCTCTTTCCCCAGTCTGCTATGGGCCTTTTTCCGACAGCACAGGTAAGTTAGGCCAAAACTCAAACAGGAATCGCTGCCATCAACACACAAAGATTAGTCACTGTCTCTCAGTGTCAGAAAACAAGCCCTTCCATAGCCCAAAGGCACCTGGTTTACAACCAGACAAATGAATACATACTTGTTTGGATAGGGTCAAGGGCTGAAACTTCACCAAAGCAGAAAGCCAGAGCTGGGTTCCCACCTGCAGCTTCTTGTCAGGGCACTGGAAGGCACACAGTCAGTGTGACAACTGTAAGACAAAGCTGGCATGCTGTTAAACCCCCCCGAGTTCTTCCGCCTGTCATCCTATATATAAAATAATCAACTAAAAAAACCCCAGCCTCGGTTAAGAACCAACTTTCCATGTGAAGTGTCCTAGAGAGCTGCGTTATCGCGGGACCTCCTGCTGCAGACAGGAGCACAGAGATACAGCTTTCTCAAACACGCCGGGGCGGCCGGCAGGAATATGTCAGGCTTATGTAATTTCACTGGACAAACAGGCAAATGTGTGTAAGCAGCTCATCCCAATCCTCCTCCAGCAGAGCACAACCAAGTTTTTAAAATTGTAATTTTAAAATTAAAAAGTTAAGGTAAATACACAATCAATTTATGTAGTATATATTCACCCTCAGATCATGCTGAAGATGTTCTGTGGAGTTCTGGTGCACAGAGGGCTCTTTCCCTGAGGGCAAATAAGGACTTCTCAAACCTTTATATTTTCTCTATTTTTGTAACAAAATAGCAATTTAAAATTTAAAAATCTTTTAAAAAAATTACATCACCTTCAACATGGAAGATCTCACTGTTTAAATATCCATGAAAGAGACATACTTGTTTGCATATCTGTCTTGGAATTACATTGTACAGCAAATAATAGTATCTCAGAAGCATTTCAAAAGTAATATAAATTCATATTTACAGAATGGTCTTGGTATAAAATATACAACAGTTATATTTATGTCTAACATTCTAAGTTAAAGTTAACATCAATAGGAAATAAGTTAAGGTGACAAAGGTGGTCTGGTTCTCGTATCCATTCACTTGGAGCTGCGAGTGAAGCGAAGCGTCAGCCTAATCCGAGCTCCGCGGTGGCACCGGCTCTAGGGAGGGACAGCAACAGTCAAAGGAACTACGAACACGCTACTGGACTGCTTTTCTACACACATTCCTTTACATTTGGGTATTAAAGAGATGTGTAAGATCTTCCATACTGACACCAGAATATCAAAACTAACCCTTGGATTTCCAGGTATATGTACAACATAATTATTTAATGGAGAGGTTCATTAGGAGAGATATCAAACACCAATATTTACTCCGTCTAATCGGTAACCCTCAGGGAAATGCCAACCCCCACCCCCCAGAAGCGTGCACAAAACAGTTATCAAAATCTTAGCCGACCACATAGCTGTGATTTTGTAAAACAACAACTCAGACGACCAGTAACATGATCCTCTTTAAGCATTTTGCTAGCAGGAAAAGCCCTTACATGCAGTACACCTGGTGAAAGATCAGCTTGGCTTAAAATATTCCAGTATCATTTTCAGAGTAAACAACTTCACAGAAGTTAATAAAAACATCAAAAAAAAAGAGGAAAAAAAAAAAGGAAAAAAAAGTAAAACTTGTCACAAAGCAAAGAGGACAAACACGGACAGGAAATCATCAGGAGGGAGAGTCCTGCTTGCTTTTCCAAAAAAGTGGATTCTTAAGCTTCTCAACAAAAATATGCCCAGGGCTCTGGTTAGTGTGTGTTTATGAAAACCAATTTTCAGTTGCCATGTCTGATTCTCAGTCACATCTTCACAGGGCATAAATTCATACGCTTTTCGGTACTGCGAAGGTCAGATAATGCTATATTATTGTATTTTCAAGGTCTCTGAAAATAAGTTGCCACTGAACAAGCAAAAATTAAACCTGAATACAAAATTATGATTAACAACATTTAAACAAAGGTAATACAACCGCCTTAAATTCCCACTATTTAGTTTAAATTAAAAACAAAACAGTACAAAAAACAGCAATACCATCTTGTTAGTCAGTGCAAACACTACATACAGGGTTTTCAAAGGAAAGCCAAGAGCACCCGATGCTTTTTGCCAAGTCATCTGGATTCTATAATCTCCAAGTTGAGAACTATTAATTAATAAAAAAACAACAAAAAAAAAGAAACCCCAAACCTGCTGTTACATTAGTGCATAACCTCTCAAAACGGTTGAAAATTGTTTCACATATGAATTGGGGAAATCAATACCTACTACGTTAGCTGGAGGACTTAGGCACTTGGTTTACTTCTGGTAACTTTACTTGGACAAGTAGCCTGTGTATGTGTATCTACAGCGCTAAAGCAGAAACTGGGGGGCAATGGAAACAAAAAGCCGCAGCAAAGAACCGCACCACAGACCTGCACACAACGCCGCAGTGCAAAGCTAATGGTGTGTTAACCCTGTACAAGTCTCCAGTCCGAATCTCCACCTCTCACTCTTCCAACAGGAAACTATACTCCATGCAAGTTCCACAACTAAAGAAAAAGCAGCTGCAACGAGACACAAGTTCTTCTCTCAAGAAACAAAACAGAGACAAATAAGTTAGTCTTCCTTTCACTAGATGTATCATTGTAGGATCCTGCTAGTTTAAATAACTGAGTTGTTAGTTTTCTACAGAAGCCATTTTAAACAAGAATGGCTCAGATACCGCACCGGATTGCTACAAACTCATAAAAAGCTGCTTTAAGCTTAAGTAAAACAATGTCCAAATTCCATTCATTTGTGGAAAGTGAACGCCTTACTCTAGTAAAGTAAGTTTTTTCTTCTTCAGAATGCTAATGCGAGAGGGGCTTGAAGTATCAAAGAGTCCACAGGAAATGCATGACCCCAATATTATTTTCTTTAAAAAAAATATACATTATATAATATATATTATATATATAAAAAGCTAGTGTAAATGCTTCCATGGTGTGGTCACAAGCTGGAAAGATGAATGCCTTTCAGCTGTTAACCATCCTGCCATTTGCAACAGGCTTTAAAAAGTCATTTTTATCCTCAGACATAATGTGAGCAGTTTTCAAAATGAGGCTGCCAACACTGACTGCTGTGCTGATGGGCAGGCAGCTCGCATTGCTAACAGATGCTGTGATCGGCTGACTGAAGCAAGAAGTTACAGGCAGGATTGTTTTCTGCTCCTCCCTGAGGAGAAAAATAAGTTATACAAATATTAATCAAGTACATGCACAAGTATCCGGAACTGAATTGTGTGCATTAAATAAATACTGACACAAACTCATTTTTTAGCAACAGGCTAAACATCTTACTATGGAACGGTACGCTCAAGATGTTAAATGCAGTCTGCCTCATTTTCAAAGGCTGCATTACACGTTAAAGACTACAGAACATACAAACCTAGAATAGTGTATTTTAAAAACTACCTCTCTATGGAGATTTGTGCAAACGGTATGACATTAAACCTTTTGAAGTTCTTCTTAATTTCTGTTAACTATAAAAATACTTTTGGATTTTTTGCTTACTGAACGTGAAAGGTATTTTTAACAGCTGTGACATGTTTCAGTATATACAATTACAACAATGCGCAGGAACAACGGTACCATCCTGTGACTTTCATATTTGTGACCTAATTCTATTCCTTGACAAGTTCTTCTCACTTCACCATGTACACACAATGCAGACGTCTAATCCGAGTCTGAGCAGGAACGTAGTTCATCCTTAAACAATCTCGCTTCACCTAGGCTGCTGCTGCTGCTTGTCTAACACTGGCAGACACTGCTGTTTCGTCTAACACTCACAGAATCACAAGGTCTTCACCTAAACTTTGTCTCTTCTGTTCCATAGATTCTTTCTGGTGCTGCTTGAGCGGATGCCCGTTCTCTACAGTTGTTCCATTGAGCAGCTGATCATCTTGAGAACTAATACCTAGCTGTATATCCAGAATCTCCTACAGGAGAAAAGGAGAAATGTCCATCAATACCGTTGCTACCAGCTTTACATTTTCCTATTATGTTCCACTACATAAAGCTGATGGAAATGGGAGGCTTGTCCTAAGACTCCTTATTTTTATTTCATACCATTAGAATGTCTATCACATCTTACTATAGGAAAAGGAAAAAACAGTTATTCAAAGATGGCAGTGAATGACAACACAAGCATAAACATCAGTTGCTGGAAGCTGTGACAAAAGAACACAGTGAGCTGGTTTTAACTTCAGTAACATTAACCACTGGCTGTCTGAATGAGGAGTATGAGACCCCTAGTGCTAAAACAAGGCAAATGTTTGTTATCACTACAAAGACTAAAACCCAAAGGCTTTGCTATCAATCATGTACTAATTCACAGAGAAATTTTAGAAGTTCTTTAGTAGCCAATGAAAGGACCCAGTGAGCTCTTCAGACACACAGATTTTTGTACTTACTTCTATTTGTTCACCTTGCCCATCCGGTTCATCTGTATCAAGGGCTGACAGCTCCAATTCAATGTCTCGATCTGGCTTTGTGTCTGCACAGTCTTCCGTATAATCGGTCTAAAAAAAGAATTAATATGCTCTGTACATTTCAAATTGGCTTTTCACCTGCTTCACACAACACCCATCCATTAAAGTGAAAGCGGAAGATGCATTTCTAGGACACTTCTACAATACAGAAGAGCTAGTGAGACACAACTTTGGGCACAGACAACACAGGATACAAAGATAAATCTAATTACGTTAAAGTACTGAAACAGAGAGAGAAAATGAATATTAAAACATATTTCTGTAGAGTCCATTGGCAGAATGTTTAGACTTGCAACACATACAAATAGAATGAAGAACAATGATTGCATGAAAATGGATTGTCACATTCTTCCCATTTCGTAAATGGATGACGGCAGCAGCGGCACAGCAGGTGCACCTCCTTGATCTCAGGTGCAGCAACAAGTGACTTAACTTGCACAGAATACGTTTTAAATATTTGGGAATGTTAAAACTAAGAGTTCTAACTCTTAGTTACAATGCATGCACTTTATATATACACAAAACACCTCAAAAGATCTGTTTCATCCCAGTTACCCCTTTCTTTACCTCACCATTCCTCAAATCAATTTCCTTGCTTAAAAGATTTAAGGTAAGACGACTGCCTTCATCCAGAGAATTCCACTTCTGTTGCATGGCTAGTGCATTCGCCTCTCTCTGAAGTAGTAAGGAGTTACTTTTGGCCTACGGAGAGAAACGCATCAGTTACCGACAATGACGCTTAGGCCATGGATTGTCAAATGGCAAAATAACGCAGCTTACAAAAAGAGCGTTTCTCTTGCTAGATGGATAACTGTGAATTCCTTCAATGCACAGCATTTATTTTGTTCTGCCTCTGCTGATGTGTACCAGGCCCACCACCTCCTCTCAAGAGTGGCCTCACTGATGCCATGGAACAGCCCGCATTAGTGGTCCTTATGCATCATACTAAGTGTTGCGGTGCTACCGTCTAGTTAACCTGTACTGATGGTTTTGTCAATTGTACTATTTTCTGTATGATACACTAAGAAATTTTATTTAAAGCCACTTTACTAAACCACCTTTTTTTTTTTTAAATTAAAAAACCCCACATGGTATAATACCTGATCTTACCTGCTGTAATTCAATACTCAACAGATCTCCAGTGCTGGAATGCTTTCTGTGACCAGACAAGTCTGTAACTATGAACCTGTCCCTTCAAGAGAAAGAAGGAAGAACTATGAATTAAAAACAAGTTCTCTAAATCACAGGTCCCATAAACTTCATTAGTCTATCAAAGTAAGATTTTTGGACATAAACTACATGACTAAGACAACACACTCTCCATCCTCATTGGGGCCCACAATACCCCAAGCCACTGTATGGGGCAAACATCCTTGTTTTACACATGGGTAAGAAAGACTCCAATTCTTTGATTAGGTCTCTCAAGAGATATGTTCCTCCTCCCAGTTTTGGGTGATGATATGGGAGGGAATAGAAAAATTCAGTCTGTAAACAACTGGCTCCAGGACTGGGGCTACAGGCAGGGCTTTGGGTTCTTTGATAATGGTTGGTTTTACAAGACACCGGTCCAAACAGTGATACGTGGGAAAGGTTTATCTTGCAGGGGCAAAAGGATGCTGGGACAGGGATTAGCAGGGCTCACTTGGAGAGCTTTAAACTGGACTCCAAGGGGGATGGGGTTGTAGCTGGGCTTGCATCAGTGAGGCAGCACTCTAGAGTTCATGAAGGCTGGGAGGCCTCCCATACCCCTGGGGTGGAATCGGTGTGCTTGGCTCGCTTTCTGAAATGCCTGAACACCAATGCCTGCAGCATGGGGAATAAGCAGGAGGAGTTAGAAACCTCCCACAGCATCCTTACAGCTGAACTGAGGGAGTGCGGTCTGGATGACCGGGTAGTGAGGTGGACTGCGAACTGGCTGAAGGGAAGAACCCGGAGAGTCGTGGTCAATGGGGCAGAGTCCAGTTGAGGCCTGGATCCAGTGCAGTGCCTCAGGTGTCAGTACTGGGGCCGGCATTATTCAATACATTCATCAATGATTTGGACGAGGGAATAGAGTGACTGTCAGCAAGTTTGCCGATGACACCAAGCTGGAAGTAGTGGCTGACACGCCAGAAGGCCGTGCTGCCATCAGAGACCTGGACAGGCTGGAGAGTTGGGCAGGGAAAAATTTAATGAAACAGAACAAGGGCAAGTGTAGAGCCTTGTATTTGGATAGGAACAACCCCCCACATTCAGGATTTTGAAGAACAGCAAGCTATAGAAAAAAATCTTTCAACAGAACACACACCAAACAAGTCCATACCGTTCTGCATAACGTGCTGATGAAGTAGAATCTGAGCCATAGGCACTCCATCTTGAATCAACAGCATTGACATAAGGGACATAATCTGTAACAAATTAAGACACCATTCATTATCTTCTCTGTTCTTGAAGTGGGATATGCAAGTATTTCAGCTCTTTGCATCTTCATTGCTGTAGTAAGCATGAACAGGATGAAGTACTCATGATGTATGCTATGTTGTCATAGGAAGCCTGGACTTGTACCTGACACACTGATGGGTTTAGTAGCACTTCCTTGGGAAGCAGTGGCCTGAATAGGATCTGTCGTGTGATAACCTGTGCGGGACGACCTGGAGATTGCACCCCACTTGGAGATGATCGGTCCATCGCTAAATGGGATTATAGGATCTTCTTCCTTTGCCCTTCTCTGAGTTTCGAATAAATGCACTCTCCTTTTAACATCTCCGCTGTCCAAATCCTACATAGTTAGGAGACAGAAGACACATGGACTCTGTTGAGGTTATTCAGATTCTTCAGCTGGCCAATAACTTTCTGATTATTGTTGCTGAATACAATGCTGAAAGTCTGTCCAACTAGAGAGTCAAGATGGGTCTCAATGATTTAACTACTGCCTTTCAATGACAACCTGACCACAAGAAAGCTATTGCCAGTGCTAGGGGAAATAATTTTTCTTTTCCAAGCTTGTGTTTCCAGGCAGAAGAAGTTCCAGTATGCTTTGAGGTCCTTCAGTACCCCCTCCCGTACTTGAAGGAAGCAATATCAAAGAAGGCCTGGGATGAGATTTGGTGACACTTGTTTCACAGAGCATGAAGGAAACCTGCTACACGATATGGCAGGAAGTCTCCAAAACACATGAACTCTTACCCCTCCAGAGATAAGTTGTATTTAATGATTCATACCAAGGGGCTTTTGTTCCCTAAAGGCTTGTTTAACCAAACAGAAGACACTTCAGCATGTAAGTATCGTTATACTAATGAGAGAACATGCAGAAACCCCCTACCATTAACACAGCATTTGAATTGGCAATCACATCCTTGGGCTCTGAGTCGATAGCGTTTATACAAGAGCCGATAGTGCCACAAGACCACGGTGAGTAGTGAGAGAGATGGTCTTCCTCAAATTTAGTTCCACTCAAATCACTGACACTCTCTGAGAACTACAGAAAAGGGAATAATAAAAACAAGGAATTCAGTAGTAAAGTAAGAAAATACATTTATTGCTATTTAATCAAATTATCTGAGAAGTCAACCAAGGAGTTCTAGCTGTTTTCAAGATTTGACTCGGGGAAAACACAACCTGTTCAGACTGTAAACCAGTACAGCTGGCAGCTGCCAAAGAAGGACAAGCTCTGTCACTCTGAGCTACTGGAATCAGTGTCACTATGTTAGTGGCATGTTTCTTCAGGCAAACACCTACAGCAATTAAACTGAGAGGAAGCCATGCATATTCCAAGCCAGTGGCAGACAGAAGCATGACTTGGAACCCTCCAACCTGAATGAAAAGGACCACACAAAAAAACTGGAGATTCACAAAGCTAGTTCAATAAAATCACATTTCCTCTAGTGAGGGTAAATTCAATCACTTCACTTCTTGACCTCTTTTCAGCAATCTTGTTCAGCATCATCTTAATATCAAATTGAATGCATTCATTATTAGATACAACTTTTCACTAGAAGATTTATTTTATCAACAGATAGATAGCAGGTAGAAAAACCTTTACTAGAATTACTAAATGGCATCTTACAGAAACAGGAATGGAAAAAAGTTCTTTGGCTTCTCACCTCTGTTCCGAAGTCTACACTGAAGAGAGGAGAAGGTGGTGTTGGAGATGGTGTTGCCATTGGAAGGGTTGACGATACCAGAGGAGTTTTCTGCGTGTGGTACTGTGCCCATTGCTCCGGCTTCCGTCTTAACTGCTCATCGTAACCACTCTTCAAATGACCACAAGGTTCCTGGCAATAATAAATACAGGACTGGATATCCTATCATACTCTGAACAGACAGCAAACACCTGCATGGGGACCCACCTGGACCCTCAAATTCCCTTGGGTCTGTAACCTTCCACTGATGTCACTAGAAGAATTTCACAAGGTTTAGAGGAGAATCTGGCCCATGTACGGCAACTCAAATCTTAAATATGTAATTAATTCAAGCAACCTGCGTGGGAATTAAAGAGGCAGAGGGGAGCTGGTCTAAATGTAGATTAGAGTGGTGTATTTTATAAGCCCAATTTATTAAGGTTAAAAAAAAAACAAAACAAAACAAGAATTTCGTCCAGGTCACATGTTAGTATCACTGTAACCCCAAATAAACAGAAGAGGTCTATGCTAATTATTTACCAACTTTACAGTAAAGGCCTTCAAAATAAAGATGACATCCTTCCCTTGCTGGCTCTCACTTACCCTTGGCAAAGGCACAGTCCTCTGTTCACTTGGGGGCTGACAAGCCACAGAGTAATAGCCATCCAAAGAGTTGTATCTCTCACGTAAGGATGTCTGATAGACAGATGAGTGCATCACATCCATGGGAGGTAAAGAATTGCTCCTAATAATATCATCTCGTGGGTACATCTGTGGGCGCCAGATGCGCCTGCTGTCATAAACTGGAGCATACATTCCAGAAGGGACAGGAGGAACTGGTCCATACGGCTGCGGAGGAGGAGGTTGGTAAGGAGAATTCAGTCGATCTCGAGGGGGAAATGTACTGTAATGATCGGCATATGGCACGGAAGCAGGTGGGAGGGAGGATTCTGGAACGTTATTGGACCTCACAAAGCGAGGAACACAGGGAGCCACAGCAGCTGGTACTGTTGGAGGTGGTGGATAATATCCTTAAAAATTGGAAAAAGGCATATTTAATGTAACCACAAATGACCCAGAATTTTACACCTTCTAAACTGTAAATAGTGTTGATAAGTACCTTAGAGAAGAGCTACACTTTACAAACCAGTTACTGACCCTTATCACTTTTCTGTGGAATATAGTTTCACGCATGACAACTGTATTCACAGAGGTAATGCTGACCCTTTACCACCTTCACCCAATCTGGACAACGAGAGTTTCTACGCCATTGCTCCTATGTACTATGATATAAATATGTTGTTTGAACGCCCCTACCTTTTCTTTTGAGAGCTTGTGAATGACCTGATGTTAGAACACCTAATTGTTTGCTTGAACATAAACATGCGTACTGCAACCCAAAAAGATGATTGAAACCTTTCAAAAACATTTGAGCAAGCACAAAGATGTGTAGGTCTCACAGAAGCAGCACGCGGTGCTTCTGGGTTGGAATACTGCCTGTGGATCCCCTCATGGATACGGCATGAGGCGAGCAAGCCTAAATAAATGCAATTAAATGCTAACAAAGGAAAAAGTAGATGAAACACCTTGAGGTTCAAGTTCTTCCGGATGCTGAGGTACAAGTTGCGTAACATACAGTACACAAAAACGAGAAGCACCAACAGTGCGAGTAAACTGCAGGTCCCTCCCATACTCAGCACCAGACCAGATTAGTATTCCACCCAGATTCAGCTGATACTGAAAAGAATGCACAAAACTAAGATGAAAGATTTTTTCAGGCTTATCTGGAGAAAAGTTCAGAGCTACTTTTGGTTCAGCGCTCGTCTCACTCACCTGTCTGCGGGTACTGCGGAACTTCATATGACAGCTGAGTCCTGGGATCTTGGAAATATTGAACATTATCAGAATGTGGAGGGTAGATGGGAACTCTGGGAACAAACGGGCTGGATTTTGGAGGCACAGAATTAACTTCTGTTCCAATATTAGGAGGACCAGCTGAGGTAGCTGCTGCCTGGCTTACAGGAGTCTTGGGTGGAGAACCAATTTTACTGAAAAGGATTACCAAGAAATCATTAAGCAGATCTTTACTTCTTTCAGTCAGCTCTTCGTGTACACTCCCATGTGTGACTGGCCATATAACAGCCCCTGGAATTTTATTCTTCATATCCCAAACTGACACTGTTAGTACATCTCAGACTTTGTCCTAAGAGAACTCAAAAGCAGATACAAATGTTTTGCTATGTACCCAGCAGCTTACACACCACTTTTAATTATATTCTGGTAAAGACAAAGGCTTTGAGGAGTTGTTTAGAGGTTCAGTGCTTCCTGGAGAAGTATTTTAAAAGTTTTAAGGGAAAACCCAAGCCCAAGAAGGTTTCCAGCACTATTAAGAGACCAGACCCTATGTGTACCCTTCTTGTTTTCAGGAAGTGTCACATTTTAAGTGCAAGTTCTCAGTTTTATTTTTTTATGTAGTAACTCAATAGTAAGATACTAGACTGAGAACAATAGAATGAAAAATAAAGGGAGAGATTTACCATTTTATCAACACTGCATGGGAGCATTCAACAGCAAAACAACCGATGCTGGCTCTGACAACTTGAATTCACAGACTTTGTGTAACGGTATCTGCACTGCAGTACAAAATCTTACACAACGGCCAGTCAGGACCAGAACTCAGTACCTACTGTTTGCCATCCACAAACTTCATGATAATCTAAAAGCAAAATGTTGTGCTTCGTTGTCTTTACAAAAAGAAGTTACCTACTTTTCAGGTAGTGATTCTGTAGGGGATCCAGAAACGTTCTGGCCATTGGCTCCAGCCTTCCCACTCTTCTTGGTGTTCTCCAGAGCTCTCAGGGAGGTGTCTGCACAGCGAGGGATCAGCTGGGGAACACCACTGTCTAGATTAGCTATTCCATTAGTACTTGGCACCATCTTCCCTGTTGCTTCAGGGCTTCCTATGACCGAAATTACATTTCCTGTTGTGGTTGAGACGGTGCTGTTCACACCAACTTTATTTAGAAGGGGGAATGTTCTCACTGTTGCACTGATTTTTTTGTTCCTCAAGCGATATCTATAAGCAAACACAGACAAACACACACAAAGCCAGACATTTTTAGAAGTGCTTACTGTGAAGTTTAATGTATTTGCAAAACTAGCAAAAGAAAGGGAGTATGACGAACATTACAAGACTTCAAAAAACTGGTGTTTCTTTTTAATGATCTGCAAATAGAACATCAATGTCTTCCTTGCAACCAACAATCACCTCTCCTCTTAGAGAAGATCCACTTCTGCAGTTCTTTGAAAATGGATTTGAGTGAAAACAGCTTCAAGAACTGAGACATTACCATACCACCTAAATAACTCATTCCTTAGTCAAAATGTAATTAACATTCTCATTCTTGTAGGTGATATAACCAAATCCCTGACGGACACTGAGCCCAGACTCAGTTTCAGGAAAGGAAATTTTACTTCGCATGAGGTAAAATGAAACTAGAATTAGTTTGCAGACATTGCTTCACTGTACCTTCAATTCCATGTAAAGAATTGTCTCTTCAAGAGATTCACAAATCCTTCTGAATGAATAAATGTACAGAATAAACTGTTTTCAAAATTCTATGAAGATTGTTTGGATTTAAATTAAAAAGGAAATTATTTAAAAAAGCACCAAAAAAAAGGTCTCCCACACTCACTTTTCAAGCTCTTCCTGAGAATGAGCAAACGTGCAGTTTGTTCCTCTTGGACATCCCCCTTGCTGGCGAAGGTCTCGGCACATACTTGTTTTATATTTGCTATTGGGTTGTGGCTTTAAAAAAAAACAATGCAAGACATTCCTCTTAGAGTCTAACAAACACTTACAGAAAAATACGCCTAAAAGACACAAAGCATATCCATGGGTTTGCACCTTTAATCAGAGAACTAAGGCAATGTCTTGTTGCTGGGCTAAGTACTCTGCCTCACTCCGTATCAAGCTCACTACAGCAAGCTCTGCTGCATTCCATATGCAGAAATGTTGCCAAAAATCTGAATGCAGTAAATAACAGCATCATCAGTTATTCCACAGAAAATTCCATGAATACTCAAAATATTCCATAGATATTTCAGATCAATAGTAATATACTGCAACAATTAAACACAATTACCTGTGGAGTTTCATGGCCTTTTCTACTGTAATTCTGAATGAAATCCACCAGCCCATGTACCACAGTCTTCACAGCAACCATTGCATTTTCCAGCTGCTCCCATGTTGGAGATGCTGCATCTAAAATTATTAAAAGCAGGCTTGTCATTCTGTCAATAATTCCTGTAGTATCGCAAATAGGAGGAAACTCTTCCAGTATGTCAAAACACCAAGTACGAGGACAGAACTCGGTCCTGAAGAAGGGTTTATGACATGCTATATTAATTAATGGGAATTTTGAAAGCAGTAATGGAGGTTATCGTCTTAATAGTTTACTTTGCTAGATATGAAAAATATCAAGAAATGTTTTAAAAGCTTCATTTGCACACCTGGATTTGGATCGATGTTTGCCAGGAGCTCTAAATGAGGCCTCAGCCTGTTTAAGTTGGCGGGATCTCCCGTGCGCTGCAAGACAATTGTCAACTCTTGTACACTCTTCGCAAAAGACTCTGGAGACTGGAGCTGAAAACAAAGCAAGCGTTAGTGTGTTGCATCTTACAAACCATGAACTACTAATCTTAAAAAGACTTCCATTAAACAAGTTCCTAAATGCAACAGTGTCTTCAGATGGCATAGAGAGGATCAGTGGAGAGAAAGTTCATTTCTCAGCTCAGAATCTGCCCTATGAAGCTTCATCATAAGACACAAAAACGTGAATTAGTCTTAAACTACTGGTAAACAAGATGTCTTCATATGAAGAATACACTACAGTAAGGGAAAAAAGCTCTAATTTTAATCGATATTTGATATGACAATAGACAAAAAGTTAAGCAGTTCTTCAATTTCTATTATAACATTTAGTAGTCAAATCTAATAATACAAAGATACTAAAGCCATCCCTTTGACGAACCTTGTCGATAATGGATTGCATGTGTGATTTATGTGCCAAATCACCATAAAGAAGGGAAGACCATTGTTCTGGTGATATTCGAAGTCCTGCTTCCATGGCAATGTGAACAATTTGGGCATCATGTTCTCTTCGCAAAGCCTCGTAACTCCGAAATTCTTCTTTAAGTTGCATCAGAGAAGAATCTTCATCCCTTTTAGTGACCTAATAACCAGAAATAGTTAAATACTCCTCCTTTACCAGAAAAAAATCTCCATCAGAAAATGACAGTGGCACAGCATAAATCACAAAAGTATTGCTTTTGTATATTTAGCACATACTTAGTTTTCTTCCATGTAATGATCCACTCAGCTGGCAGCGCACAGGCAGAACAGCCAACTCTTCAAGTCTTTACAGGATCGCAGGTGCAAAACTTTACCAACTCCATGACTTCCAACTAAGAAAGTCGGGTTCTCTGGAGCTGCACTAGTATAACGAACTTCAAATACTGGTATTTTACCTTAAAGCATGATGCTCTATACAGTAGCTGCACGACATGACCAATGCTCGTTTTAGAGGCCTGAGGAAATCTTGGTTCTAGCCTTTGTACAACAAAAAGTACCAGAACTTTTCTCGAGAGTGCAGAGCCATCTTCCAGTGCCAGTAATACAAGCTTCAGTGCCTCCTCTTGCATAGCTTTAACACACAAAACCAAAAGATAGCAAGTTACACTGCGCTACAAACTGTGCAGAAAGCATGCTTATCTGGTCTTTTGGCCAGAATTTTTGAAATGCTTCCCGACAATTTCAAACAACAGTTAATAAGGAAAAACACCAAACACCACAAACAACTTCAAACTACCAGACTTTTCTAACTTGTAACTTTTTTCTCCCTTCTTCCTTGCAAAGAGTTGAAAACCAGAAGTAATTAAATATTCAGTCACACAGAAGAAATTGCTAAAGAATGTTGTTCGTGTCAAGAAAAGGTACAGCTAAATATACTCTCTGCTGCAGACTCTAGAGGTACCTCACCTGGTCCTAGAAACTGGCATCCTCGTGCCCTGACAGCAGCCCAAAGGTTGGCAGAAAGCTGCTGAGGATTTTGGTGCTGCAGGATCAGTTCGGTGACGGTTCTCTCGCCCAGGGACCGAGCTGCCCTCATGGCTCGAACCCGACCCTCCTCCTCCACCAGCTGACAGTTCACCAGCGTCACCAGCTTCCTCTGCATCGGACGGCTCAGTGCGCTCTGATTCAAGCTTGCAACACCTTCAAAGAAAGAGAGAAAAGGCAAACTAGTGCTTCTAAGCAGAAAAACGTACCTGAATAAGACAAACAAAAATGTCTAAGAGCACATGTCTCTCTCTAGGACTCTGATACTAGACACAGGTGTCTTCCCTTTTCTTTGGCAACTCTGTGTAATTCGTTATCAAAAATAATTTAATTAAAGTTTTGATATCAAACCCATCCCCTGAGGAAAGTTCAGCTTTAGTGCAAATATTTAGCCCCCCAAAAGAATATTTTATAAACTTAAAAAAATATCAAGTGTCACAGGTGTAAATAAGTTTTTAAAGACATAAGGAAAATGTTATTACAAAATGACAGGATTACTCAATTGACTTCTCAAATCAGTGCTGAAAACACAATGCTGTTAGAAGTTACATCAAAACTCTGCGGCTCAGCAGACTCACCTTTTCCTCCACTTAACGGCTTTAAGTAGAGTGCCAAATCCTCAACGCATTTCTTTGCTACTTCATAATGTTTGTTCTCTCCTACATTACTCAACTTTACTGTCTGATGGTCAGGTACCTAAGAAAATGCAAGGGGGAGAATTATATATAGTCAGCTGATCCATCTCGTGTACCTGCGATGATACCAACATCTCTATATTAATCACACAACCCTGCAGATTTACACCACTTTTTAGAAAAGTGAAAGACAGGATCCAAGGTATGTAAAACGTAGTAAGGAATAACCTAAAAAGACTCAAGACTAGGATCAGGATGATGCAAGATTCATTTTGTTAGTACTCAACACATTAGGAACAGAAGTAGGACAGAAAAAAATCGCCACGGTCTAATGAGAAGGTACTTAAAAGATGAAGAACACAAGATGGGAGAGGATGATCAGTATGCAAGATCAGCATGATCTACTGCAGACAGACTAACTTACAAGACAAAAATTAACTGGCAAGAAAATAACATGAAAAAAATCAAAAGCAAAGTAAAAAAATAATTTAAGCATAATTTGGGCATGTGAAAATCTTCAAAGAGAAGAACCAGAAGCTTAACTTGGTGGAAAAAACTCAAAGTAGAATAACAAGGTCAGACAATGAAAACAGAGGGAGTATTAGTCACAATACATTAAGTTGTTTGAAAGACATTGCAAGAAGTTGGAAGACCAGGAAAATGAATGTTGCAAGATCAAGGCAGTGATTTGACACAAACTTAAAAATAAAAAGGGACATGTGAACTTGAGAAACAAACCACTTTGATATAGATCATGTTATTACCCATAGCTGTGCCAATTCATGTGATAAGACATTAAAAAGCAACTCTAAAAGCATCTCCTTACTGCATCACCCAGGTGGTATAGCGAGAGTAACATGAAAAAGCATATGAATCAGCAGAAGGTGAACAGACTTATTTAGTCTCCATAAAGCGCAGTACTGATTATATAACTGCTGTTTTGCCACTGCTGCGAGACAGCAGAGGGAACATTCCTGGCCTGATTAGCCTGTGTCTGAAAACGCAACCAAAAAGCCATCATCGTGCTTTTTGTTTTTTCAAAAATACACATATATTTCTGACTCTTGGTTAACAGCTCGCTACTTCCCAACATGTGACGTGGAGAAACAAGACTCCTTGCAAGAGTATGATGAACAAATGCAATCTGCAGGTTCACCTTTCTAATGCCAATTGTGACAGATAAATGTCTATTTCCTCATGGGTATTTTTCTCCAGTCACAGTTCAGGAGCCTTCTGAGCCAGAATAAGCTTACAACTAGAATATTTTACAAGAAGAAGATGGTCCTGAAAATGGTGTCATTGCTTTTAAGAATATGTATGGACTTCTAAATATTACAAAGTTAATCTTACAATTTTTTAGACTAAACCGAAGGAAAATGATCAGCATATGTATTGCAACTGGCATGTAAATGGTAATGACACTAAGCAGCAATACAAAAAGCTGCTTAAATCATACCTGGGCTCCAACTAACTGGAGGAGTGCAAAGTTGACAGGAAGCACATCGATGTCTGTGTTGATGGCAGTCTGGTCGAAAGGACATGCCTTGCGATGCAGCTTGTTCAGGCAGGTCTTACAGACAGTGTGAGAGCAGCCTAAGCTGATGGGTTTGTGCACATTCTCATCAAACTCGTTGTAGCAGATTGGGCAGGACAGAAATTCTGTCCACTGAGCTGCCTGCACAGGCATTGTGGAAGCTGGACACTTGTTTAGCAGGCTAGCAGACCATTATTTCACTGTACTATGTTTTGGCAGCTGTAAGTGAATAACAGATTATTTAAAACATGCTTTCTGATAATTTAGAATTATTTTAATTAAAAAAAACCCCACCACTTCAATATTTTACACAATAAAAATAAATCCTAGCGTTGAAAAAAAACAGCTTTGTGTTAGTCTAATAAATGTACCAGAAAAGGCTCATGAACTGAATTAATGCAGACTACCATCAACTGAAGTAGAACGTATTCACAATAAATGGCATTAAAGTTCTTCTCAGAGGATTAAATACACCTTTGGTGTAGGAAGAGGAAGACACTTACTGGCACAGAAAGCACAAAGGCATGAATCACAGCAATCATCTCTCACACTATCTCACCTAACCTCGAGTTCTCCAAGCCCTGAAAGCGGCCCTGCAGGTGCAATGGCTCCAGGGTAGGGAGAACATACAGTTTTGGGGTTTTTTTCAGGGAGGGGAGTTAAAATGTTCTTTCCATTTGAGGTGAAGTAGAACGATACCTTCCTTCTGCAAACCTCACTCAGACTTCATCAGACACCAGCACCCAAGGGCAGAGATTGCTGCATTCAGGTTTGCTTTTCACATCTCTACCTTACACAGTGGAACTCCACTTCCAAGAACACACAGCAAGAAAACCTCTGATGTGTTGAAAGTCCAGATATTTAGGACAAAACTCATGATAAAGCAAGCAATAACTTCAGTTGGCTTACTATTAAGTCTCTTCTCTTGAAACAGTGCGGTAGTACCAAGCAAATCTTTTACATAAATGTATTCCAAAGAAAATACGGATTTATAGAGGCTGTTCTGAAAGACACCCCATCTAATGTAACTTATGTTCTTGAAGAAGATAACAGGCCGAAGTTCACCCAAACCGTTTCCATTCAAGCTTTCATGCTGAAGATTTCCATGCGCAGCCCCACCCTTGGCTGCGATGTGCAATGGTGTTGACTCTGCACAACCTCCAGACCAGTTCGTTCACTTCAAGGCTGGGAATAAGCTCCTCCCAGCAGCTTGTTAGAAATGCAAATACACAAATGTTTTAATTACATGTTCACCGTTCTGTTCTTTTTTTTCTCCCAGGACAGAAAAAGGTAGTTGTTTTCAGGAAGGCGAGATCTCCCCTCCCCATTTGAATTCGGTAACTCTTTACTGCAATTCCATTATTGGCTGTGCTACAGTTAATTAATGCTAAAGTATCAGATCATTGAAACAATCACTAGAACACCAAATAGACTATCTGTGGATCTCATTTATGTTAATTATGACCATCTGTTTAGAAATTCTATTTAGTATTACGAACATTCAGTGTCCTTTAAGTAACAGGATACTCGAACATGCTGTCCTTATCTCAGTGAGCTTCTCAACATTATGCAGCAATTTTTGCCCCAAATGAATTCCCATAGTAAGTGTAAAACACACACTGAAGGTTGAACCTGTCCCTTCAAAACCAAACTGCTGATGTAACATGTTCAACACAAGCCAGAATATTCAAATACATTGGGCAAAATAGATTTTCGTCCAACTTCTAGGAAGACACAATCGAAGCTCTCGCAGGGATGAAAAAAAACCTGCAGTTCCCTTTAATTTATTGCTACATGTGTCTTTTAACCAAGGAAATTCAAAAGCAAAACAAACAAAAGCAAAACCAAACAAAGAGCCAACAGGCCTGGAAAGATTTTTAAAGCCTCTATCAAGAATCCCATCATGTCCTTAGCACATCTACTTCAGCTTCCCCCCAGAGCAGCAGGACAAGGGCTGCGCAGAACGGCAGCGTGAAGCTCCGCAGGCAGTGCTGAGAGCTCGGTGCCAGCGTCCCAGGAGCATCGCGATCCTCACAGCAGCGCTGTCGGTGCTTCTGCACCTGCCCGAACGCACAGCACGGCCAACAGCACAAACCGGTGTGCTGCGCCATGACTCACACGGGGAAAGCTAAAAAAGGCCAGGACACACACAGTTCAGCTGCTGAGATGTTGTCGGTCACTAGCAAACAGTCTCCATTTCCACCCTGCTCACTGATGATCTCAAACGCTCCAAGACGTACCCATGTTCAGCCTTCACAGATACTTCAGAGACTTGCAAGAAACAGCACCTCTGTATTTACAAGCTTTTCAAATATCGTTGTTTTCCTGACCAGCACAGAAATGAAAAAACAGATTCTTAAAGCATGCACCACCAATTTTTAAAGATCTATCTCCGGGTATTTAATCATCATAAATGACAGATTCCACTAAGCATGTGTTGACCTTCACACTTCCTGATAGGGAAAAAAAATAATAATTAAATCAGCAAACAGCTGGGGAAAGCCCCCAACTCCCCCAGCTTCAAGCAGCCGCACAGAGAAGTCTCCAGGCTTCACGAGCCACGCCGCTATCCTGCCATTCTTGCACTCCCCTGTGTTAAGAAAACAAATCTCCTAATTACCCTGTCACCTTCTACAAAAAGCATAAGCCAAATGTTTAATAGATTCTTGCTCCTTGTCAGAAACAATGTGTTTTGGGGATGTCCTCTTGAAGAACAAATTGCTTCAGTGCTCCAAACGGAGCAAACACAAGGAGGAAAGTATAATAAAGGCAGCAAAGCAGAAATCATGTTGGGGTTGTTTTTAACAGGCAGTATACTCAGTTTGTACCATCACCCCTGGTCTATCTATTGCTACACATACACAAGGACTTCTCTTCCCCAGCAATGTGTAAGTAGAAGCACCCTGCAAAAAACTCCCCCCCAAAATTGCTGATGCAGACACTGGCCAAACATACAAGGTAAACAGGTTGAAAAGACATGGGAGATTTTACTTAGAAGATGTTTACACAGTATAGTTACAATAAATACTATAGTATTACTATTAGATGTAATACTTCAGATGACAAACTGAAAAATGCACAAGTCTAAGCTCAGACATTACATAATAAAAACTATTACAGTTAAGTAATTTTTCTGTTTCTAATACAATAACATTTTCCCACTGCAGAAATGGTTGCAATGGAGTGTAGCAACCATGATAAATGACTGATTTTCTCATTATAAGTTTAGACCAGAATATTTGATGAAATTGGAAGGGGTGGAGGAAGGTGAAGCCCCAAAACCTTTCCTGAATAGCGGTACCATTTACAAACACTGGCAGTGGTAAGATTTAGATGTTCTTATTTTACATTAACTTTTAGCTGCCTAATCCCATGACATTCTTTTCAGCTAATCCAAGTCATTGTATTTACTCAACAACCTTTGGATGTGATTAATTTAATCCTGATATCCTAAAGAAACCAAGCTTAGATGATTGTGCTTTTGGTTAGTCTACTCCTATTCCATGTGAACCTCAGGACCTCTGGATCATTTTTGAGTCAACCTGACAGAGATGCATCACATCTGACACGTATATACATTCCATGAAAGTTGCTATCTGGAAAAAGGTCCAAATTTGCACACTTCTCATGAAAGGCTCCAGCATCACCATCTGTTCTGCCTGCTTTTCTGATCTATCATCACATACGCAACCAGCCAACCAGAGCCCAGCCCCAAAATATCACATTTTGTTCAGATATAATGAAGGGCTATCTGGAAGGAAGGGACATGACACAAATCTGCAGGAATTCCAACAAACCTCTACAGACACAGGGCTTGATCTATGAAGAGCAATGCTGAACATATGGCACTTGCTCTCTGGAGTTCACTATCGATACTCGTTACGCCAGGAGAGGTCTCAGAGCCCCCCACAGGACACTGAGCCCGCACATTGAGCTGAACCTGGACCAGCTGATTAGAAATTCTGATGACGGTGCTTTATATCTTACAGTCTACTTGTATCCAAGGCTTAGAGGTCCAACACCGGGAGATACTCACTTCTCCACACCAGAAGTTAACGACCTCAGGAGTGCAACAACTTGACACAAAAACACAGGAAGGGATATTTTTTAGTTAGCCATGCTGTGCTACCTTGCATCTTAGTTCAGTGACTAGATTTCTCATTTACAATATGAGATACAAATTCAATTACTTTTAAATACTTTTGATCCAAATACATACATTAGAGGCGGGGCAATTTCAGTCCCTCCCCTTGAAGCTACACCTCACACATAAAAGGACTGAATATTCAAAGACAACTGCAGCCTCATGTTCAGCTGCCCGAGCAGACAAGTTGGATTTTGTTTCATTTTTAAAGATCATTTGTGCATTTTTCCTAATCAGCCCTTGGATCAAATCTAGGTATAGTTCTTTGAGCAAGGCATAAAAAAACAGCGTCTCCTCCCCACCTCCCTGTCCTGGTTCCTGGGCAGCATGGGGTTCAACCTGAGAAAACTTTCTTCTCTTCGAAGTCAAACAGGTTCAACGTGAGGCAGGGAGGGATCCCCTTCAAAGCTGCACATCGCCCTGAGCCAGGGCATCGACCAAAATGCAAGATAGGCAGGTTCCATCTCTTTTCAAAGGAAGGGTTGAAGGCTTACGCTCAGGTCCCCACAGCCCAGGCAAATGCCCAGGGAAAACAAGAGAAGGATCAGCAGCAGCCATGTGGCTGAACAGAAGTAGCTCCACGTTCGGTCTGCTCTGCTGAGACCTGCTCGATCAGCTCCCTCGGGGACACGAGCAAAGGAGAGTCTAATAAGCAGAGCTTGCACGAGAACGCAACACGGAATAATTCTGTCAGTGCTAAACAAAGGAACACCTTGAGAAACTTCTGGGATTATACGGTATTTTCACAAATTAAGGTAGTCCAATTACAATCCCACTGTGCATTTCAATCCAAATCTTAGAATTCAATTGATTTTTGATCACTAAATTAAAGAGTCCTTGATGTTGACTTGCTCTTAATATTGAGTGCAGAGATTGTGGTATTTTCTAAGTGATCTCCATTACAATTTTCATTTGTTTGCACTACAAGGAGGTAGCTTTTCCAAGCCTTCCTTCCTAAATGATGCAGTTCTGAAAGCATCCTGACTAGGTCAAAAATGTAGCGTCCACATAATCAAGTTATCAGTATTAAATTATTCTCTGAAAGGGTTAGAACCTTTTATTCATTTCTCTTCAACACCCATCATCTACAGATGTAAAAAACTAGCTTCCTTAAAGGCTTAGAAAAGGGCCATCCCCATAATAGCTTTGCATCATCCAGCTATGACGGCTTGAAATTAAAATAAATCCTCTTTACAGAGCAGACTTGCTTATTTCTACGTTCCATAATATCTGTCACATGTAAATCTCCTTATATCACGTGCAAATTCTATATATAAAGCAGAATCTTTAATGGTTATTAAAGATGGTATTTCAATGATTTTTTTTTTTCCACTGAATGTTAATGCTATGGAGAGTATCTACAGGCCAATTTAAATTCCAGAAAGGAGAAAACTTGGTGACATACTAGAATATGTATCTCTATCCACACTACATTTTGTCAAAATGCCTACAGGATACTTTGCTTCTGGTTGTCTTAAACAATTAAAGCTTAGATCCCCTGTCCCTCCCTGAAACACGGCTGAAGAACAACTCCCGTGAGCAGGGGTACAGTCCTCTGATATAAGTTCATGCTTGCTCAGTGGCTGCTGCAGTTCACCCACTTCGGAGGTGAATCCCTCAGTCAACACCAGAGTCAGTGGATCCTCAGCAGTTCACACTTGCTCTTTCCTGTTCGAGTGTCGCAAGCAGAAATCCTGTGAGTAGATTTTAAAAGTTTCCTATATACTTATGTAATGCCACTGTGGGGTTTTTTGTGCTTTGTAGGTGCCACTGAAAGGAGAGATTGTCCTTGCCACAAGGCTGATACGAATTCAGCTCCTATAACCGTATTGACTTTTCAGGACTAACTGAAGGGCAAATAAATGAAAAAATTTCTCTGTCATCAAAATCAGTTGAGCTTACACTGAATGCAAAGAAAGGGAACCTATCTCTAAGCAGATCTGGTTTGACACAATTACTTCAAGAAGAGATACACTAAATAATTCCTCACTCTTCATTCAGATTTTCAGAGAATAAGGTCTCTCATGTACGGCTTAGTTCCTGGTGCTCCTTCCCCACCTTGTTTTTAACCCATGTTGAAACTATACATTTTATAAAATAAATACCAATTCCATTCTGAGACATGGGCAAGAAAACAATGGTTCCACTGGAGCTGGAAAGCATTTGTAAAGTTCATACAGAATAGCTTAATAGGCCCAGGATATATATTTTTTTTTCCTTTAATTGGGATTGCCCAGTCAGTGAGATCACTTCCACTGATCCCATCAAGGAGCATGCAAAATCTTACTAAACAAAACAGACCATGCATCTAACAAAAACACTACCGGCTATTACCCTGTGGATACCGTAAATATGCCATCTATTGTAAATCAAAGCCTTGACTAAAAGGGATCAATACTCAGTACTAGGCCTTGAGTCTGACGTATCTCAAGCACTGACATTAGAGTCGTTGGAATTGAGTATTTCTGAGAGAAATGGACATGACCTCAAACATGACAGGAGCAGAAGTTAATAAGAAAGCTTTTCTTGTGGCAAGCTTTGCTTATGTTGCAGAAACAATGAAAAGTTCGTTAACAAGGCATGCAGGTCTTGGGAAAGCGATTAATTACAAAAATTAAGAATTCAGTGCTTCACAGTATAATACTTCTATTAGCAACACAACCTTCAATTTCTAGAATTTCCACAGATATTTAACACAGACCAAAGGTCAAATGGGAGTATTTTGATTGTTACAATTGTACTTGTTGCTTCTCATTTAAAATGAGAAAATACTTTCTGTCACAATTACAAATTTACACCTTTGTAATCTGAAGAGCTATTTTCAATTTCTGTTTCACCATTATGATATAGCTATAATGGGCATGAAAGAATCATCACAAGAGGAGCTACAGGAACTACAGTTAAACCCAACCAAAATCCTAAGTTTGTACTAGCGGAACAGACCTCAAGCAGACATTTTCCTGGTTATTGACCTAAACTTTGCCATTATTTTCTCTCATTCAAGATACACGCTGCCCCACTTCGAACCCTGACTGTAACTGATCGCTCCTCACCCTCCAGTGACACCGCTGCCTTTTTCTGCGCCTTGTGCTGACGTCTAAAGCTTCACTTAAAATCCTCCGTGCACCTCAAGCATCAGCAGAACTCAGACATGCTTTTCCTGGTCAGTTGCTTTGGGGTTTTTGTTTAAGACACGTTAAACGTGACATGACGGGTGCAGTTCCAGGGCCCATTTTCCACCATGACTTTTCTCCACCATTACCCTCAAGCACAGCTTCACAAGACAGGGAATACTCATAGTCCCGGTGCGATTCTCCTCTGTACCGGAGAACACCACAGCACCGGCCCAGGCGGCCCAGGGGAGGTAACCGGGAGCGGCCCCGGTGTCGGCGCAGAGCGGAGCAGCCCGGGCGGGCAGGCCCGGCGGGTCCCCCCGCAGCCTCGCCCCCTCGCCAGGCCGCTGCCAGCAGCCGCGCACCTGCGCCCGACCCGGCCTTCACCGTCACCTCGGAGCCGCCGCCAAATGGCTGCCCCGCGGCCCCCTCCCCCGCGCCGCAGCGGCGGCCGGTCCCCGGCGGGGCGGGGGCGCTGACAGGCCGCGCTCGGCGGGCGAGGCCCGGCCCCGCGCCCCGCCCGGATTCCGCAGCGCCGGGACCCCGCAGGGCGCCGGGGAAGAGGCGGGGGGGTTGGGGGAGGGGGGGCGGGCGGAGCCCTACCGGGTCACCGCGTCCCCCGCGCCGGCCGCCCCCGCCCAGCCCGCTCCTACCTGCGAGGCGCGGGCGGCGGGGCCGGGAGCAGGCGGCGGCCCCGGCCTCTCACACGCCATGGGGCGGGCAGCGCGGCGCGGCCCGGCGGAGGCAGCGGCGGGGGCCTCGGCGGCGCCTCCTCATCGCGCTGACAGCCGGGAGCGCCGCCCCGCCCCCTCTCGCGAGACCCGCCCGCCGCCGCGCGAGAGCCCAACGGCCGCGCCGCGCCCGCCGCCGCCCTGCACGTGACCGCGGCGGTGGGCGGGGCGGGGCGGCGCGGGGCGTTGTGGGAGCGGGCGCTGGGGCGCTACCATCGAGATGGCGGCGCAGACGCGCCGGCCCACGTGACCCGCCACCAGCGCCCCCTGGCGGCCCGCCCAGCGGCTCCTCGGCCCGCAGCGTCGCGTCTCCGCTGCGGGTGTCGGTGATTTACTTTCCTTTTTAAACTGTAATTAGTAACTTGGTTATTACTAGCGCTCAGAAGGATGAGGGGGTTGGAGCGGCGCCTCGCTCCTCTGCTCGCTCTCAAAGACCCCACCAGATATTTTAATCAAAGCCTGCAGAGTTTTGATTCTGAGGAGAAAGCGTTCATCGGGCAAGCGGGTGCTGCTGCCAAACCCTTCTGAAGGACAAAAAACCCACATTACTAAATGACTGCCACTTGAACACCATATATTTTTTGCAGCATCTTCTTTGCTCGCCATAGCCAAAAGAATAAGTTCTGAGGTATGCACAGAATTATTTAACTGTGATTAGAAGAACGCATGTGTATTTCTGAAACAATGTCTTGTTTGCATTTCGTTTATTGCGTTATGACGGTACAAGTGGTTACATGTGTGGAAAAGGGAGAAGAAACACCTTTAATCAGGTTTTGTTCACAAAGCTTACCAAGACACTCCAGCCACTGAACAGAACATGCTGCTGCCCGTCACACAACGCAATTCCCTCTCGTGTCCACATGCGATACAACAACAGACCCAAAAAAGTCGCAGTCCTGCTCCCACAGAAGGCGGACTTGAGGAGATCGGCCTCTGCTTCTCCTTTGATGCACAGGAAAAACCCGTGCACACACCTGTGAAAGTCAGTCTGACAAAAACCGAAGAAGTGTTACCAATACTAATCATACGCCTGCCAAAAATGCATACTAACTGAAGCAATATAGACACAGTTGAACCAAATCTGTCCCATAAATGCACAATATATTTATTGACTGAACTACAGTAACAGCAGCCCAATGTAAAAAGGATTAGGAGAGGGAGTTAAACTTTTTCCGTGTTTTATAATTTCTTCCAAGGATGAAGGAGTTTATTTTAAGTAACTAAGATGGTCTGTAGACACACATGAAAAGCTACATACAAACCTGTACATATACCCAAGTTAACATCTGTAAATACAGGAAGGGCAAGTGCAGGTATTAGCATGCTTTTGAAAATCAGACCCTTAACTTTATGCAATGAAGAACCAAAATTAATGGTATTATGTGAAAAACAAGCAAACTGTACAAATCACAACAGTGACAGACTAATGAATGCAAACAGAAGACAGTGCTATAGAACACTTTTTTTTTGCAAAATGTCAGGCAATTGTACCACACCTGACTCATAAACCTTTCAACTATAGTAATTATCATGACAATTTAAAAAAACACTCATGAAACAAGTTTTAAAACCTCTTCAACTAAGTTTTCCCATAGATGAAGACAGTAATAAAGCTGGCACAGCTGCCCATGTCCATTACAGATAAGAACAAGGACCTGCGCGCTAGATGTTGTATCCACCTAACCCCTCCCATAGCTGATAAATAAACCCTCAAACAATGGCTGGTGTACTCACACAGGGAAGGAAAGGAAATGCAAACTGTTAACTGACATTAACAACTATTGTCTTGGATTTTAAAACAGCCAGATGATGGAGCACATGGGCCAGACTTCGGACTCAGAGCAAGAACTTTGTAACAGCACTTCTGAAACCTGGAGGAAAGTGGACCCTCATGGTGTAGGCACGAGCTACAACTACTGCTTTTTGCTAACTAGACAGAATCTAACGTTAAGTACCATTACCTCATATTAACAACTGCATTGACTCTTTATTCATATCACATTAAGTAGAAGAAACACATTCCAGTCAAAGACAGGTACAGGATAAAGATTCTGCGTTATGGGGCTTCCAATGCTTGCAATGAGACTGAAATGACCTTTGACAAAGTACAAACACATCTATCCAAACACACCTAGTTACGGGTTTACTGTATCACAGAATTAGAGTATGAGAAGACCTCTATGTCTAAGCCATTCCTAATAAGATATAAAGGATTATTTTTCAAAATTAACGTAGAAACTGCTATTACGTAACAGCACACAGCTCAATGTTTCACATCAGTGTACATGTCTAGGATTTGTAAAAAATGAAGGCAAATGTTACAACTCAACAATCAGGACTAACTGAACTGGAATTAGTCACAGAACACTGGTATGACAAAAAAAAATTAGAAGAGCAGAGTTTAGAAAAAATCAGCACTCATTCATAAAACTGAAAGCAAGTGGTTCTAATGAGACTATCCAGTTAAAAATGAACCGCAAGACAATCCTGTTTCTGTTACCAATTCTCTATTGGCAAGAGGCAATTTGAAAGCTTCCTTGACTAGTTTTTGTTTGCTGTGTGGTCTTTCTTAAATATCACAGACTTGCTTATGAAAACATGCCTTCTTTCTGCTGAAAGATTAGCAAAGTCTGGGCAAGTAAGGAGGTGATTTCACCAGAAATGGCACATGAACTGGGTGGGAATGACTTGCTGAATAAACACAAACATTGCCTTTCCTTAACCATTCTACATCAGGAACATCACGGCTCAGGCTTCAGCTTATTGCAATATCACTGACAGTTTGAAAATCAGCAGCGCCTGCCCTTGAAACAGGGGAGCGTAAAATAGAACTGGGGGAGGAAATCAGAATGCGTCCAGAATAACGGAAGCTTGAAATTGTTTCCCGTATTTTGCAGTTTACTTTCAACTACTAAACACCCTTTTCGCACTTAAAATCGCAGTCTTAATGCAAAAGGCAAGTCTGCTTCTCGCAAGGCCTGTCTCTGCTCACCAGTCACATATTTGTGCTTCTCTCCGTTATGTGGGATCTGTATCTAGGATGTCACTAGGCAGGAGCTTTTTGTGGAGCCTGGCTCCACAACACCCTTCCGTTAATCATAGTCTATTTTAACTTTCGTAATAGTGTTCAGGTTTGGTTTTTCGTTGCTACTCCTTCCATGAACTGAAGTTAAATGCTTTTTAAGGGCGGACTTGTGTTTAAAGTCCATGTCACAACAGTGGCACTTGTAGGGCCTGTCGCCGCTGTGGATGTTCAGGTGATCCTGGAGGGTGCTCTTGGCCGTGAAGGTCTTCAAGCACACCATGCACTGGAAGGGCCGGATGCCCATGTGACCCCGGATATGTCTGTTGAGGTTCTTTTTTTGCGTAAATGTTTTGCCACACTGCAAACACAAGAAGAGTTTGTGCATTTTCAGATGTCTGAGATAGTTCTCAAGATGCAGAAATCCCCTCGGACACTTCGGACATTGGTGCCGCCACGAATTGCCAGAATCCTCCAGGCTCTGGAGCCCGTTCACCAGACTCGAAGTTCCTTCTGCATTGTCACTGACAAAAGCCTGGAAGTGATTTCCTGACATTTCTGTATTTCTGCTTTCAACTGTCGAATTTATCAAGGAATGCTGAGTTTCTGGAAAATATAAGTTGGTTTTAGAGGATGTGCAAGGCTGAGGAAAATGATCGTTTTCCACATTTGTTACGCTCATAGAATCCATTCTGAAGATACAGATTTCATCATCCTTGTATCCAATTTCAACCGTTGATATTTCTGGGGTTTTTGTGTCCTTTCTTTCTGAGATCAAGCTCTGCACTGCGGGCCGTGAGATGTCCCCCTTCTCCTGTTTCACAGGGTATTCTACAGTCCCTGGGCTGTCTTCAGAGATCTCAATTATTTCACAGTCTTTCTCTAAAAGCTCATCCCTGTTTCTCAGTTCAGCATCCGAGGAATGACACCCCTCCACGGCCTGGTCACCGCTCTCCATGGAAGCATCGGTCTCCAGGTATTTCGACAAAGCCTCGGTACATTTCTCCACAATGTGAACCATCTGCAGGTAGCTGGCGGCGGTCAGGTACTTCAGCAGCTCCTTCTTTTTGACTTCCAGAGCCCCGGTGTAGCAGGAGAGCAGCAGCTTCCTGCCCACCTCGGCGCTCTGCAGGATGGTGATGCGCACCTGCCGGGACTGGTTGAGCAGAAACTGGTCCCGCATGAAGGTGGAGCAGGCGGCGAAGATCACCTTGTGCCCCTGGAACTCCGTGTCGTTGATGTAAATGGAGACGTCGCAGAAGAGGTTCTGCTGCCGCAGGAGGTTCATCTTCTGCAGCACCGCGTCGCCCTGCTGCTCGAACTGGAAGTGCAGCACCTCCGAGTCCGCGGCCATGGCGCCCGGCCCGCGGGGAGGCACCGACCCCGCCGGAGAGTCCCGCCGAGCGCAGCCCGCCCCGCCGGCAGGGCCCGCCCAAGCCTCTCTGCCCCGCGGCGGCTGCCGGGCTCCGCGGAGCCGCCCGCCGCTCCCGCTCCCCCGCACTCACCGGCCGCGGCCCGGCCGGTCCCCGCTCCGCTGCGCTGCGCTCCCCCGTGCCGCAGCGCCCCGGAAGCGCTTCCCCCGCCCCTTCCGGCACCGGCCGCCCGCCCCCTCCGGCGATGCCGTTCCCGCGGCGGGCAATGAGAGGCGGCGGGACACAGAGTTAGCAGCACGTTTATTGTGAGACTTGGCACTGCTACAGCGGCTGCCGCCGGGGACCGCCGCACCGCACCGACACCGGGGCGCGCCTCGCCAAACGTCCGGTAGAGGTAGCAACGTATCAGCCCGGGACGCCCCGAGCCGCCGGCCCCGTAAGGCATCTCGGAGAGGAGCTGCCCCGGGGCTGCTCCTCGCCCCGCCAGCGAGAACAGACTGCGGGGACGGCGCAGCGCCGGGCGGGGCAGCTGGCTCGGCCCCGGCCCCGGGACGAAGCTGCTCCGCCAGCCACCGACCCGCCTGCTTTGGTTACAACACGTAGGATCAGAGTTCTGCCCAGTCACTGAAGAGGTAGCTAATGCTCAGTCCGTCGGTTATACAATCTCCAAGGAAAAACGTCCATTCCGCCTTTTCAACCCTTATCAAGTCAGGAGGGCCGACTATTTCCCCCCCTTTATGAAAAATCAAGATTTAACATGACTTCAGAATTCAACAGTTTCAGTATGTATCACATTTTGATTCTCCCTCCTCGCTTTTACTCCTCCCAATGACTCCAAAACCAAAATCAGCCCCGCACAGTTTTGAAATTATTTCAACAAAAGTTCGGTGGCAGCTATCTAAGTTTTGCCATAGAGCTAGTGGAGAAAAAGACTGACACTTCAATTTTATCAGTTACTAACCTGCAAAATATGTCTTCTAAAAGAAAAATAAATTAAGGAAAGCCTCACCCCGATCTATACAGGAGGCTGTGCAGCTGCACCATCCGCTGCAGGAGCACGGGCTACACAAGCTACCACCACTCAGAAAAGTGGTGAGCCTCAACCTCTGGGAAACCTAAGAGCTCTAACGTTTTCTTCTATATATATATAAAAAAATAAATAAAATGCCAACATAAAAAAAAATCCTAATATATTCAAGGAGTTATTAAAATATTTTTGTAATAGACTTCAGTTATTTTTAGGATATGCAGGAAGTTGTACAGCACATTGTGAGACTATCCACTTACCAGCAAATAGTATTCTACACATGAACACACAGATTATGACAACTGCTGTAGTCCTCGTCCAAATACGCGGCATCAGTAGCAACAACCAATGGGTCTAGTCTTTCACTAATCGGAACATTGCAATGAAAACAACATTGTACATACATGGACAATTAAGTTCATCTTATTCAATAATCGAGCTGCCTCTGTATATTCCATTTATAATAATTCTCACTCCATTTTAACCTGTAGTTCCGAGAAGCAGCATTAGCCAGGTTTTCCTTTTCTAATGCCTTTCACTTGTCTGTTCCATATAGGGGCAAATGTCAGATGAACTCTACCACCAGTGCGCTTTGCACCTTGCCATCTGTACATTGCCCTCCTAGACCTCCAGTGTTCTGGAGTCACGCAGCCATCTCCTGAGTACATCTCTTGGTCTGCACCCTTTTGCCAGGCCCAAAGCACAGACATTAGCAAGAAGTCACTTTTCATCCCACAGATGCGTCCGTTTTCATTGGAGAAGCAGTCTTGTACCTTTCTGCATTTTCCTATTTATTTCTGCTGTGGTCTCACCGAATGACCACAAGCAGCCTTCGAACTGAACAGCCAGCAGTCTCAGCCTTCTCAGACGTCGACACCACCACAGCAGAGGGTGGACTGAACACCTATATATCTTGACCAATAATTTTTTAGGTAAACCTTTGTCTCTTCATACCAGCTTCAGGTCACCCATGGCTACTTCATCAAGCTGTATTCTCCTTGCAGTAACATTACAACTTCATAATTCCACAAAAAAAAACAACTTTCCAGATAGAAAAAGCTCTCAACACTGTCCATTTTGCTGCCGCTTTTTCTACCATTTGTACAGTTTTATTCCTTTTTCTGGCAGAAGACCATTTTCTTTATCGTGTCCATATGCATATCTGGTTAAACTGTTCACTAGTCTCTTACAGCATGTTGACCTGGCTCTGCAAGCTTTTATTCTCCATGTCTATCTTCATTTTGATGTTAGTGCTATAACTTATTTCCATATAGTGAATAATATATTATCAAAATGTTTGAATAATACAGAAGATTCTGCCTGAAGACAAAACGCAAGTGTCAGATGCAACCATCATTAGCTCAGAACAATTCTAAAAGCAGGTTGCTTTAAGAGGAAAAACAGTTTTCCTTCCCATACAAACCTATTGTCTGTCCCAGGAACCTGAACAATAATTTTAATAAGTTCCAAATAGTTAGATTTTAGGCCTAAATATGTTTGCTTAGATTTTAGGCCTCAATATGTTTGCTACAACTTGAAAAATGTAATGCCCTGACTTCATTTCCATTGCTTCATAGCTGTCCATGTAATAGTTCATGTAACAGTCAAGTACAGTAGTTTAAGAACTCGATTGCAAGAACTGATTCACAGAATCACCTTGCTTTTCCACTTGAAACGATGTGGATTTCTGAAAACGTTCTGCAATATTAATGCTTTTTAACGTCCATCAGTGTAATGTCTGCATATGGGAATCCTGGCTTCTACACACACATATCTGAAGATCAAGACCAACTTTTGATAATTACATACAAACCATTTTTTGCTCTAACACACCTTTGGTCATACCTGTTTAGCATTTTTAACCATACAATAGCAGCCTTTCACCCCTGCCCCTCATTCAAACACACAAACAGGACTACTTGTAAGTAGGAAGCATAATCTCAGCCTCATGGCAAACCTTGTGGAAAAGAGCTGCACTGGAAGAAATACTTACTCCAAATACGAACAGCAGTTCTCTACATAGGATCAGCCATTTGATTATTTATGCTACACTTCAATGTAATACGAGTGCTGTTCTACTGGGAATGGCGTTCCTCAGATAAATTAGTTTCCTTCAGCCTGATTGGGATGCGGATAATTCCACGGCACTTTTGAGAAGCAATACAGTATAATCACAGAATCCCAATTAACAAGCCATTCCCGCTACATTTGATGTTTAAGGCGGTATACAAGAGGTATTGCTGAGTACAGTCTATAGCTGATACATTAACCTATGGAAATTGTGCTACCTATACCTCATCCTAGGCTCTGTAAAATACTAAAGGTCATGAACTATGCATGTCACTTAAAAAAAAGTGTTCTTTGAATGTCTAAGAATTCAAAAAACTTTATGTTGTTAATGTTCTTATGGTGGGTATTTTTGTTTCTTTCTTCAAGTTAGTTAACTGACGTGGCCCTTGTTAGTGATCAAGGAGAGATATAGGAGAACTAAGGGGGGGAGGGAAAGGAAAAGCGTGGAGTTGTTTCATATTGCAGCTTTTAAATCAGATTCTTTTCACAGTGTCAGAAAGCAGTATTTCTCCACTCCAGCTTTGCTCACAAACCAACAACTGTTGTGGCTTATGTGATGCAAAATTTATGGAAGATGGATGATAATTTTTAGGTTTGAAGTGTTTAGCTTGTCTCACTACATACACTGGTACGTGCCCTTTAAAAATCCTATGTATGACAGCATAAGAAACAGGTCATACTTGCACTCCAGGCACTGACCTCTCACATTCCAGAACTGAAATTTATTCTCATTTTGAACAGTTCTATGCACGATCAGCTAACCCTGCCAAATCATTTAGGGTTTTATCTTTTTATAATGCATGTCGAGGTTAAAAACCCTGAGAGCTTTTAAGATAGCATTGACTGGCAGCAGAAGTTTCTTGAAATAGTTTAGAAAGGGCAAAAAGGCGACAAAAAATACTTCATTTCAACTGTAGGGGTCTAGGGCTAAGGTCAGAGAAAAATAATTTTAAGAGGTAAGTTTAAATTTAACTACATGGAGTGCTTTCAGTTATCCAGTGCTTAAAACAAAAAAGGGTTATTTCACAGACTTGTCCGCTTTGCTCTTTCCTCCATCTGCCCAGGCAGAGGCCTCTAACTGTACAGCAGATGGTTTTACTTGCAGCGCAGAGCAAGAGCCTTTCAAAACGTGTTAGTCTTGAGTCTCCTAATCAGAGAGAAATGAAACAATTAACCCCGTAATCCACAGTAGAGACACAGACAGAAACCTGAAGGAAGATTGCTGTTCACACAAAATATCAAGTAAGACTAAGAATGATGGCTGAAGACCTGCCAGGTTTTGCAATCCAACCTGCCATCCATCCATAGCCTTTCAGGGCATACCACTAGTGTAGGTAAGAGCCCAAACCAACTGTTTGCTCCCCTCAGTCACCATCCCTTCAAAGGGCTGGCTCTAATTGCTTAATTGACGCAGGTACTATCATTTCTTAAACTGAGCACAGCCTGAGGCAGCTTCCCTGCATCCAGCACCTGGCTTGCATCAGCTTGCTGACAGACCTTAGTGTCTGTAGCAGCGCTACATGTGAACGAATCGAAGTCCACTGTTATGTCTTGAACGTTTCTTTCATTGGCATTGTCAAAGCTGTTTTTACCGTGTAGCTGTTTAAGATGTTTCCTCAGAACGGGTTTATGCGCAAAGACCATGTCACAGTAGTTACACTTATGGGGTTTGTCCCCGCTGTGCAGGTTGAGATGGTCCTGTAAGGAACATTTCTGAGAGAACGTTTTCCCACAGATCTTACATTGGAACGGTTTGATGCCTGCGTGCACTCTCATGTGCCGGTGGAGATTGCCTTTCTGAGTGAATGTCTTGCCACAGAGCAGACACATAAACAGTTTATGCATCTTTAAGTGATTAGCGTAGTTTTCCAGATGCCGAAATACTCTTGTGCACTTTGGACACTGATGATGCCACTGGAGACCTTTGTCTATACCGCGGTTGTTAGGCCCAAACATATCTTTAGAGGCCAGAATGATGTTATCACTGCCAGCATAGGAAAGGGCGTAATTGTGGAGGTGGTTTTGCTCTATTTCACTTGCTCTGTTTTCAACAGTGGAGTTGATAAGAAAGTGTTGAGGCTCTGAGGAATGCAGTGCAGTTTGTTCAGGAGAAATAAACTGGTTTTGATCCTTCTTATTCCTGACTTCTGTTACCTCCCCGATGGACTCCACCTTGATGATCTGAATATCGCTGTCCTCCATGTCCATGCTGTCTTCTGAAGGCTGGATACAAGGTGAATCTTGCTGCAGAGAGTCGTCATCTCCTTGATGTTCCTTCAGCTCAGAGGAGTCACTCTGCTGTTCACACTCCTTGCCCTCCAACGGCTGCTTCGGTTTTATAAATTTCCAGAGGGCCTGTGTACATCGTTCGACAATGTGGCTCATCTGCAGAAAGCTTGCGGCCGTCAGGTAGTTCACCAGTTCCATTTCAGGAAACTCCAGAACGCCACTGTAGCAGGACAGAAGCAGCTGCCTCCCCACTTCCGAACTCTGCAGGATAGAGATTTTCACATCTCTGGAGTCATTGAGTAAGAACTGATCTCTTAAAAAGGGAGAGCCAGCAGCAAAGACAATTTTATGCCCATGAACTTCAATGTCGTCTATATGGACCACAACATCACAAAATTTGTTTTCTTCCCTCAGTTTGTTCATTTTCTGTAACATTGAATCTCCATAATTGTCAAACTTGAAGTGAAGAATATCTGATCTTTCTGACATTTTGGCACACCTAAGAAAAAGCAGCAAGAAAAGGGTTTCAGACGCCTTCAGAAACAAGGGACCATGGAAAGTTCAGAAACACTGACACCACCATTCCGCAGCACAACTGGTTCTGCTGAATCTACAGAAAGCAGAACAGCCAGGCTTGTACCCATCCCCATTTCTACGGCAAAAAGTTTAATTTTATGAGGCAATAGTCTTTAGCAAATATAAACAGTAGCAACAGATCATCGTGAAATATCTTCAAAGAATTTCAGGCATTACAGAACTATTTCTTTATGTTTTCTTTTGGAAGGCTACTTGTGAGCCTGTTTTTTCCATGCATTGGGACACTACAATATAAACGCAGGGACAGCGCCCATGCCAAGGTAACGCTGTACTACGCTGTTGACAGCGCACGACTGTTGCAGCCACTTCCTCAGGCAATTACAAGAGTCACATCGTGAGAAACTGAAAATGGAAAAGAAGTGACTTGCCTCGACATACATTCAGTTCCCATTACTACTGCCCTCCGAGGGAAAAAACAAACATCAAATGAACGCCAACCCCGGGGTGGCGGACCAAGCCTAACTCCGGGTTGGTCGGGACCCTGCTGGGCTCCCCGGCAGCACCGCCCGCTAGGAGCAGGTGCCTCCCCGGCTTTTACCGGGCGCGGATCGCCGCCGGCTCCTGAACCCGTTCTTCCCGCTGTTCCGGGACAGCTCGGCCGGGAGCCCGTGCAGCTTTTCAAACCGCTGCCCGAACGCGAAGCTCTTTCCACGAGCCGGGAGGCCGCGGGGAGAAAGGGGCAGGTACCTGTAGCGCCGGGCCGCGTCCCCCCGCTGGCATCCGCGGCCGCTCCCACCGCGGCTTCCGGCTACGGACCTAGAGAGGGGAGGAGAGCCGCCGTGAGCCGCCGCCCGGGCCTGGGGCCGCGCCGCCCCAGCGCCAGGCCGGGCCCGGCCGCCAGCCGCGCCCCCGGGGCGGCCCCGCGACCCGCCGCGTCCCCGGCCGGGCCGAGCCGCCCGCCGAACCCGGCCCGCGGCACAGGCGGCGGGGAGCGCGGGAGCCGCGGCCCGTTCCGGCCCCCGCTCCGGGGCCGCCGCCCTTGCCCCGCCAGCCCGCCGGGACCTACAGCCGCCGCCGCAGCCCAGGACGGCGACTCGGAACCGCATTGTTCGGCCGCCGGAAGCGCTCGCGCGCCCTCCGCCCCGCACCCGGAAGCGCCTGGCGGGGCGCCCGCCCCCTCCGCGCGGTCACGTGGTGCGCGGAGCGGCGGCCCAGGCCCGGCACCGGGAGGCGGCGGCGGCGGCCGGGGTAGGTGGGGCTCGCGCTGCCGCGGGGTCTCGTCCGCCCCGTCCCTCCGCCCTCGGGCCGCCCCTCTCCTGCCGCCGCCTGGCGGCCCCGGCCCGCTCCCGCGGTGCCCGCGAGGTGCGTGCGGGCGCTGCCCCGCCGCCGCTCCGGGACTCCGCCGTCGCTCCCCGCCCCTGACCGGCCACAGGCGTGCGGGAGCTGGGGGCGCTACTGTGCCCCGTTACCGGCGTCGCCCTGCCCTGCTTCCCGGTCCGTGTCGCCTTCCCGGTGCTGTCCCCTCCCGCCCTCTGTCCCTTCCACCTGGCAGGGGCCGCGGCCTCGGCGCGGAGCCGCCCGGCAGCAGGCGCGGGAGGCGGCGGGAGCGGGGCCGCCCCGGCTCGCACAGGGCCGGGCGCTGCCGGGTCTTTGGGCTGAGTCCCGGGACAGGTGGGGGGGCGCCGGGCTGGGCCCGGCCTTGCAGCTGCCCCGGCTCGGGGTGGGGGGCCGGGAGACCCCCTCGCTGCTCCGGTGCTTTCAACCTCGAATCCACCGGTGTCCCCGGGACTCCCTGAGCGCGAACCGGAGCCGCGGCGGGGCCGTCCTGTCCTGCGCTGGGCTCCTGTGGGACTGACGGGGATTCTCTCCCTGGCCGGGCTGTGTCGGTTGTTGCCTGTTGCTTCCAGGTGAATCCTAAAATGTGGCACTTGATCAGGTCCAGACATCTGCATGTGTGTGTGTGATGTACCGTAACCGCCGTGTTTGTCTTGTTTCCTTTTTCCATCCTGTTGGTATCCGCACGTTTGTTTCACTTAAAACATCCCCTAGATTGCGTCAGGGGGGGAAATTAAGTAGAAACAAACAGACTCTGCTAAGTTCGTTTAAAAACATGCATCAGCAAGAATTAAGTGAAAATTGAACCGGTAGAGGTAGATTTTGTGGCTTTTGGCTGTGTAGTTTTGCCTGTTCAAGGGATTTTGGGGTACACCAGGAAAAGAAGAAAAAATACTCAAGAGAGGTTTGGAGAGAGGGAAAAAGATTGTGTTTATTTCTTAAGTACAAGTTGGAGATCAAATACTGCTTACTTGCTTTATTACACAGATACAGCTTGATCTATATTCCCAGTTTTGTTCTACTCAGAGGTTTTATTAAAGCACAACTTGATGGGATCTCTGAGGTTTTTGGCTACTTCATTAGAAAATACGTAGTTGCATAGACTTCCCCCTTGCTGATTAAATTACAGAAACACTGTATTCTTTTTAAAGGCCTCTACTCAACATTAAAAGGTCAAGGACCTGAGCAAACTTAGCTTTGTGGACACAGTAAACAAATTAACAAATGGAGCTTGGCAGAGGAGTATCCTTTCGTTTTCCAGGTCCTAGCGCAGACAGCTTTTGGTAGCACGCACTGAGCGTAACTCTGCTTTTTTCAGTTCTTTCACGGCATATTTTTGAAGTGCTGCGTTTGCCTGGTAGGCGTAGCTCTGTCTGTTTGCATGCTAATGAGAGAGGAGCTCCAGAAGCAGGCACAGCGTCCTCCCTGGGGTTTGCTGGGCTCTGGGTCACTGCGCCGGGTCCTGTGGGTCCCGGTCCCCGCGCAGGCAGCACATGGGTGCACCTGATGCTGATGGAGCATCAGCCGCTGAGCGCGGATGAACCGCCCGTTCATAGTTAATTCATTCCAGCAACATTCTTGCGATGGGCCAGCTAAGGCAGTGTCAGCATTTCTTTTATAAACCACGGTTTCCCAGGAACTGCTGCATATTTCTGGGGCTGGAGAATTTGCTTATTACAAGAGCCTAAAATTAGAGTTTTGTCTCCTAAGCAGATGGTTCAAATTAAGATTATAAGCACAATTATGTTGGCAATAACTGTGAATCTGTTAAGGATTGTTAACAAAGATTGCATTAGCTTAACTCGTATGTTTTGCCTGATTCCTAGTTTTGCATACAATGGCTAATGATTCACTCAGCTTCCTGAAATCTGTGCTTCTCAGCTCTTGAGAAGAGGACGAGTCTGAAATTTATGGCAGCGTTATCTCCAAATAATGATATCTTTTTTTTCTGTCTGGTTCTTGAGTTTGGTGGGAACATCTGTGGCTGTCAGTGCGTTTTAAAACAAACAGAAAAGTTAGTATTGCAGTTGCTATTTCTTATTAATTACTCTCTTTAGTCATCCTAGGTCTTTATTTTCATGTGCAGTATTCCACTGGCTTTCTTGCTTTGTTCTGAGCACAAAATACTTCTCGGTGCTTTTGAGAATGTGTTTTGCACAGAGAAGGTGGATGAAGATCAAACATGTGGTTTTGCAGACTAATCACGTGATATGTGAGAGGAAAAAGGTTGCTAGGGGTTGATCTTTCTTGTGTGTTGTTTTTCCAAAGGCCGCAATAAAATACAGGCGGTGAGTGTGTGCTCAGAAAAAGTGAAACCACAGCTCCTTTCCCACGTGTCTGTCAGTGTGGTGCCACTTCTGCTCTTGTGTTTCTCATGCTACTCGGACTGAAACACCTGCCTGACACCTGTAATGACGACATCGTGCTGTAGTCTTTTCCAGGCTTTGTTTCGGGGTTCGCTGTGTGTTTGTAAAACAATGGGTGTGCACTGCTTCGATTGTGAAGGTAAAAACATCATGGATGTCAAAGACTCTAAATAGTGCTGGCTTATTTGACATAAACCAGCTTTGCAATGTACCTTGGAAAGCTTCTGAACTCTGCTGCAAGTTCCACTTTTCACTCGCACTAAGGTGATAATGGTGATAACTGGAATTCCTATAGGAACTGCAGCTGAAGCGCAGATGCTGAAAAAGATATGAGTGGGGAGAAAATCTCCTTTCCTCTCTAGTTTGTATACCCGTTCTCATGCTTACTCTTTTCTGCCACGAAAACCCAAAACTTAAGTATATTTTTTATTGTTTTCCCCTCTAAATTCAGTGCTAAGGGTGCTACATCTGCTGTTGACTTAAAGGTAACTGCTGTTTTAAACAGTCCAAGAAGTTTGCAGCTGGGACACTGATGTTTCTGCTCACCCTCTGGCTTTTAGTGTGGCTGTGGATGTTCTAAACACGGGGGAATTGGCACCCCTTGGAAACGGTGTGGGACCAGCCGGAGTTCAAGGGCCTTGCCTCACCTGTTGCGTGTGTCTCAAGGTGGCGTTCAAGCCTCATTCTCTCATAGTAGTGTAAAATTGAAGGGTTTCTGGTTTTCTTTTTTTAATATACTGTTTGCTTTAAGCAGTACTTACAAGGAAAATTTCCATCGCAGATTGCGGGTCAGGTGCCAAATATTTGGGAGAGGATAGGGAAGCAGAAATGTTTTGTCCGTATGTGTAGCTAATCTCAATGATAGGTTTGTTTTCCAGTTGTTTGGGATCTTAGGACGGTGAGTGGTGCCTTTCTGTTCCTTTGCACACTATGTTGAGTAGAGAGAGGAAGGCAGGTTGCTACTGTTGTTGGATTGCTTTAAAGATAAAAAAAGGAACATTTTTTAAAAAGATGGTTTGATTGTTGGACTGGCATTGCAGCGCTGTGTAACGGTAGCATGCAGAGTGATGGGGAGTTGCATTGAGAATTACAATTTTAAATAAAACTGAGAGCAGTGACCCAAGAGCCGGCTGTGTTGCCTTTCTCATTTTGCAGCTTTGTCCAATGGTCTTTTGTGTGAGGAGAGGCCAGGATACCCATTTAACTACGCAGGCGAGCAAAGAAAGACGTTAATAAAAATTTGCCTCTTAGTATATGTTTTACCTCGTCACTCCGTCTCCTGTAGGTGTGTAAAGACACCTTCAGGCAAATACTACTTGATTGTGTGTAGTTTTGTGTTGGGTGCTAAGTTGTGCTGAGTTCAAAAGCTCATATTTTATTGATGTTCAGACAAACCAAAGTCTCTTTCCTTATGAAGGATGAGACATTGACTTCTTGTGAGAAACATTAAAACTCGAGGTCTGTCCTTGACTGGGGTCTTTTCTCCTTGTGCTCCAAACTGTGAGAACAGACGGTGTTGGTTCTTCCCAGGCTGCAGGTGTTGCTGGAGATCAGCCACCACTCCTGGTCGGTCTTGCGTTTTGGTTACTGAGGAGTCATAAAGCAGCACCACTTGATTGCCCCGCTGGCCTTTGGTGTGTGTGTGTCCTTCTGGGCTGGCCCATGTTCCAGGGAGCTCATGGGCTTTCTGGTGTTGGTTCTGCCGTCGTGTGTTTTCTAATTTGGGTACAATGATCCGTCTGCACGGAACAGAATGTTGACAAGGAACTGAGGAAATACAATGCGTGCGAAGCAAAGTATGGGGATGTGGAAATTTTCATTGACTTCAGACAATACTTTAGCATTTTTAGTATTTGAAGACACTGCTTTTGCACCTCGACTATTTGTGCATTAGTCTAATCAACCTCGGTGGCTGATTCCAGCATGGTTGGGTAATTGAGCCTTGCTTGCTGTTGTATCTCTAATCAAAGTTGCTTACAGTAGTCTACTACATGGTCCCCTTTCCTGTGCTCTATTATCTTGTGTAATTTCAGTAAGACTTTTGCTCAATGTAGGGTTGGCAAAGTTGGGCTAATTGGGACCTTCTGCTGTTGCAATTCTGCGTTGTGAAACTGGCGGCGTTCGGCTGAGCCAGCTGTGCCCCAGGGTCCGTGCGGTGGCCGTTTACACCATGCTGCTGAAATCAGGAGTATGCAAAAGCACAGCATACTTCTGCTTTGATTTGAGTTCATATTGGTGAAAGGTGTCAGACTGGAAGACTTCGGGAATAGGTGAAATTAGCACTTCAAGACAGACGCACCATACCAAAATAAATTGCTAAATTGGATCCTTGACTTGACGATCTTTACAGCTGCTGGTGATCAAAGCCTGCTCTTCTACCCGTACTGTCTTAGTGTGGCAGATGAGTTTGCACTGTTTGAATGAAACAGTAAAAGATAAAGTGTTTGAAGCCTAGTTTTATTCTGTGTTTCGATATATATTTGATATAGTTATTTTAAGATGATATGTGTATTATGTAGATAGTGCAATAAGGAACTTCTATAGAAATGTTCTAATATGAGTTCTTTAAGCAAAAACATCTTTAAAAATGAGAACTCTGCCCTGCCTTTGCGAGTAATGCCAGATAGACGCGTACAGTGGGTAAAGCTTTTCAAAGTATCTCAGTTTCTCAGCCACTAATTCTCCTTGAATGCCAATGGATCTTAAAGTGTATTTGAAAACGGTATCTAAATACCTCACATGCTTTTGAAAGCAAAACACAATAATCGTAGGTACATTGTTATCAGTGAACAACCCACATCTGTTCCTGCTCTTACGCGCTGCTTCAGTCGTCCAGTGAAACATGTTTCAGGACCATGAAGTGACTTCGTCGGGAAAGTAATCAGGTTAAAAATAACCCAGAGGAAAAAAACCTTGTTGTCCTCCTGGCAGATTTTCAGGTCATATTGGAGGCTGCGGAGGGAAGGGCATTGATAGAAATAAAAGCAGGCTTTGCTATTTTGGGTGCATTGTTCTCGGTTCGGGGAGGAATGCGGTGAGTGTGCGTGGGGCTGCCAGGTTCCCCGTGTCGGGACAGGGCTGGAGGCTCAAACAGCATTTGGGTTTGGTCCCGCTGGGGAGTTTGGAAAGACCCGAGCATTGTGATAAGGGTGTATTTGGGTTTTTTGCCTATTTTTGTCACACAGGCTGTTTTGAGCCACAGATTCTGAGAATCTGCTGTAGAGCTTAAGGTGTGCAGCTGAACTTCACCTTTTGTTCCTTTCTTCAAATGCCTCTCAGTGCCAGTTCCAGCTTTTTAAAACCCTCTGTTGGCTCCGGTTCTCAGCGCTGATCCAGCTTACCCTGTTCTTCCTGCTTCCTGGAAGTCTTTTATTTTATTGTTCCTCACAGTACAGAAGGTTCAGCGTAGAATCATAAAATGCTGTATGTCCCAAGGTTTTAGAGCATCCTTACTACAAAATGTCAAGAGTTAGATCTAACTCTTCTTTTGGAGGAGAAGGATGGGAGTGCAGTTTACAGTGAGCTCTGATAGCTACAAAAGTCATTTTTGCATGAACACAGGTGGAGGCAGACAGGTTATCTGAAGAGAGTAAATGGGCTTAGTTCTGGCCTTAATACGAGTCCCTTGTTAGCAGGTGTAGTGTGTGTTCCAGGGGCCTGTGTTGTGCTCTGTGTAGAAAATGGTGCCTGATATAATAATGAAATACTGCAAAAAGATTGATTAACATCCTTTCTATGAGCTGTGGCAACCGGTGCTCTCGTAGTAGCGTGAGTAGTGTGCTGCGTAGAAAATCAGAGCAGGGCCGCGAGTGTGCACCGGCAGGACTTGTAACTTGGTTATGCTGTCAGATGTGTGACTTTTATAACTAGTCAGCAAACTTCTGAGAAGAAACGTTTGAGCATTTTAGCATGAAGTTTTATATAAGTATTTCTATGATTTTTGTTTTTCAGGAGTTTATAACATATTTAATCTCATTCATGAATCGAACTTCCTTTTTAAGTCATGGATGACAAGGCTTCTGTTGGAAAAATCAGTGTCTCTTCAGACTCGGTATCCACTCTTAACAGTGAAGATTTTGTCTTGGTTTCCAGGCAAGGGGATGAAACACCATCTACAAATAATGGTAGTGATGATGAAAAAACAGGACTGAAGGTAAGAATCGATAACCTGAGTTTGTTCCCTATTCTTCTAATTCAAACTAACCATAGAGAGCTTAAAGAGGGACTTCTTTATTGTGGAAAACTTGACGGAAGGGAGAACTTATTCAAGAATCGATTTTGCCGGTGATTTCTGCATTACTTTTGCTGATGTCAGGGGTGATAATCAGGTTTTGAATAAGCTGTCTCCATCACTACTTGTGGGTTTTTTCCCCACTTTGCAGAATCCTTCCTGAAATGCTTGGGATGAAGCAGACTGACTGTCATGAACTTGGAACTGTGATTTTATCACAGCTTTCAGATAGAAAGCAATATTAACGTACACTTGATTTGACCGTATCTGTTAATTTAAACATCTATTAAAGTTTTCCCCAATGCGAAATGTTCTCTTTAAGAAATGTAGAAGTGTAGTTCTAACAACTTGGCATGAAGCTGTGAACACAAGCCGATGTGGTAGGCTTGTGTGAATTGGAAGGGCATTGACATCTTCTCACTTCTAAATGTGCTGTTCTGAAAAGAGCCCCTTGTCACTCTACGCTCACAGCCATGTCCTCAAAATGCTGTCTTTAAAGGTGATGAGAAGTCGTGTGTTCTGCCCATTGGCCCGAGTGTTCCTCTCTTCCTTAGCAGCGGTTGTTACAGAGACGTTATTGGACACTTCTTGATGCTTTTGCTCATTTGACTTTACCTCCCCACTGCTTTGTTTGTTGTTCTCGCACTGCTATGAGTCCTGGACAGGACACACTGTTATACTGGCTGTTTCCTTTAACGTAAGACTTCAAGCTAATTCTGTTACTTAAGAGTCTCAAGATCTTACTTTTGCTTAATCTGGCAAACATATTCACTTATATTTTATTGCTAATGCAGAAGATTGTCACTTCACATCGTAGTATAGTCTAAAAAACTTGCAGTTTTCTGGAACAATCAACCTGGTGTTCTGTAAAACCCACGGAAAGGCTGGAACCCCACACTTGTCTTTCTAGATGCTGCAAATGCCAGCAGCTGTAGATACTTCAGAACTCAGCGTAGTCTCCCCAGTGGTGCTTACCTTGAGAATGCTCCCGTGGCCGGGTGCGTGATCGGCTCCCGAAACTCATCGTGTGAGACCCCAGCAGGCAGGCACCATCAGCCAGGTTCTCCGTTCCATCCCGTAACTCCCACAGAGAGTTTGGGAACGTGAAGTGCTGTAGTGGGCAACGCTTCTCGCTCCACACAGGCGCTGTTGTATTGCTGGTGTAGCGGTTGCCTTGTTGTGGCTGTCCTGCAGTGCTTGTGTGGCATGCTGTGTCTTTTTTAGTACAGTCAGAGACATTGAAGAGACTTTGTATATAAAGTCATCTTCATAAAGCTTGCAAATATTTTGGAGAAGAATATGCTTAATAAATTTCAAACCAACTCCTGACAAGTCCTTCTTAAATTTTCCGTGTGTGGTTACTTCCAAATGAAAAGCTGGTACAGATCTGCTGTCTCTTGATGAGGAAGGAAGAACATTAGTGCTGCTGCCTCCTGATCATCAACAACCAGACAATAAAGTTGTGCTGTTCCCTGATGTGTCACCGAATGTCACAGGGCTTTGCAGGTCTTAAAGATAAGCAGCTTTATGAATTTGGTGCCAAGACTGAGCACAATCCTTGAACAAAGTGATTCACCTTGAGCCTTTCAGTATTCAGGTGTTTGGTCCTTGGCTGCGATCAGGCGATCCATGGAAATACTGAACCCCAGATGAGCGGTCTGTGCGCAGTGTGAATTCCCCCATAGTGGGATCTTCCTGTTGGCCTCCTTCGTATGCTTAGAGGGGTGAAAACTTTTGACAGAGGAGATGGGAAGACATTTTAGCTGTTTGTAGGGGCAGAAATTGTCTTTTGCTGTAGTTCTTCAAGAGAAGAGAGATACCACTCGGCATATAGCTTTGGTTTTGGTACCTTTCTTATTTTCAGCTTGTAACTAGTCGCTCAGTAGCCAGCTTTACTGTACTGTCAAACCCTGTGTGTGCAGGGTCAGCGGAGTTGCGAAGGTTGTCAAACGTTTGTTAAAGTACTGTCACAGTGATATCTGAAAGCGTTTAAGCAGTATATGGGAAATTAATATTAAAACTACAACATGAGAACTGAGGTTATGTATTTCACAGGAACAAATGAGATTCATTTTTTCAGGGAGAATCAATTGCTTTGGTATTTAGAACTAAGTTAATTTGTTTGTGTATGTCAAAACCTGTTGGTTTTGATGTGCCCACTAAGAAAAGCAGAAAATAAGTGCAGGTTCATATTTGAACAGGTGTCTTTTTCGGGTGTTCTGTTTCTTTAGAAAGGCAGTTTGAGGATCTTACGTTGGCCAAATGCAGTCGGAGGACGATGGCACAAGTTTAGGTGTGTGTTTGAGTGCGATAGCTGTGAAATTCCTAAATCAAACTTGAGGCTCCCATTTAAAACCTGTAGATATGCTATAGTTCTAAGTAATAGCGCTGTGAACTGAATTAATGCACATTTTAATTGTTGTTGTTTCTCGAGTCCAGACAGATAAATATATCTTCCAAATACAATCACTTGGTCATAATTACTAAATGTGGTTTTGCTTTTTGTCTATACTGAAGTAACATTGTTCAGACAATTTAAAAAGGGGTTGGCAGTGATTGTTTTCCAGAAACACCATTTGCTAGCGCTCTCTGCTTTTCTGTGTCTGCTTTTGCCCGCTGCCAGTGGGACTGAGCCTGATTTACAGAGTCCTTCCTTGTGGAGCGGCTGCAGGACAGGAGCTGTTGGACTCCGTGCTGTGCCGAGCCCTCCCAGCACGGCCCAGCAGCCCCTGCCGCAGGAGAAGGGAATAAACTGCAGTGCTAATAAATCCCCCATGCTGCTGTCATGGAAGTTTTGAAGGAGGCTACATCCTATTCAAAGGTTAAGGAAAATTAGTTTTCAGTTTTGTGAGAAATGGAGAAAATAATGACATGATTAAATGGTTTCTTCCTTCTGTCTCAAGCAAACCTTCATGCAGCTTCATTAGGTATATCTTGTCCATTCTTCCCTTTTGCCCGTGGTTCTGCTGCGCTCTGTCCCGCTGCCTCACGGTTCTGTGGGTTGCAGCGAAGTTCTGAGCTTGTTCACCCCCTAAGGTGCACTGTTCCCACCATGTGCGGAGTTTATACGGTTGCATAAGAGACTTTGGTTGACATAAAGTTAGTCTTAGTTTGTATTTGATGCCTTGTTTCTTGGGCAGCTGGCTTGCTGCATTTGACTGATAGGGCCGTAAGAACAGCAGAGCAATTCCAGTCCAAAAGTATACATGCTGTGTCTATTAGAATTAGTTTTTGAGGATAGTCTGGACTGAGATGGAAGGCTTTCTTTTAAAATACTTAAGATTTTGATTATGAGGTTTTTGAATAATTAGACTTTTCTGGCTTGTAATCTTGATGGAATAGAAGATTTTTCATGTGCATTTTATGTTAATACCCGTCCCAATGAGCGTCTGCACGGTGCAGTTTGTGTTTACGGTTGTCACTAGGTTGAATTGTTAACTGCTGCTTTGGTTGACTGAAAAAGCCGTGTGAATGCCCCTGTGCCTGAGGGGTGTGTTGTTCCACTTGAACAGTCCTTTTTGTATCCCACCTCTGTTTGTGGCTCATAGATTGTGGGGAATGGAAGCGAACAGCAGCTGCAGAGGGAACTCGAAGACGTGCTGATGGACCCACCCGTGGAGGATCAGTCAAGTGAGCGGGACCATGGAGAAGTTACAACTGATGGAGATGGGGAAGAACCTGTTGTCCTTGAAGCTTCAGCATCCTCAACCATTAACCCAGTGTCAGTGGCAGGACTGCAGAAACCGGGAATGAGTTTGCCAGTGAAACCATCCCAGGGAGGTTAGAAAAAGATGGGGAATGTCTGGTGGTGTATAATGAACTAGCTTGATGTTTCTTCTCACATTCAGCTTTGTGTCTCACCCTAGACTGTGAGGATTTGAGCCCTTTTACGCCTGTGACGGATGAGGACAGTGTGGTGTTCAGCAAGCTCACGTACTTGGGCTGCGCCTCGGTGAACGCTCCCCGCAGCGAGGTGGAGGCTCTGCGGATGATGTCCATCCTACGGAGCCAGTGCCAGATTTCTCTGGATGTGACTCTGTCCGTGCCTAACGTCTCCGAGGGAACAGTGAGGTACGGAGCTTGCTCAGGTGTACTCTCTTGACTTTATACTTTTAATCTTATTTCCTTTTAGCAAAGGAAACAAGTGCCCAGTTTGCCTGGGAGGAGACATCTTGGGATTTCATTTAGTGGAAAAGTGGGTTTTAAAGAGGTCTGACAAAAGCGATGCTTTGAATTTGTTTACCAAAGACATTTTATGCCCAAGGATCAGTGTGAAATATTATGATGATCCCAGTGTCCCAAAAACCGTAGTGGGAGTCGTTATTAATGAAAGCTTTGGAAATAGGTGAAAAGTATTTAGTTTGTGGGGCTGGAAAACGGCTGATGCGTGCGGCCGAACAGAGGTGAGGCCATCCGCTGCCGCCTGTTCCCGCAGCTTGTGGATGGCTCAGCCCTGAAAACTGTGCAGAAATTATTTGTGGTAATGTCTGTTGCATTGTACTATTGTACTTTTTTATGCTGTTCAATTTAAATAGAATTATTCTGGTCAAGCTTTGTGGAAGTCAGGAGCTATTACAGTTTTTGTGATGTATTTTCTCCAGTAGCTATGAAATTGTTAAAGCTTGCAAGTTAATATTTGGCTGAAGGAATTATTCTAAAGCTGCAAGGTTTGTGTTTTTCTGTTTCTTTAAACAGGCTTTTAGATCCTCAGACAAACACAGAAATAGCAAATTATCCAATCTATAAAATCCTTTTTTGCGTCCGAGGGCATGACGGAACCCCTGAAAGTGATTGCTTTGCCTTCACTGAAAGCCACTACAACGCAGAACTCTTCAGGATTCATGTCTTCCGATGTGAAATCCAAGAGGCTGTAAGTTGAATCTTTTTGTCAAATGGTAATTATGTACCTGTGAACATTATTACTGAAATTAAACTGAGGATTTGTTTGCTCTTTAGAAGTTATTTAATTTGTCGCTCTTCTCTACACCAAGTTAAGATAATTGTAGAAACCTCAGATGTGAAACAAGAATGCACGTGATGTAGTAGTTTATCCTTTTAAGAAGTGCAGAAAACCAGTTAATTAGATGCTAAAACACAATTGTTTTGCTACAGTTGGTTCTCTTTATTTAGTGAAAATTCAGGTAGGTTTCAACTGTTCTGCGTGTCTGTAGCTTTCTGACCTTTGGGCCGTGTCAATGCAGGTGAGCCGGATCCTGTACAGCTTCGCCACTGCCTTCCGCCGCTCTGCCAAGCAGACCCCGCTCTCCGCCACTGCCACCCCGCAGACTCCGGACAGCGACATCTTCACCTTCTCTGTGTCACTGGAAATCAAAGAAGATGATGGGAAAGGTTATTTCAGGTACGGATTCTTCATTTCTGTGCGTACAGCATCTGGTTCTGTTGGAAAGTGAGTGAGGAGAGAGTGTGAGTCTGAGGTGGTCCCTGAATGATCTGTTTCATTAAAATACTCACCTGTTGTGACCTGGCAAGTAGTGTTTCTTTAGCAGTTTCAAAAAGCTCTATGAACCAAGCTTGCTTCTAGCTCGTTCTGTTATTTGACCTAATTCTCAAAATTAAATCAATTTTTCCTGTTTTTTTCCTGAGCCAGGTGCTGTTTGCAGGTGGTGGTGCAGGGTGAGGGTGTCAGAGCAGCTTTTCGTGTTGTATCAGCTAACGCTGTTTTCACGTTAGCTCTTGAGGATAAACTTGAGTTTTTAAAAAGACCTTTTTTAGTTTATGCTAAAACTTTCTCTTCTGCTTAGCCTATGCACAGTGCCTGTAGATGTTTTATGTGACCATTTATAGCGTTCTGGAATCGAAGTGTCTTTATTTCCCTGCAGCCTGACTGCCAAATACTCTGACTTTTGAGCACGTTGGCTCCTGGCCACAGCTTCAGAGGTGTTTCTGTTCTCGGGTTTACATCCAGCTCGAGTTTTATTTATTAAATGAATAACTAAATCCCATTTAATAATCCAGGATTTACTCGGTGCTCCAAAGGACTGCTCAGGTGTTGAAACTGAAAAATGATTCAGCTCCGGGCCTGGGCGACACCAAAGTCTCTCAACACTAAGCCCCACAGTACAGAAACGTAGTTTTTAGTTTGGAAACTAAGTGTCCTTGGTCTTCACCTGATGATAAAATAATGTCACCTAGTTATGTTGCCGTTTCTTTCATGTTACTGTTTGTGGTGTGTGAGGGAGAAAGGTCTTGAGTGCTTCTGTCTACCTGGCTTCACCAAGTGACTGATGCTGGTTTGATACATGCGAGGAACACAGACAAATGACGCTCTGAGTTTTTTCCTTTCCTCTTCAATAACAGTGCGGTTCCCAAAGACAAGGACAGGCAATGCTTTAAACTCCGCCAAGGAATTGATAAGAAGATAGTGATTTATGTTCAACAGACAACTAATAAAGAACTTGCTATTGAGAGGTAATTTCATAATTTGAAAAGATCTTTATCTATTTGCTGTTTTATGCTCTTTTCCCTGAGGCAGCAGATGGGTGTTTGCTCTCTGAATACACACCTGTGTAGTTCAGCTCCCTGGAGTGGGACTGTGCAGAAGCTCAGGTTGGTTTGTTCGGGCCTGAGCGGCAGGTTCAGTCAGACCTTGTGCAGACCTGGTTGTGGAATCAGTGGTCGCATCCGCTCTAAATACCCATTTCAAAATCTTTTTTTTAAAAAAACATTGATTTTATTTTCAGTGGCCATTTTGTCTTAAATGCTGAGGCTATAATCAATGCCCGAGTTACACCAATTTGGTTTCCTTTTGTCTCTGTTGCGTCTGAGAATATTGCCGTACGTACACTTTGAATCTGCCACGGGCTGGAATTCTAGAATGCGAAGCATCTGTGTAGGGAAGAGCTCAGACTTCAGATCTTTCCATGCTTAGAAATAAATTGGCAGTTTTTGACTAGTGATGGAGTTGAGTGCTGCTCACACTACAGAGACAACACGCAGCGTCTGCCAGGCTTTGTGGTCTGAAATGAAGTGCAGGACCGTGGTAAAGCAGGGGGCGAAGTGGAATATACCTGTGTGGGCCAAAAGTCTTTGCAAAACGAAACCGTAAAAGACAGATCCTTGCACTACATCTGGAGTTTCCTGATTTCTCTCTGTATGAAAGGGTAAATTCTATGCAAATATGTCTCAAAAAAAAGGGAAGAATGCAGGCATGACATGGTTTTGCTAGACGTGCTTGATGCTGCTTTCAAATGGCAAGGTTTGTTGACATTGTTATTGGATTCGTGAGTTGCTTGTGACGTATGGCAATGAATATTTAGATAGGAATGTTAATGGTTTGCCGATGAGTAAGTCTGATTTTTGCAGTTGAATTTTTTGCCTGGCTTTGCAGGTGTTTTGGACTTCTCCTTAGCCGTGGGAAAGACGTTCGGAGTGGTGACATGCACCTTTTAGATTTGGTAAGGATCTTTTCTTAACAGAATTCACTAATAATTTTGATTACACTTGTGCGTGATCTCAGGCTGGACAGAAAGGTTGTTGACTCTTATGCTCACTTGTTGACGGGGACTGATGCTGTGGCTTGTGCTGCTGGGGGGAAGCTCTGGGCACCTGGGCTGGATGTGTCTCTGTGCTCTGGAGTTGGGACCTGACCTGGTGCTTGGTTAAGTGATTTGCCTGATTTTGCAGTGAGTTGGGCGCCTGAAATGAGAAACAGGCAACCTTATTTTCCGAAGTGCTGCATATTAAAGAGCTGTGCTTTGAACAAGAGTTTTATAGCATACTTATCACTGTAAAAAAACACCTGAGGCCTAAGTGGCTTCAAATACAACACTGAGAGTTACTGGGTGCTTTATTTTTCTGACTCACTTTTCCATCTGTAAAAAGATGATAGAGATCTGACCTCAGAAGTGTGTTGTGCAAACAAACTTACTGGGATTTATGTAGTGCACACTTGTTACAGTGGTGAGTAACCAAGAAGGTCCAATACTACATGAGTAGTTTTACTTTTTACCAGGTTTTGGACTGCCCAGAAAATAAGGTTGGTGGGAAAACAGACATGCTGAATATGAAAGATAAAATATTGATTTGGTTCTCAATAGTTTAATAACATGCGGTTTGTATGGTATAAATTGGCCTTTTTGTGTTATCGGCAAAGGGACCAAGGGTTGCATGGGAACTCTGTTCTTCAGAGCTGATCTGTTACAGGACCGTGTCACGTGGACTTGAGATGCTTGCCCCTCTCTTACCAGTGCTGTAGCTCCTTTGTAGGGCTGAGACTTTATCATATAGAGATGTCTTTAAGTAAAAATACATAAACTTGTTTTGCAGGAGTCCATGGGCAAAAGTTCTGATGGGAAATCATATGTGATCACTGGGAGCTGGAACCAGAAATCTCCACACTTCCAATTTGTAAATGAAGAAACACCAAAAGGTATGAACTTGGCCAGATTTTATCCCTGGCCAGAGCAAATGACTCGCACACTGGACATCAGGTCAGTTCTCTAAGATGAATCCCACAAGACGACCTTCTTCACGCTCTGGGCTGTGTTGTCAGCGGGAGGCTGGAGGGGTGTGGAGACAGGATGCAGATGCTTTGTGCACCGTTAGAGCTTCTGAAGAATCCCATCGAGAATCGCACTAAATGACTACTGAGCTTTCATCTTTGCTTGGTTTCAGCGGTCAGTTCAGATTTTTTTAAATCCAGGTTTTTAATTAAAAAATGAGACAGATTCCTGTAGCTATGAAAATGGAAGTAAAACACTCCCAGCTGTAACCTGAAAATAGCTGATGCTGCATTGCCCTCGAGTGCTGAAACAGATCTGTCATCACTTCTTTTAAGATGTCAGCTGAATTATCATCTTTTCAATCTGTTGTCATAGCTGCGTGCCAAAGGTTGGGGAAGTTAATGGGAACTGACTGGGCCAAGTCATAAAAGTCAGCTGCTGGGTCCAGTCTGCTGCTGGATTAAATGCCATCCTACCTGAAGGACAAAATTTATCACTTAGCACCAGAAGAGACCTCACGGATCACTGAGCCCAGTTGCCGCCTCTTGGAGCATCATATTGTATAGTCAGTTTTCTGAATCTCACAGCTGAGATGCTCTTAAATGCTGCCATTAATGTGGTGGGACCTAAGTGTTGTCTGAGTAACTTCTGAAAACACAAAACCAACTAAAATGGACGTAGGCTAGATGGCGAGAGGTCTGCACTGGGGAGTTAAGTATACAGATCCTTTATAATGTTTAAGGAAGATTTTTATATACATTTCAGTAGGATTTGGAAAAGCAAAATTTTAATTCTCTTTTACAAGGTCATTTTCTGGGCCTGAAGATGCCTGGACAGCTTCCTGTGGAACCTCAGCTGGGTGCTCCTGCTCCAGCAGGGATTGCACTGGATGAGCTTTCCAGGGCCCTTCAACCCCTGACATTCTGGGATTCTGGGAAAAAATTAAATTCTGCAAAAAAGTTTCTGTTCTTTGATGTTACGAGGAAAGAGGTTATGGACGACTGTGTTTCAAATCTTTCCTTCCATACTATTGCATTGTTTTTTTCTCTCTAGATAAAGTGCTGTTCATGACGACGGCTGTGGATTTGGTGATAACTGAGGTTCAGGAGCCTGTTCGGTTCATTCTGGAGACTAAAGTCAGAGTTTGTTCACCTAACGAGAGGTTGTTCTGGCCCTTCAGCAAACGTAGCTCTACTGAAAATTTTTTCCTAAAATTGAAACAGGTAACGCTTTAAAAATAAATAAATAATCTCCGGTTAATTTGGGATTTGGCGAGGGTTTTCAAAGATAATTTCTTGTTCAAAAATAACTGCAGTATGGTCAGTTATATAGTTTTGAGACTTGAGAGGTTTATGGTATAAAGCGGAATAAATACAAACGCATTGGAGGTAAAGATGAGTTGTAGCTCTTAGTGCCTGTTGGCAGGTCAGGATTTCACTATGGCTGTGGGTAAAACCTTCGTTAATAGAGCGTTTGTTTGTGAACATCCTGCTCCTGACTCAGAGGTGCAATAAATGCTCCTTCCCGATGCCGGTCACCCCCGGCTGCCTCGAGTGCCTGTGAAAGCTGCATGGCCTCCTTTCAGAGCAAGTTCTGACAGCTTTGATGAGGCTGCGAAGTCACATAGTAGCTTATGGACCTTCCAGCCAAACCACAGAAATAAACGGAACGGTGGATTTATCTGCAGACCTGGGCTGTGCTGAGAGCTGCTCGCTTAAGGGTTTAGCAGCGTAAGTACCTAAAATTAAACGTTAAGAGAAAAAAAGGCTTTAATATAATCCTGGTGACAAACAAATCCAACTTTTTTTCTTAGATGAGCAAACATCCACCTCAAATTAGAGGGGAAAAATAAATATTTTTTGGGAAAGTCTGTTTTCCCCCTTGCGCATATTTGGAAGCTGGTTTCACATGCACCCCAAGTTGACCCTGGGGGGAAAAAAATGCAGCAAACCACAAAAAATCCCCAGAACTTTTAAAAAACTGTTACTGTTTTTTCCAACTTGCTTTTTTACCCAGTCTGCTGCAAAGGGAAGGATGCTTCCCATCCGGGAGGTTTGTAATAATGGGAGAAGACAATAACTCGGTCTCAAAATAAGGCTGGGAAGTTGAAGGTCCATGTTGCTAAAGAGATGAGGTACTTGAAGGAGCTGCTGTTCTCCTGCTTTAGGAATTACTGCTCTGAAATGAAGGTCGTGTTTAAAGCAATGGAAATATAGAGAAGCAAAACCCACCGTGGATGTGTGGGCTCTCCCAAGGTTTAGTAATTTTGGGCACAGCCCAGAGAGGGGAGATTGGCTCCTGCTGCCCTGACAAGTGAGGTTTGGAGTGCAATAGGAGACTGTTCTTAGTTCTTTTTGCACTTGTCTTAAAGTGCTCGCAACTAATGGCAGTTACAAAGATGAGATTCACTAAGTATTATTTCAGTGTATGACTTATTTTTTATGTAAAATATGAATAAACATTTTGGAAACTTTCCTTCGAAATGGAAAAACTCTTCATGGATAAGATCAGCCTTTTTATGTAGGATATTTTTGAGGTGGAGCATTGAGATTTCAAACAGTTAAGGCTGTTGGGCTATAAATACTCCACAGCCTCCAAAAGGTGCCTGTTCTGTTTGGCGGTTTAAAGGAAGCTTATCTTACTTTGCTAATTCTGTGTCTTTTGTCTGCCCAAATTCACAGGCTTTGGGACTTAGCTCAGCTCATTCTCTTTTTGCACAGGCGCTGTCAGGTTATCCAACTTGCAGTGTTTACTAATGGAAGATTATCACAATTCATAGTGGAAGCAACAAATATAGAATGTACTGCCTGATAAGCCTGGAAGGGAAACCTGTTTCTATGGACTCATGATTAGTCTATTAAAAATACAGCTGTTGTAGAACTGGCTTATCGCGCTTTGGCAGTGTTTCTGTATTCGGAAACGGTGAAAGCAGAAAGATTTTACTTGCTCAGATTACATTTACTGATTTAGTAATTTTTAGGTTTGATGCATTTCTCTTCATTTTCAATACTCCAAAGGATCAAACTGAGCACTGGGAGCTTAGTGTAGAGTATAATTATAACTCTCATTTCCCTCTTTTTTTACCTTCCCTTTTCTACTCTCTATTTTTATGCATTTATGAAAAAAATGTTCTAAATCCTTAGACTGTATTAAAATTTGAGAACTACTTGACCATGGAAAATCTTCCGCGAAAGGAAAGGAAGGTATGAAAGCGTTGAAAATTAAGGAGAAAACAGGGCCACATCATAGAGTTTGGGACTCAACAGTTCGTGTTCCTGCAGCCGTGAATACACGGGTACACTTGACTCGAAAACATCACTAAAGACAGTTGCCATGGTGGAAAAATAAATATGAACAATTTTTATTAAAACTCTTCTTTAGCCACCATCCGTATCCCCAGAAAGTTAAAGAAATAAATTAGACACAGTTTTTAAGATTTGGCTTTTAATTTTCTGCTAATCTTTACAAGAAGGCAGAGTTATTTTGTCTTAAGGAACCTTCCTCTCTTAGACCGTTTGTTGGACAGATGCATTTACAGCTTTAAAAAAAACATCTGTGCGTTTGTGTCCAGTCCATTTGTGGTTGAAAAGATGAGCTCCTGGTGCTGCTTCTGTCCCAGGTCTTCGTGCCCTTTGGGTGCAGGATGCCCACGGCTGGTCTGGGGTGCTGGGGACACCAGCACGTGCAGGATGCACCGGGTTGCTGCAGGGACCGAACACCCCGCACTGTACAACGGGCTGAAAACTGCTGCTCAGCTCTCCTGCTCCGGGAAGAGAAGGCAGAGCCTTGGGAGGTAATCTGGGTGTTCGTATGGCTTTTCTCAGGAAAATGGAACTTCTTGTTTCCTAGATAAAGCAGAAGGACAGAAAGAATAACTCAGACACCTTATATGAAGTTGTGTGCCTAGAAAGTGAATCGGAAAGGGAGAGAAGAAAAACTACAGCGAGTCCCTCTCTTCGTCTGCCCCAGTCGGGGTCACAGGGCTCAATGATCCCTTCTCCTCCCGAGGATGATGAAGAGGAAGGTAAGAAGTGGGTTGCATGTTCTGTGTACTTCGAAAGAAAGGGCAGTCAGTAAATAACGTAGTTATGAAATGTGTCGGGTCCTTTCCAATCAGAATGTGGCCTGCTGATGGCTTTGTTTTTCTTGCTTTAGTTCTGCGGGTGTTCAATAACCGGTACCCCTGCATTCCTGGCTCAGCCTCTCCCTCGTCTGACACTTGGAGTCTGTGCTTTTCTAAGCCCAGGCCTCACGAAGCCTCTGGTGTGATATATTTGGAACAATATGAAAAGAGGCTGCTAAAAATTTGGGATTATCGTGTAGCTTCTGCCCCTCCCTGAGCAGCTGTGAACGGATTCGAGAGTAAAAATGATAAGCTGATATTATTTGGAAATAGAAGCAAGCGGCACGTTTTAGTGAAGAGACAAGTGTAGACATCTGTAATACATAAAACTACACCAGGACGTGCCCAGCTTGGAACTTAATGTGATTTCAAGATCTTTTTCTTGTTTTTTAAAAATTCTCTTAAACCAAAATATGAAGTAGTTCTGAGTTTATAAACATCTGGCCTTACAGCTCGGAGCTGCAATGCACATGACTTGAGTTGCTGCGTTTTTTACTTTTTCTGCTGGTCTTGGGTGAATTGGTTCACTTCTGTGCTTTAATTGCCCTTTTTGAGGGGAAGATTGGTTTGAAAATTAACTCCTTTGCAAGGTAGTATTCATTAGCAATCTGACCATCTCCAGTGACCAAGTTTCCACAACCTCTCTGGGCCCTTGCATCAGTTTGGCCGTGCTCATGGTAAATTTTCCATTTCTGACTTTTAACCAGAATTCCATGTCTTGCTGCTTGTTTCCCATCTCTTGTCCCATCACTGTGGGAAGAGGCCACTGCTGCCTCCCCCGAGCCGAGCAGCTCTCGCTGCGCACGGTACCCGGAGGACAGCGACGGTAAATCTGGAGAGCGATGGCTGCCCAGCTCATGGCGTCTCTTCTGTTCTCTTGGCAGACAACGATGAGCCACTCTTAAGTGGTTCTGGCGATGTTTCCAAAGAGTGTGCAGAAAAAATCCTCGAGACGTGGGGAGATCTGCTGTCCAAATGGTGAGTGGTAAAATCACATTCTGAAAACGACAATTCTGAATATTCTCAGTCTGTTTTCTCCTCCTGCTCGGAGGTTTTGTTATTTCCAGAAGCCGGCTGAGATGGATTTAGTCCTCTTTCATCCCCATGACTCCCCTTATTCACTGGCTTAACGTTTTCTGATTTATTCAGGGGGTGTTTGAAATATTTTCAGTTTCGAGTGCAAGTTTAAATACCGTATAAAAATTCACGTATGCTGTCTCTTTAGGTGGTTCTCTCTTAAAATGAGTATTTTACTTATCTGTGACTTTCACTGGGATTTTTCTTAAAGAAAAGCCTAATCCAAGTAGTATTAAAAAAAGGGATCGCTTCCTTTGTCTTTATTTTGCACAGATCATTCCCAGGCCTCTTTGTAATTCTGATGTACTTCCCAGCCAGTTTCTCCTGCAGCTGTCATGTCTTAGGCACTGTAGCTTAAGAATGTGGGAGATTTGTACTTGGATAGCAAAGATGCTTTTCCTCCCCTGCAGGAAGATGCTCCGAGCCTGCCAAGAAGGAAGAACATGGGCTCTTCTGTTTTTTTCCTAGAAAATGCCAATTTACAAGAAAAGCCTTTCTTGCCAGTCAAGTTGCTAATGCAACACCTGTCCTCCTTTCATGAAGGATCCTTTATTCATCTTGAAGTAGCCTGAGCCGTTCTAAGAAACTGATGCCGATTATTGTGAAATTCAGTTGGTTTTTAGCTTATTCTTTTTCCCCGAAGGGGGCTGACAGGCACCACAGCAGATTGAGCTCAGATGCGCTGCATCCCCACTCTGGCTTTAGCTCCTGCCTTCTGCTTCCTTGTGTTACTGAGAAGCAGGGCAAGGGGTGTACAGCAAATGGAAGCTCTGAGGCACAGGACAGCGGAGATTGGAATAAGTTACGCGCTTTAGAGGAAAAGTATTGATGTGACCACGTAACCAGGGTTCTCCTAATTTAAAGTTATAACAATTTCACATTATTTTTTTCTGTAATTACTTAGTACTGATTTGAATAAGTACTTTTACTTTTGCATGAATATATTGAGCTAACTTGCTGGGAGAGTGACCATCAGCAATGGACAGTCTGTAAGCAGGGGAAGGCTGTGGGCAAATGAGATATGATCCCTTTCCCCTTCGTCTCCTGGACGTGCAGAAACACCTTGAGCAGATGAGCTCTGTGCATCTGCTGCTGTGAGAGGGTCTCTTTGGACTTGAATTTGTTTGTAATTCTTCCGAGGGCTCGAAGACAACGAGGCCGCCTGGCTGCACGCAGCGTCCTGGCAGCCCTGAGCGGGTACCGAGTGCTGCTGCGCTAACGCTGGCTCTAATAGGTGTTAAAGGGCTTTCCTTCTTAACTAAAACCCAGTATTTGGAAGTAATGATCCTTGAGGTTTTAACATAAGAGGATTCAAAATCATGAAAATCAGAGTTCAGGTAGTCTCATGCTAGGTTTTTAGAATCCTGTAATTAGATTTATATAGCAATTAAACATGCATTGGCATTTTGTGATTTCTAAATAACATTTGGCTCGTGTTTCCTAACTGCTGAGTCACACAATTTTTCTCCTTTCAAAATAGTTTGGAAGAATCTGGAAGTGTGTGGCTTTTAGTCTACGGCCATACAGTTCCTGGCTGTATTCATTGCAATTACTGTTGCACTTACTCTGATCTGACACGAAGGCAAAGCAGTTCTATAGGCCTTAGCTGCATAACCACGTGAGATCCGTCGCTCTGTGTCCCGCTTTCCGTCCTCTCCCCGGGAGGTGCCCTGGCTGTGGCTCTGCGGAGCAGAACGTGCTGTTGTGCATTGATTCTTGGTTTGGTGCAGTTCAAGCCTGCGATCTTACACAGTGTGAGATCTGTGCTCCGGTTTTGTGGAGTGTTTTGGTGCGTTGAGCGGTTCATAACATATGTTTGTATTATATTTAAATGTAATAGGAATCAAGGAAAGCGTTTGGAAAGTGCTTCTCCAAATCTGTTTTATTTCATAACTTGAATTTCACTTAATCTGGCAACATATGGCCGTCTCGAAATTCCTGTCATTTGACACGTTTGATGGTACACGTCGGTTGTTGCTCATGTCCTCGTTTATTTGTGTTCGGTTGATAGTAACGGTCCCTTTGTGCACACGCAGGCACCTCAACCTGAGCGTGCGGCCGAAGCCGCTGTCGGCGCTGGTGCGGAGCGGGGTCCCCGAGGCGCTGCGGGGAGAGGTGTGGCAGCTGCTGGCGGGGTGTCACAACAACGACCACCTGGTGGAGAAGTACCGCATCCTCATCACCAAGGTACACTGCCTTGTTTTCACCTCTTTCCCCCCACGCACATCTGAAGGAATGAAAGCGCAGAGACCCGCGAGTGCGTACCCTCGCGCTGGAACACTCCTGAGCGTATCTCCCTGCAGTGGATCGGGTAGTGAGTAGAGTTCGGTCCTCTCGTCAACAAAAAGCCCTCACACGCTGGGCTCGTTGTGGCGTTATCTCTACTTAGAGTGCTTTCTTTTTACCAGTCCTGATTCTGTTTTGCTCAGATGAATTCCGAGTTAGTTTGTCAGAAACTAGTATTCTATTAATTGCTTTCATAATTGACAGGGATTCAGGGAGCTCATTTCCTTTGCTTGTTTGGATTTCCTGAATGAAAGCTGAATTTTGCTGTTTTGTCTTAACGCTTATGCTAAAAATCCAGTGCTAGTTAAAATTGCAGCCTTTTTTGATAGAAAAACAGAACACTTTGGACATTTCTGCTCTAGACAGCAGCTTTTTAACTTATATTGGATGCCGACCTCAGTAACATAGGAAAAGAAAATAAGAATCGTATATACAGACATCATTCAGTGTTTCTCAAAGCTCTAGAGGAACAAATGGGTCACGAAATGTCCCTCCCTTAATCAGAAAACCGATCTGTTAATTTGGATTTGACCGTTGTAGGTCTGTTGTATTTTAGTGTTTTCATCAAACATGCAAGTCTAGAAGGACTATATTAGAAATTATTAATGATGCAACTTTAGTATAAATATAACAGAAATGAATTATTCACCAGTTAAGAAGGCAGAACAACTGAATCAGCCTTTATGTGTCTGTGTTCTGATGGCACAGATTCGTAAGGAGCAATTAAAGACCTTATTCTGTGGGCAAGAGGGCTTCTGAAATTAAACTCTGTTCCTGCTGGAATCATGCAGGAAGGATCCTACGTGATTGGAATGAATCATGTTAGATTAGCTAAAAATGTTTTGCCGTAAGTACTTTCACACACTTATTGAATATAGAAGAAACTTGATCTGAATTTCTTCGTGTTGTTACATGCGTCGTAGAGCTGTAACTTGGATTTTATGGTGAATAAATCATACAGATAATGTGGAGGTTGAGTGCTCTGGCAAGGAGTGTATCACAGTTACTCCTGTTGTGTTGTTTTAATTGCCTAGTGAGTTGCTGACGGTGTCACTTGTTCTCTGTTCCAGTGTTTTGGTATCAGAGTGGAAAAGATGATCTCTTAGTGGCACAGTTGGTGACACACACTGCTACTGTCTGTGAGCCAGAAAGGCATCGTGCAACGTTTCGTGTTTAAATCTGTGAAACCTTTCCGCTCGTTTGCGTTTGGCAGAGACAAAGGAAACAACCTGGATCTGATGTAGTGGGAGCAGCTCTGGAGAGCCAGCGGCAGGCAGGGCGGGCTCGGCCAGCACCGAGGCTGATTACAGAGTAAAACAGCGAAAGGAAACGAGCACCGAATGGGCGCTCTCAGGCTGCGCGGAATCAGCCGAGGTGTGTGCTGCACCGCCAGCCTGCGGCAGCAACCAGCTCAGGCCCGGGAAGGTGCAGTCTCCTAAACCTGGAAGCACCTCTTAGCCCATTGTTGAGGCTGCTGGCCTTGTTGTGACTGAAATGAACATCTTTGCAAACGGGCAGACAGGGGTGATGGGAGAGAAGCCTCTGGTTGGTTCGCAGTGGAACTGTGATTTCTTCAATCCGCAGGCAGCGGAACAAGTGTGAGGTTTCAAAAAAGGTTATCGGTGTGGAAGCAAGAAAGATGCAAATAGGCAAAGAATACAAAATTATTTGTGAGGCTGATGGGAACTTGAATTCAAGACCCAGCAAACGTTTGCAGACCCATTGTATATAGTATATGCTAACAGGATAATAAGTCTGGATTGTCCTTTGGCTTTCATTTTTTAAATTTTCTTGCCTTTTATAGATCTTTTTGACAATTTAGTAGTTCTAATGTGACTCTTACTGCTCTGAAAATACCAGCTCAGTTATAGTCAGTATGCAGCAATGCAGGAGTAAACGTGTCTGGGGAAAAAAATATTGGTGAATTTTGTGAAAGCAAGGGTCTCTTGCCATATATTGCTTTGCCGTCCTTGTAATGCTTCACCGTGGCTTTCCTTGTCAGTAATACACATTCTTCTCTGGCACACATGCAGTGATGTGCGTTACCAAGCGTTGAAGATGGTTTATGTGAGAACGGCTGTGCCGTAGTGCAGCAGCACAGGGGGTTGGTGCAGAACCTTTGCTCTCCAGTGCAGGTGGGTGATGCTGCGAAGGTGGGTTGAGCGCTCCTGCTCCAGCGCCCCTGCTCTCGTCACACTGACCTCTGTTCCTGTAGCTGCGTTTGATTTCCGTCAGGCTTCTCGTGACTCCGTGTGGCAGCAGAGCCCCAAATTAATAAGGGTCTGTGGTGACAGCTGCTTTGAACGCTTCTGGCCTCTTTCAGGGATTCTTTTCCCCTTGTGCGCAGGGCGGTGGATGCAGGAGCCCCAGGATTCCTTGTGGTGTTTGCCTCCCTGTGCGGTTCTGGCCCCAGGTACTCAGCACATCTGTAGGTTTTGCTTTCTTTTGCAAATTACCCGCTGCACAGGTAGTTCCTTATGTACTGTTGACGTGTGGCTACTGAACGATTGAAAAGGAAACATCTTCTGTTGTGTTCTGCCGCTGAATGCTGTGTCTGGGCCTCTTCTTGAATCTGACTTGCACCTCAAGGTGTGTGCGTTGCATTCTGGTCGTCATGACTGTATTAATTATTTGCTCCTTATTTCTTTGCTAAACATTAGCTGGGTTTTTTTTATACTCTGTGCTTTTGTTATTGTAGTAGTGTCTAAATTTCACCATTGTAGTGCTTCCACAAATTACTTCTGAGAATTTGCACGCCATCTGTGTGCAGTAATAAAGCTTTCAGCAGCTCCAGATTGCTGCGCTCGTGCTGGGGAGCGTGGCTGAAAGCCAGCCCGATGAATTAAGGTCATGTCCCTACTGGGGACAGAAAGCAAACTCTAGGTAAAACGATCTAGACAATCCCTTTGAGAGGCATCTGCTCCCGGTAGGAGTTTGGCAATCATGGTTACGGCTGTAAATCTTCAGGCTTCCAGCCTCTCAGAGGCAGGAGGAGAGACAAGGGGACTTGGGCAAGGTATTAATGGGCACCTGCAGGAAAAATACTTCACGATGGAAAGCATTGTGGAGTAGAAAACTTGTGAAGCAAAGCACATGGGTTAAAAAAACCCAACAAAATGAACAGCAAAAAACACACACAAAAAAAACCCCGAAAAACCAAAACCAACCCCCCAGCAAACCAGGATACAAAGCAAAATAGACAGTGGCCGCTTTTCAGATGAGGTTTTTCAAAGGGTCTAATGCAATCTCTCAGATCAGTGGCGATCTCAGCGGAGGAGCACTTCGTAACACCAAAATTTTAGGAGCCTGACATTTACAATATTGAGGAGAAAATAAAAGCTTTTAATATAGGTCTGTGTGGGAGGAAATAATGTCGAAAGGAAAAAAAAAAATACAAACTGTTGTGCCAGATAAATGCACTACATTAAGAAAATGATGACATGAGAGGGACATACGTCTTGTGGCACAAATAAAATAAAATAATCCGGTGGCGGGAGGAGCATCCTGGAATGCTGCCCTGGGGTCTCCGTTTCTGGTAGAGACTGTAGGCCTGATAAGAAATCAGTGTGCCCCAGTTTTGCTTGTAGCATGAGTCTTGCTGCCCACTTCCTCATCTTCCCACTGTTTTGTCTCCCCGAGCGGAGGATTACAGTACACAGAAGCTCTACCAAATATACTCATCTGTCTGGGTGCAAACGATACTAGTTTTTAATGAAGAAATAGATTAAAATGTCACTACCATTATTTGATTGAATGTGTTGCTTCATCAGCAGCATAAAATGTAACAATGCTTTAGCTGTGGGTGGTTAACACTTATTTTCCACTTCTATCACAATCACATTTCCATATGTTCATATAAATTAAGAAGAATACATTTAATTTTCAGGAGTACAAAGAACCACGGTTGTGTACAATCAACTGAAATGGAACCTGCGGTCCATCCGTGAATCCCGGTGTAGGAAGGACGGCGTAGCTGTGCTGTCGGTGTGCTTGAACCTCAGCGTCCCTTGTTTGATTAGTTTTGATCACGTGGTGATAGAAGTTTAATTATCTTCTGCAAGCAGTAGTTCTCCCAAGAGTTCTCATTGTAACTTTGAATGATTTCTTGAATACTTTTCAAAGCCTTAGATGAGGTTTTATTGTATATGTGGGAGAAGTCTCTGTGACACAGAGATATTTTCAGTGTCTCACAGCTCCCAACCACCCAAACCAGATGGTTTCATGTCAGGTGGTTCACCTGGTGGTGCTTGGCCGAGGAGATGGTGGCTCCATCTCCAGCCCAGTCACCTCCCAGTTCAGTTCCGCACCCTTGGGCCACATTGGTCCGGGCTCTGGCGCAGGGAGAATTAATGGAGATATCGCTGCTTTGGTGGGTGTTTGGAGCAAGCAGGACAAGTTGGCGTGAACTTTGAGTACTTACCACTCCCAGCTTTGGAGAAACAATAGTATGTCAGTTACAGGAAAAACCAGCCCATCTCTCCTACAGAAATACCTGTCAGCTGGGTACAAGTTAATCTGGTAATAAAAATCTAACCAGTGAGGAGTCTCGGTGCATCTTTTGCTTCAAAATTTCAGCAATGAGATACTGTTCTGGTCAGTCTCACTATTTCCAATACCACCTTGTTTTTATAGCTATGATACACTAAAATATCAATGTATGTTATTTTCTTAAAGGTGTTTATAATGTGTCTGCTCATGCCTAAGGATCCAGAAATCCTATTTGAATCAATTGGTATGTAAGTCATTCTCGGCTTTGGAAAGATAGATGGTTTTTCCTGCAGTGATTCAATCATAACTTGGTTTTTGTGTAACCACAATACCCTTCCCTAAATTGAATTCAAAGTTTGTTTCCTAGCTACAGTTCTGGTACTTCAACTGCCACAATCAGAAACACCATGAATTATAACAAAACTGAAGTATGATAGTAAGGGCATCTTTGAGAGATAAAGATAGGGCAGAATAAACAAGCTTTTGTTCTCGGGCTTTTGCATGAGAATAACTAAAAATCTGCCAAGTCATGCTGTTCTCCAGCAGAGATTTTTGACCAATGCTACCGTATTTTTTTAATTACATGCCAGCTAAAATCCCTAGCGTTGCAGTGTGATTGCTGTGGGATCCGTTCCATAAAATGTTTCGCTTAGGTTGACTGAACCCTTGGGTCTGTTGGTATTGGTTGAATTCAGCGTGTGCACTTGCTTATAGGGACGCCAGTTGTGCGCTTTCATTTTTGACAAAAGGAGGTAAATTGCTGAAGAGCCTTACTGCAGTCTCTTACTGGTTTGATTGGTTCAAGGACCAGTTCCCGTAGCGATGGGCCTGTCCTGAGCTGTGGAGAAGTCTGGAATCTCAGTTGGAGAATGAGCTTCCACATCCCATGCGAAGGTGTTTTCCAGCACGTCAAGTGAGTCAAGCTCTCTTGACAAACAAGATATGAGGATCCTATGCTGGCTTCTTCACCTGGTATGCACCAGAGAGGTTTTTCTGGTTAAATACGGGTGATGGTATTAGCTTATGGTGTGAATACAAGGTTGGGTGTTGTGTTGTGACTCGCGTGTTTGTTCTCTGGAACGTCCTGTTTTCTAGTCTGTGCTGGGACTGTCGGGGATGGCGATGCCTTTGCGTTCCGTGTGTGTACACAGGAGGTGCTCACCCGCATGGGCAACATCTGGATTACTGGTGGGACCCGGTTCTCAGCTTTGCCCTTGGTTTCAGGTGTCTCCTAAACAACACCCACTACACCTGGAAGAAAGACACCTGTGTTCCAGAAAAAGCATTTCCCAAAAGGGCTTGGATGGAAAAGCCTTAAACGATGACTAAATGTTTAAATTCCCGTCCTTGCTCTGTCCGGTTGTCATTCGCCGCGCAGACAGGTGCCGAGAGGAGGAGCCGGGTGTGCGGTGGGTGTCTGTCTGTCTGTCTGTCTGCAGGAGCAGGGCGTGGGTGTGTGTCTGTCTGCAGGGCCGGGCTGTGCCAGGGCAGGGCTGCCCGCCGGGGAGCGCCGGGAGCCCCTTTGTTTTCCCGGGGTCGCGCCGGGTGAGGCACCCACCGCCATCGGCCCCTCGGGAAATCGGCCCCCCGGGAAATCGGCCCCCGAGGGCGTCGTGCGCGGAACCCCGCGTTCCCGGGGCTGCCGCTGGCGGCCGGGGGCTGCGGCCCCGCTCCCCGCCGGGTCCCCGCCGCGCCGCGCCCTCCCCCGCGCTCCTGCCCGCCTCCCTCCCCTTCCTCCCGCCGTCCCCTCCCCCCGGCTCCGCATCGCCGCGGCCGGAGCACACGCCGCCTGTGCCGGCGCTCGGCCGAGGATGCTCCCGGGCTTTTGTTCCCCTGCGGCAGGTAGGGGCCGGGCGGCGGGGCCGGGCTGCGCCCCGGGCCGGGCGGGGGCGGCGGGGCGGCCGCGGGGGCCGGAGCGGTGCGGGCCGGGAGAGGCGGCGAACAAAAGCGTCGTGCAAAATGGAGCCAGGAGAGGAGGGCTGGACCCCTTCCCCGCCGCGCATCCCTCCGCATGGATGGCCGGCGGCAGGGGTTTTCGCCCGGAAAACCTCCCCGCGCTGCCCCGGGCCGAGAGCGGGGGAGGCGGCGCAGCCGGAGCCGGCGGGGAGCGGGGGCAGCGGCGGGGAGCGCTGAGCAGGGCGTGGGGATGGAGGTGAGAGAGGGAGGAGAGGCGGTTCTGTAAAACACTTTCCCCTTCTCTTCTGTCAGCCTTTGGGAGGACTCTCGTCCTGGCTCGGTGAAGGTTCCTTCTCCCTCTTCCCCCAACCCCTCATCCCTCCTTGACGAGGCAGCCCACCCGGAGGGCTTTAATATCAGCCCTGTGCAGTGTGCGTGTGCGAAGTTGCTGACATGACGGCTGCCGGGTCCCGGTGCAGCGGTGGCGGCGGGGAGCCGGATTTAAAGGGGAATTGTGCTGCAGACAATGCACAGCAGCAGCATCTGGAGCGGCCCTGGGGACCGGAGCTCTGGTTTTGACATTGCTACACACACAGCACCAGCCGCAATGACAGCAGCTGCCTGGAGTGGCTGCAGGCAGCAGGCAGGAGCATGAAGTAAAGAGATCACTGCAGTGCTCAAGATGAACTCCTCTTTGGTTGGCAACCAGAGTGGCCGGCCGTTCTGTCTCCTGGCCATTAGCTATTTGGAGACCATCAATTTTTGCCTCCTGGAAGTGGTTATTATTGTGTTCCTCATGGTCCTGATTATTTCGGGCAACATTATTGTGATATTTGTCTTTCACTGTGCACCTCTGCTGAACCACCACACCACCAGCTACTTCATCCAGACTATGGCGTATGCTGACCTCCTGGTGGGCGTGAGCTGTCTGGTGCCTTCTTTGTCTCTGCTGCACTACCCTATTGTTTTAAGTGAGTCCTTGGTTTGCCAAATCTTTGGTTATGTGGTATCGGTGCTGAAGAGCGTCTCCATGGCCTCTTTAGCGTGCATTAGTATTGACAGATACATCGCCATCACGAAGCCGCTGACCTACAACACGCTCGTCACCCCATGGAGACTTCGGATCTGCATACTGATCATTTGGCTGTACTCCTGCCTGGTCTTCCTCCCCTCCTTTCGCTGGGGAAAGCCTGGATATCACGGGGATGTGTTTCAGTGGTGTGCCAGTTCCTGGAACACCGACCCCTATTTCACCCTCTTCATCGTGGTGATGCTCTATGCCCCAGCCGCTTTCATCGTCTGCTTCACGTACTTCAACATCTTCCGCATCTGCCAGCAGCACACCAAGGAGATCAACGAGAGGCGGGTGCGCTTCAGCTCTCAGGACGGGGAGGCCGGGGAGGCGCAGCCCTGCCCGGACAAGCGCTATGCCATGGTTCTTTTCCGCATCACCAGTGTCTTCTACATCCTCTGGTTGCCCTACATCATCTATTTTCTGCTGGAGAGCTCCAATGTCTATAGTAACCGCATCGCGTCCTTCTTGACCACTTGGCTTGCCATTAGCAACAGTTTCTGCAACTGTGTCATTTATAGTCTCTCCAACAGTGTCTTTCAGAAGGGGCTTAAGCGTCTCTCAGGGGCTATTTGTGCCTCTTGTGCTAGACAGAGGGTGGCTAAGGACTCCTCTACCTCTAGGAGCAAAAGATCTTCCAATGGATGTCATGTCTAAGACTCCTATCAGCTGGACTGGGAAGTGCAGGGACAATTCTGTAAATCGCAAAATAAGTTAAATATGATTTTAAGATGTCCAGATTTGCAAAAAGGTTTATGAGAAATGCTGCTGACATAGAAGAATCAGGAGCACATATCATTGTGGTTTCACTTCAAAAGGTTATTGCTGTGGAGGAGGCTGTGGAGTTTCACCTCCATATGCATTTTTAAGAATAAAGCTGTATCTTGACGCTTACCTCTCCAGCTGGTGTGACTGAATGGAGTGGGTGTCTGAGAGCTTCGGCAAAATGTAGTCTTTCTTACAGCTTTACTAGGTTCTTTTGAGATTCGTGCTTCACATGCAAATGATAGAGCTGAAGTGGAAATGTCACAGTATATGGTATATTACAGGGATTTTTAATATATGCCAAAGTATATTGACACAATGTTCCAGCGTCGTACAGAAGGGGCCAAACAATTTGTTTTCCAGTGCTACCTAGACAGGACTTCTAGAACAGTAGTGAACAACGTGAACGTTGTAGTGTGAACGCAGAGTTTCCCTGAGCCGTGAGTGCGGCGCTGTGACCTGAACGGCCGCACGCTCAGCACCCATCCGGCTGCGCGCCCGTTCCTCGGCTGGGACGCGTGTGTGCGATGAGCGCGGCATCTGCATTCTCCTGTTTGTTGTGAAGTAACAAGAAAAACTTGGATCAGACCAAATTTAGCAGTTGAATAAAATGTGTTTTGATAAGCTGAGAAAAAAATATATGTTGCTTTATGATACCAGAGTTGTGGCAGCTACTCAAGGATGATGCTAACATGTGAAAATTATTCTCAAACCAGTGGAGAAATGCCACGGTTTTGTATGTGGAAATTTTCTCAAGAACAACTTTAAAAATAACATGTCCCTTTTTTTTTTTTTAATCTAAATTCTTCTGATATTTTACATACTGGAACTTGAGGGGAAAGGAAAGAAAACAATTGTCTTCTAAACAGCTAAGGGAACTATGTTGTAAATTTAACTGTAGTATTTGAGTTATTCATAAGTGCACAGAGCTAAATCAGCGACATTTTTCTTTAGCCTTCGTGGGATTAAAGATGGTTCGAATATAGCAGGAGCTAAATCCCATTGGCAAACGCGTATCTAACCGGTCAGAGGCAGGATCTGAGAAACAAAATCTCATTGACCGCAGCTTTTTCAAGCTAGCTTAGATGAAATATTTTTTGAGTACTGTAATGCTGTTAAGGCAGCATGGCCCTCAAATGGGTTAGTTTTCCTAAAGAGTATCCTTGTCTTTTTACTGACGCCTTGTTTGGAAAATGAAAGTGAACGGTGTGTTTCTGTACGGGTGGATTGATGGATTGCAGTCTGCGGCGTCTGCTCTCCCCGGCCCTGCTGCCGGGGGAACCTCGCACCACAGCTCTGCTCCCAGAGCGGGTTTTACATGGGTACAGGGGGATTCTCGCAGAATTAGGAACGCAGAAATATTAGGGAAGAGTAGTTTGAGGTTTTTTAGAATTGGAGTAATTCTCTTGGCCAAAGGGAAGACTTTTGCTGAATGGTTTCAGGTCTACTGTTAGAAATCAAGACCATGATCTTTTTCCTACTCTCTGCTGTCCCTGCCACCCGTTCCCTCCTCTCTGCTCTGTCTGCCGGGCTTTGCCCCCAGGATTCCTGTTCCTGGGGAGGACGGGGCAGAGCCCCCACTCTTGCTGCCCAGTTTTGGTTTGAGAGCCCTGTTACAGAGCGCGTCTAAGTCACATCTCAGTCTGCTTTCAACTTACTTCATCCACAGTTCAAACCACTCAAGTTCCTCCTTAGTTCATCTGAAATGTTAAGTATCTAAACCCCGAAGCCTTCGGGAGGACGTTTCTTGTTACCTGCTGTGCTGAAGCAGAGCGGGGCCGGGGCTGACGGGGCCATCCTGCCCGGCCGTGGCAGGGGAGGTTTGCTCTGCAGAGCTCCCGCATCGCGACTTCGAGAGACACAGCAGCCGGGGGGCTGAGTCCCTGCTCAACGGTGTGATGAGCCCACAGCGCATCGGCTGCCTAATTGTCCTCAAGGGTTTTGTGGGTATCATGGCAAAGGTGGCCTTTGGGGAACAGTTTAAGGCTTTTAGTCACTAATATCAAAGCCTCTGTGTGTGGTATTTTTGGAACAGCCTCTCAGGTAAACTCCCAATAGCTTTTCTCTGGCTCTTCACCTTATCTAAGATTTCCAAGTCTTTGAAGTGATGCAATCTATCATTAAAATAGCATTCGATTAAATTTAATAGAAGAATCTGCAAGGACTAAAATCCTAAAAATGGCAGTTTGAGGTTTAAGTGGAAGCTGGAGAGCAAAGATTGTTGCTTTTCTTTTTTTTTGTGATATGGATAGAGGTTTAATAGGAGCATTGTGCGCTGGGTTTTGAGAAGTTTAACGAGTGGCGAGGGCTCTACAGCGTGGCGGAGGAGTTGAAGTGGAGGTGAAGCTGAGCACGGGGGCGGTGGTGGGCGAGATGCAGGTGCAGTGCAGACCCACACCTGCTGCTGGTGCTTGGTCTGCCCGTTCCCGACAGCCAGGCCTTGGTTCCATCGCCTTACTCTTCTCAAAGTCTTCATCGGCTCATGGTTCCCGTGAGAGGTGAAAATCAGAACCTGGAAGCCTCTTAGAGATGAGGACCAACGGGAGGTGCAGGCAGTTGATGCGGTTTGAGTTTCATCCCGTGTTTTACAGACACTTTTAAAGTGTTGCCTCAGTAGCTTAGTTTTTGTGTCAAATATTTCTATTTTTATCTGTGTTAATTTATTTTTTTTTTAAATTAAATCACTTTTTTTTTTTTTGTCCTGTAAGTTAATTTAATGTTGATTTAGGTTTGTATGTTATTAGTTGTTTTAAATGTTCATAACATTTGAGTTTGTTCAGTAAAATTGCAGGGGGGTGAATCTTGTTCACGGCGCCAAGTGTGGAAGAAATGCACATCCTCTGTCCCCCGGGGAGGCGCAGTCCGTGCTGCGAGTTGTCGGGCAGCAAACTCTCCGTTCGGATCACGTGCATCGCGGTACATACGGAACTAATCCTGTCTTGGCTCTGCTTGTACCAGTTGTGCCTGATGCTGCAGAACTCGGTGTCGAGAGCGTTGCACGGATGAAGGGCGCACTGTGGAGAGTGCAGAAGTCAATTGCATCTTCATGAAAATTGTGGGTTTGATGCGATTAAATGAACACATTTTAAAGTTCCATCTCAAGACTTTTTAAAATTATTTGTTATCTGCCTCACTTTCAAATGAAGCTGCTGGAAGGTTCCATTTGCAGGATGTCATGCAGTGCCATGGAAAGGGTTTCTAAACGCACAACTTCTCAGAAGGCGAACATTTGCTTCATCTAGAAGTTGGTTTGGTTTTGAAGTTGACTGGAAGTCCGGGTGTGATTATATCCTCATTTTTCCAAATAGGTGGGGAGAAAATCCGTGAAATATTTATTTCTTTTAATAATCTGCAATCCAGTGACAGCATTTTTAACTGAACAGGAATCTTTTGTGCCAAACGGAAGCTTTGCTGTTGTCTGCTGTTACCTTTTTTAAAATTAAATGTTATAGTTTCTACAGTCTTCATGTGTTACTAGGGGTTTTGTACTTGTTTTTAAGCTTCTCACCAGTCAGAAATCGGTTTCTAGTGTTGGAATTCTGGCCGGGCTTGGTGTCACAGCACCCAAGGGCTGTCTGCAGTATTTGTCACACATCTTAAACAAGGACAAGGTGGTCAGTGCTTTAAAAACATGTTTCTTAGGCAAGAATATCTGAGCATAGGGGTCTGCATTCAGACATTACAAACAAAAGGCCCAGTTACTTTATTCCGCTGTTATAGGTTATTTTCATAGGAGGAGGCAGAGATTTTGGAGGACTTTTGCTGTTCTAACACACCTGTTGTTCCAAGTACTTGAAGCACCCGCTGCAGCGTTTGCCCTGACCTGCCCCGTGGCTTTGTTGTTCAGTTTAGAAACCTTTCTCTTCCCGTCTGTGGCTTTGCAGGACACGATGACACCGCCTTTCCGTGGCGGCATTCGAGAGAAACTTGACTTTTACCTCACTGCCAACCCTCTGAAGTTGGCAGAGCACACGTTTGTCAGCGACGCTGCTGAGATCCAGCAGGTGGAAAGGCCTCTGTGGCTTTTATGCTTCAATTTGGGTATAGTTGCTCTTCAGAATTAAAACTTAGTATGTATAAAACCACACACAGTTGTATTAGAGAAGGAAACTGGAAGTTGCGGCCAGTGGAAACAAAGGAGACTGCTGGGCAGATGTGCCTGCGCTGCCGGTGGACAATGGAGTATTGCATTTGGACAATGGAGTATTGCATTTGGACAATGGAGTATTGCATTTGGACAATGGAGTATTGCATTTGGGTCGTATCCCTTACAACACACGTTTAGCAGGTGGAGTTTAGGCTCCTCGGGGCTCCCGCCGCAGACCCTCCGGTTCCGCTCAGGTACAAGGGGCTGATCCCCACCTGCGTCGTGCTCGATAACCCGGGGTGCTCCAGCAATCGGGAAATAATGTGATGGGAGGTAGTTTGTTTAGTCAGCTTTTCTGTGACACAAGGTTTCCTAGACCGGTGAAGTGTTTTCCTTACGCAGGCAGCTTTGCTCGTGGTTCTTCATGCAATAGTGACTTCTGCCACCTTTCAGTTTTTATTCCCATCGCAGAGTTTGAGACAAACCGCAGTCTGTGTCTGCTCTACACGCCTTTAGTGGTGGTTGCAAATGGAGACGTTTGCAGATTTCACCCACGTCCTATTTGAATCTCTTGAGCTTTAGCCATTAATGAAAATGTTAAAGTTTTGTTCCTGCGTCCTGATCCAGGTTGTTTGTTTACAGCCTCTGGTGTACTTGAGCCAGCTGTCCAGTCTAAACTGATTCTCTAGCTGTGAATTTGTGGTAAGTTAATTGAGAAGCAAGTTGCTGAAGTCATCTTTGTTCTGGCGTGAAGCCGCTGGGGCCTCGCGATGCCTGCGCTGCAGCTGGGAGCTGCTGGCTCTGCCCGGGCGGCCGAGCCGCCGTGCGAGGGTTCACAGCCAGCGCTGCTGTTGGCCGGGGAGTTGCGGCAGCGCTGAGCGGGCGCGCGTTGCTGCAGGTTGTGTTCAGCATCGGGGCTGTGGCGCTGGCGATGGCTGCCCCGCGTTGCTCTGCGCCGCGGGCGGGACGGACGGATGGGCTGCGGGGTCCCGCTTCTTTCTTGGTAGAAAGTTGTAAGGTGAAGATGGCGATTTTGTGAGTCAAAGCTTTGGCTTCTCTCCGGTGGTCGTTACTGGAGATCCTTTAATTAAAGAGTTAAATAAGTTCAAGCAACTCCTTGTAAAGATGAACTCAAGTCTTGCTGTGCATATGCGAGTCATTCTTAAACGTTATGAAGATCACGTGATACAAGCAATCAGATGCTTAATAAACCAAGTCATTACTTTTACGGTAAATTGAAAAGAAGTTCTTCTGGGATTTCAACTGTAAATGAATCCTTAAAAACCAATAATTAGATTAGTAAAGGATGACGTTTTAATATGCTGGCAGGCATATAGAGGGATTTGTCAGGGAAAGCAAAACCAGACTTTGCACTAAAGTGGCTTAGGCATATTTATAGTGCTAGTGATTGTGTGTGTGTGTGTGAAATCTTTGGACTATTTTAATATAATGTAAGGCTTTGAGCTTTAGCTAACTCAAATTGCTTGTTTTATGAAGTTACATTAGTACCACACTGTGAAGTATTTTTAAATATTAGCATTACTGAGTATTAAAAGTATTTCATAAGAACATTTTTTAAACATTTTCTGTAGATGCTGTCAAAGGAATTGATGTTTAGTGTACAAAGAAATAAAACCCCGAGGGCTGAAAGGTACCTGTATGTTTCTGATCACCTCGGTTTTTGAGGGGTTGGGTATTTCTTGAGGATAAATTGTTGTCATTAAAACTTCCTAAGAATACCGGTGCAGTGGATCCTTTCGGGTCGCCGAGAGCGGCGTTACCTGCAGCCACGCTTCCGACCTCTCCGAAAGGATTTGCAGTCGCGTGTGTTGTCTTCACAGACTTAGGTCTTTAGCAATGCTGTACAGCACAGTGTTTTGCAAGTTCCTACGCTGATGAATTTCTCTCCATATATAACCTTTGAAATCTAGTTTCTATTGTAACTCTAGCATGCGAACACTAGATTCAATTTTGTATTTCTCTAATGAATGCAACAGGATGGAAACGAGTTTGCAATTGCTAATTGCTTTTTTACTGTTCTTAATACTCGTGGGTATGTATTTTCTTCAGGGATTTCAAAACTGTATTAGTACCTTTTCTAATTGTTTTTTCCCACGTGCTGTTTACAATGAAGGCGCGAGCATGGGGGCTGTGCCTGCATGTGCTGTAGGGTGTTTGCTGATGGAGCGCAGCGGAGCGGCCGGACCTCGAAGGGTGCTCGTGCTTCTTGTGTCCCGCTCGCTGACCGGGGCAGTGGGATCCGCCGGGGAGGTTGTTTCCGTGTGTTCTGCGGAGATTTGACGTTGTCAGAGGGTCCTTCTGAGTTTTGTTTGGGAGATGGTCCAGCTCCTTCCACGAGGAGCGTGACAACTGCTGGTTCTTCGCTGAGTTCCAGTGAAAAGGCCAAGAATAGACAAAATCACACGTAAGAAAGCGTATGTGTTTGTTTGTAAGAACTTCGTGCACCTTTTAATGCTGGAAATTATTTCGTATTAAAAGATGAAAGAGGTGTGAGTGTGAAACCGCTGCTGCGAAGAACGACGGAAAAGCCCACCCCAGCAGATGAGGACAGCAAACGGGTGGACGACCCGGCCCGAGACTGCACCGCCGTGCTCGGTTCTGACACGCGAGGCGCCGGGGGCGCCTCGGGGCTCGCGGCTCGGCCGGGAGGGAGCGGGGGACGATGGTGCTGGACACGCGGGGCGGCTGAGGAAAGAAAGGGCGGTTGGCCTGGCTCCAGAATTGCCCGGTTTGTGCCAACTCTATGTGTTAAATACAGGGGAGAGGGGGGACTCCTGCCCCGTCGTTTTAAGACGTTTCTGTAGCTGATATTTCAACTAAGACTAATAATAAGAAAAACTACAGTTGAGCCAAAAACGACAAATGTTACTGATTTAAATAATACGTGGATATTTTAAAATATAAATGCAACTAGATAAATTGGAAGCATGTAAATATCTGATTCTAAATCTTTGCATTATTTCCAAGAGGTAATTTTGCTATGAGCTATTGAATCTCAAAGAAATGTATTATTCCCTTGAGACGGTCTGTACCCCAGCTGTGTCATACATCTCCTGGCTTGTTTCCTTTTTGCTGTAGATGTACATACGTATATGTGTGCACTGTGTGACCGGACAATTACTGCCCTGTTAAATTGCTTGTTTTAAGACATCTATACATATAAACACATATATATGTAAAGTACATATGCACATATGTATTTTAAAAGAACTAATTTAACAGGCAGTAATTGTCCGGTCTTGCAGTTTAGGGCTTTGTAAAATATGTAATTTTAAGAATGTCAATGTGGTTCTTACTGAATTTTCTAAACACTTTTCTGAGTCTGTTATCAGCACATCCCATCCCGAGAGAAACTGCACATTTCTCAGTGATTGCTCCACCGGTTACATTTTTTGTCTGCCATTTGTTCTGGATCGATGTATCTTGATACTCCTAAAATTTCAAGGGCTGTTGGCGCATTTCACATAGCCTGGGATTGCCTGTTCTCCAATGTATGGATCATGCATCGACAGTACTAAGTAGCCTTACTGTTTTGCCTAAAAGCCTAGCTAATTTATTGAATATTCTCTCTTTAAAGAGAGGTCTCTGGAAGGGGTAGCGTATTTTAGGACGCTCCTTCTCTTTAAAGGGAAACTCCGAATTGAATAGCAGTACTTGTTGATCAGTGATATTATTGTAGCCAAAGGATGCATGGGTGGTTTCATAGGAAGTTTTTGCTTCGAGTTTCTTGACGAAATGTAGTGTTCTACAGAGCTGTGTGGAGAGTGTAGTTTTTTATTCTGAAATGCACTTGTACACTTTATTTGAAAGGTCTGAATGGATCATAAATACGTTGAAGAAATAAATGATACGTCACATGTTTTCACGTCTTGTCTGGGCTGACTCGTGTGCAGCTGCTGGTGGGGGTGGCTTCGTTTGGCAGCGGGTGGGTTTCTCTCCGGTCTCAACAGCTCCAGTGGTCTCACAGCACGGAGGGCACTGTGGGCAAACTCCTCTCGGTAATTTTCCTGTGGGAAACTTGAGCCCTAAAAGGAAACGAACTCAGTGAAATGGCTGGATATCACAAGGGATTCACTTTTATTTTTAGAGTTGCACTATATTGCCATATTTGGACCGAAAGTATGCTGTATCAATGCGTTATTGTATCAAATTGCAGCCGTCTATTCTGAATTTGTCTACATTATTCAGTTTTTTTCCACAAATACCGTTTATTTGTGCATTTCTCGGCAAGTGCTAACTCCAGGTAACATGTACAATCTGCAGACAGCATTTCGTGTGAGAAGTTAACAGTACATCGCTTCAAAAGGGGGTTTTGTGATATTTCCTTAAGGTCTTGGTAACAGGTGTAATTCTTATGGAAACCTCACAGTGGTTTGGTCAAAGACAAATGCAGGAACGTGCAGAAGTCGCTGTAAATATTGCTTATTGAAAGTAAACCTGGGAATGCCACCAACCTGCAGAACAGACCTGGGGACACGGTGTCCTGCTAATGCTGAAAGCAGCTATCAAAAGACATTTTAATGTTTTCGGATGTACTCAGAATGTGCAGATCTGCTCAAAGTAGCTTCTCCCCATTGTGTAATATTACGCTTGCCGCTGCCTGTGAAAGCTTCGGGGAGCGTTGGCTCCTGCGGGTGTCGGGCGGGCGCTGGGCCCGACCCGCTCGCTGGGCTGTGCCAGGAGATGCCGCGTGCGGATCTGACCCTGGGCAAAGCAGGAACGTTACGCCCGTTGACTGAGTCGCTGGGCCCTTCTCACAGTCACCTCTGGCAAAGTAACTTGCAAAGTCACTGGGACCTTCCTAAGAAATAATTGCAATGTGAGAATGGATGCCGCGGTGGTAAGAGCGAGAACCAGGCGGTTTGGGTTGTGCGCTGGATGTGTCGGGTGACTTGCCCAGGGAGAACCGTCCGTGTTCTGGATCATTCTGGGGGGAGAGCAGGAGGAGTCTGAAGTTGGGACCGCACCATTTGTCCATTTTCGTATCATTTTTGAAGTCAACCTGTGTCCAGGCAAAGCCTTCGTGGTTCATGCCCCCATGGGATTTCTCCAGTAAGCTGGTGTCGATCTCTGAGTGCTGAGCCTTTTCCAGCAGGAAACCTCCTGCTCTTCTCTGCAGATTTCTTATTTCACATGGCCTTTTTCCATCGCAGACCCTGTTCCTTCAGCAATTCTTTGCTGTTGTTTCGTTACTCTTTTGGATTTAAGTAGGGGATTAGGAGGAATAAACCTGATCTGCTGAAAGCTGCGAGGAGATCAGCCCCATGAAGAGGTACTAGGAACTCCCATCTCTTCGGTGGTTTTAATTGTGACTTAAGCTACAGAAAAAGCTTCTGAATTAACACAGTGTCAGTGCGAAGAACTGCATGGTGTGGCCTGCAGATCCTGGGATGGTCCTGGGACATCATAAAAATACAAGGAAAGTGGCTTTAAGCGTGTCCAGTTTAGGATGCAGGAACCAACGTGCTTTTATAGACAGGGTGATACAACAGATGCGGTTTTATCTGCTGGACGGCATCCTGGTTTCCATAATTACTCATAGTTTCTTTTTAAATCAACCAGAGAGGAAGGTTTCAGTATAACTCCTTTAATATTTTCAAGTGCCTGGAAGAGAGGGAGAAGGGCACGGTTTCAGTCTGAGCAGCTACATTTTCCTGCTTTCCTTTGAGCAGTGAGCTCTTGTGAGAATTTTAATCTGCACTGCGCTTGCCTCAGTTCTCATGGCTCTTTTCCATTCTGTTTTCTTTACTACTTTCTTTTTCTTCCTGTCATTCTTAGCTTTCTATTTTTCAATCTCAGTTGGTGAAGGGTGTGGGTTCAGAAGGGTTTCCTTCGGTTCCCAGTCCCCTGAAAGCATGAGAAATTGCCCATTGAGCCAATTCTCACAGCAAGGTATAAAAATAGGAGTAAAGAAAAGGTTACACAATGCCTGGATTGCAGCAGTTTGTACTAATGGGGACATTTCAAAGCCACGGTTTGAAAAACATTTTTTAAACCTTATCATTTCCGTTCATTTTTCTCTCCCCAAGCTGCGTATCAGCTGCAGGAACTGGCGTTACAGATTACTTGAAGAATTGTGCTGAAACGCAGGAGTCGAGTGCTGAACGAGTCACGCAAAGCCAGAGAGAGACCACTAATTAGTTCTCTTTGGTCATAATGAGTGATTTGTTTGGGAAGCCTGTCCTAACAGTTCCCAACCAGATGCTTTGGTCTCTGCTATTAAATCAGTGGCTGAAGAGGCAGGTGGGTTTGAGATTCCTTTGCCATTGCAGAGAACGCGGAGATGCTCGAGCACCCCGGGCCGGTCCCGCGGGCGCCGCAGCGGCTCCCGTGTCTCGCACCGCAGGGCTCTGCCCTGCACCCCGGGCTGGAAGCCTTGGAGAAGCTGGAGGTCCTCGCTAGGACGGAACTCACGTGCTCTCGAGTTCTCAGAGTTGTTTCTGAGCATGGTCTTTCTCCACTTGCCGAAGCAGCTGAAGCGACAGCTGGCCATTATCTTACTTGTCTGTGTTGACTTAAAAGGCTTATATTTATATGAAATTTATTTAGCGTTGGGGTTTTGTTTGTTTCTGGTTTCCTTATAATGAGACAGACCTCTTTGGCTTGTTAATTATTATCAAATCGAAATGCTGAACAGTAGTTTTGATATAATTTCCAAACCGATCCAGTAACTTGGTTCTGCTGGCCGTGTGATGCCTTCCTAATGAAATGTCGCTATTAAGCCACTAAGAGGAGCATTAACCTTGGATTAAAATCTGAAGTGAAAATCAAGCATGCTGTGGTAATTTTGTTCTTGTTTGCAAAATCATTTTGTGAAGAAAAAGATCAACTAAAAGCTGTATTTAACGATCTTCACACTGATTACATCAAACACTTTTTTACTGTCTGTTTTACTTCCAGCCTCTTTCCGTTTGTCCAACAGAAACACGGGTTATTTGGACAGAGTAAAACTTGTTAAAAAACACCAAAAATCTCTCTTGCTTCCCCAGAGCATCGTGTCTGTTTGCAGTGTTGTTAACCCGGACACTGTTGCTCAGTAATCGCACATGGGAAGAAGGTTGACTATTTTATTAGTGCGTTCAGTCGCTGCCAGGGAAGCCACCTGACCAGGGAGCCGCTGACCCTTTCATTAGCGATGCTGGCTTAATGATTATTGTGGCATCTCTTTGGGTGATTCCCAGTACCAAGGAGCTCTTGCTCTCATTAGCTGCCCAGAACAGTCATCCTTGAAGCAGCAGAAAGAGGCACTGATGGTCAGCAAAGGAAATACCTGCAGGCGAACAGAGGGGTTTTGTTTCTGTTTTCTTTGGGCAGTTTGGGTAACAGCTGCAGTGACAGTAACCAGGTGGATAACAGCTGGGTCCTGGCTGCCTCAAAGGCACAAGACGTCAGAGTAAAGTAGAGAACGGAGTTCACCTTCCTCACGCTGCAGTGCCCGGCTCACGCGGGCGGCTCTCCCTGCCTCAGCTGATGTTTCACCACACGACGGTGCCTGGGACGCCCGCCTGTGCTGGTGCTGCTGCTCGCGCTGCTCCCAGATGTGCTGTGGGAAGCAGATCCAGATGTGCTGTGGGAAGCAGATCCATCAGGGCTGTGATCCGGAGCTGCCCGCCTGCAGGCAGCCTGTTCTGCTCGAGTAGACTCTGTTTCGTTATGTTTAGAACAGCGCGCAGAGCACAGTGCCCATCTCCGAATTCTCAGTCCTAGCGGATTGTAATTTATATTCTTTTGATGTGTTTTCATTTACATTTCAATATCTTTTCTCTAATAGGAGTCTCCACAAGACAGTGCTATCACCCGAGACATCAATCGAACGTTCCCTGCTCATGATTATTTTAAAGATACTGGGGGAGATGGCCAGGACTCCCTGTACAAAATATGCAAGGTATTCTTTAAATTCTTCTTGACTGGTTACCGTGACTTGTATTTACCATCACTGTGACCAGCCGCTGCTGCTGTGTATCACAGTTTGATTTTCATACAGGTTATCCCTTCATTAGAATGGCAACTGATGCACCCCGTGAAAATTTTATGGAACTGTGTTCAATGCAGCTTTTTGTTTTCTTTGTAGCTCAAGACAGATGTGCTCTAAACTCTCGTTTCTTTTTTTTAGGCCTACTCTGTCTACGATGAAGAGATTGGCTACTGTCAAGGCCAGTCATTTCTTGCTGCTGTGCTGCTTCTCCATGTAAGTGGGGGAGTTTTCCCCTGTTTGTTTTAAGCTTAAGCACAAATGCTGCTCCGCTTGCCCAGAACAAATGTCAGGGCAAATGGAACTGACATGGAAGGTTGAAATGCTTGGGATAAATACACTTCCCTCCCTCCTAGATGCCCGAGGAGCAAGCTTTCAGTGTTCTGGTCAAAATCATGTTTGATTATGGACTCAGGGAACTTTTCAAACAAAACTTCGAAGATTTGCACTGCAAGTTCTATCAGCTGGAGCGGCTCATGCAGGTGGGTGTTCAAACTGGCGAACTCAATGGATCAGAGCCTGCAATTCAAAACAACCCGCTTATCTTACACGTGAATAGTGTTTGTGGTGAACAGCGAGGACTGTCTATAGTGGAGGTTTATTAAGAATAGAATGAATTAACTTTCAGTGCTTGTGCTTTTTTTTTCCAATCACTTTTAGGAATACATTCCTGATCTGTATAACCACTTCCTGGACATCAGCCTCGAAGCGCACATGTACGCGTCCCAGTGGTTCCTCACCCTCTTCACTGCAAAGTTCCCTCTCTACATGGTCTTCCACATTATTGACTTACTCTTATGCGAGGTGGGTGCTGTGGCTGGAGCCTCGTGCTGCCGGCAGCCTCGGGCGGTTTCTCACTGTCTTGGGTCACGTCCTTGTTTCGATCTGTTCTTGTAGAGCGAGGCATGTGAGAATTACTTTATGTAGAAGTGTGATGTTTCTGCAATGACAGGGAGTTCTCAGCATTTTAAAGATATAAATTAGGAGTCAATATCTCTATAAAATACTATAATCTCCTATTTCTTATAACAGTTGAATGTCTGAGATTCTGTACGGTGCTCATGGGATGAGAGTTAATTTACACATTTGTGGGTTTCTCTGTTGTTAATTGTATTATACGCAATGCTAACTTTTTAGTTTCTGGAATATTATTGCATGGAGGCCACTGTGACTAAAACTGCCCAGCTAACTCTCACGGTGGTGATCTAACAAGCTTGGAGTTATTTCTCCTGGAAACTTGAAGTCTCTTTATACTCACAGCTTTAGAGAGCAACATTCTTTCCATGGAGATTTTGTATGTAATCATGTTTAGTATCTTGGTACTGTGCTGGTAAGTATTGCAGTTTGAGTCAGAGCTTATAATGTAAGTGAACAAATCCCATTTTGTACTGAAGCATCCTTGAGTTATTCAATGATTTGCTTTCTTTACTCACTGGTTAATGTTGTGCATCCGCTCTTCGCTGGATCTGCAGTTGTTGCAGCTTTGTGTGCGGTTCCTCTGCTGATGGGTTCCGGCGTTCAGAGTCTCCCGGTCAGGGTTCTCACCCTTTCCCTGTGTCTGCTGCTTTGCGTTCTCCCTGTGCCAGCGTAGGGGAAAGCAACAGATGGCACCGAGAAAATCGGTTCTATTTGTTTAGGAACACATTTCCACTTCATAAATAGTAAATCTGTTCATAATGAAGTTTTAAGGGTTTTTTTTGTCATTTAAAGTAATAGAGAAAGAATAATGTAGTGGGAAGAAGACAGAATCTGGAAATAAGGCAAGGAAGGTGTCTCGGTCACCAAAGGTGCCCCTAGAGGAGGTGCGTGCTGCTGCTGACTAGAGATCTGTTTGTGTTTAATGGGGCAATATCAATAAAACACTGGTAACAAGTATTGGCAAAGGAGATGACGTAGGAATCTGTCCTAAAGGGAGTCACTTGCTTTTTCTTTACGTGAATTATCCCAATTTTTAACACCGCAACTTAACATACTGGTGTATATATTGCTGCATTTGAAGTTTCTGTATGAAAATGATCTTGAGCTAACCAGCTAGTCGTGAAAAAAATGAAATACAGTATACAAGAGTGCCTTCATCATTTCAGAGTTTCAAATGGCTAAGAAGATACCAAACCCCGTGTTGAAACACTGTTCTCACTGTTTATAATGGCTGTCCAGTAAAAGGTATTTTCCAAACTGTTTGCAGAGTCCTTCTCTGGGCCTTTGATTTGATACAGTATCTGGTTACACTTGTATCCCAGTTCTTCTTTTCACAGAAACCACACAAACACCACCACCCACTAAATAAAATAATATCTAGGCTTGTAAATACTGAGAAATTAATTTATCTTGTCATTGTTTTTCTCTCCAGGGAATAAGTGTTATCTTCAATGTTGCCCTGGGATTGTTAAAAGTGAGTATCCAGCGTTACGTTGTGTTTTCTGCACTATCATGCACAGTATAAAAAAATTAAGATGCCCGTCACAAAAATACTGTGTTCTTGTTCTAAAACCGAGCTGTGTGGCTCGTGCTGGTGTCTGGGCCACCCCGCACAGCACAGACCTCGGGTGCTGGGAAACAGGAGGTTGCAGAAATAACCGCTGTTTGCAGAAGGCTAAAATGTAGTTGTGTTCTCGGGGCTTTACAAAACTCTCGTGGCTTTATTGGCCCTGGGAATTCTGTAATTGTACAAAATCTGCTTTGCAGTTACTGGTTTTCTTTCTTGTCTCCAGACCACCAAGGACGATTTGTTACTGACTGACTTTGAAGGGGCTTTAAAATTCTTCCGCGTGCAGCTGCCCAAGAGATATCGCTCAGAAGAAAACGCCAAAAAGCTGATGGAATTAGCGTGTAATATGAAGGTAAAGATGCGATGGCAACTGCAGTCGTATATTGAATGGGCACAATTTCTGTCTCCATATGTAACCACAGCTCTCCTGTCCAGATGCAAATGCTTTGCAGGTGCTCTGCAGTGAAACAGTAAAGCCCCAGGATTCTCAGTGATAGGAGCCCACCTGGAGAACTCAAAACCAGCAGCAATATTCATTGCTACCGAAAACCAACTGCTTCAAAGAAAAATCTTAAATGAGTAATGGCGCTAATATAAAATAATTGCAGCCATCTCTGCAGTTCTTTGATGAAATCTTTCTCCAGCAGGAGCTGCAAACAGGGTGTAGTATCTTTCAAAAGGAGGTAGTGAGGCAGTTTCATTTGAAACACAATGTCATGTTTCAGACAGAATATGTTTGGTATTTTATTAATCCTGAGTGCAGGTGATGTTTATGTGCTGCAATAGGGAGCTCATTGAAATGCACTCTTGGATTTACAGATCTGGGGAGATGAAGGAAAACCATTCGGCATTTAAAATTTCTTACAAGTCAAGCTAGGGAAATAACCTTGAGGTTTATGTATTCCCTGTGTGAGGTTTTGGTTTGTCATATTTTATGGTGGAGGATGTATTCTGCTTTTTTAAAAAGTGTTTTAAGTTACCTGTTCAAGACTGTTTCACTTGTTCTCTAGGTAGCTGACAGTAACAGGTTAATCTGGTGTGATCTTAGCAGTCTAAAGAGTCTGCTCCCTAGAAACTGAACAAAGCGCTGGCGGAGTTGTATGTGGTCTGGAGCTGCCACGCTTAGCTGAAGATTTTGAACAAGGTGAAAAGCGTTGTTTTCCGTGAGGTTTGCAGCGTTGGCTTCTGGCTTTTCCTTGGTGCTGGCACCGAGCGCAGAGCCGCTGGTTGGAGGCCGAGCCCCGACGCTGCGTGCGGCGTTTGCCGTGCAGACGTTAGCGAGGGCGAATCCTCCGCACGCACCGGCTGCGTCTGCGGGTGCTCGGAGGCTGGCGGGCTCGTCCAGAGCGTTGTTTCCTGTGGTCATCGCAGCTGCTGGGCTGCTCCACGAGTCACTGATTAACTGTTCAGACAGTCGCTGTTTAGGAAATACTGATGATAATTGGACTTCTGTAACAGAAACCATGTGTCACAGTCCAATGTCATTTGGTCCTTCCAGGAGCCTTCTTTAGACAGAATGGAGGCAGAGGAGCTGAGTTCAGTGTGTGCTGCAGGCTGGGGAGATGCTGTCCCAGACAGGAATTAATCTCAGTAATTTCTGTTTCCTTAATAGAACGTATTCAGGGAGCTCTGTGCGCTCTCCTTTGTGTCTGAACTACTGAGGCAAACAGAGGAGCTTTTTTGCTTGATTGTGGGTTGGTTTTTTTAGATTTCAATATCCCATTAAGCTCAGTTTCTTAACTATGAAATAAAGTTCTAGCCTTTGACATTCAGACTTCAGCTAGATATAGCAAATATTGCATGGCCTCACAACTGAGAGTCAATTGCTTTTATAATCAGTAAATATTGTAACTAAAGCTTTATGTGGGCACTTTGGAGTAAGCCCTTAAAGTGAAATTTAATAAAAGAGTGACAGGAAATTATTCTTTCCTCTTTGTAGTTGTATCAATTGAGTTCTAACACATAATGTTGATAACTGGTTTTGTGTGTTTTGAGGAAGCTGGGATTCTTTCTTTACAGTTTCATGTAGTCAAATAGACTGGTGTTTTTCAAAGTATCCTTTTTGCTTAAAGTTCACTAGGGGAGTTCTTTGTAGCATCAGTTCACAGTTGCACAACTCCACTCGTATGTTGACACGAAGGACTCCTGGTGCAGTAGCAGCTCCCATAGCAGCGTTCTGTGTGGAGTTCAAGCATGTCTTCTATGATACTAGTGTAGTAATTATGGAATAATCAAGAGCACAGTAAGCTATCGTAGCTCTCCAGCGATCTAACGTTAGCCACAGGTACAACATTGCACGTGCATCTGGTTAAGATCGTGTGCAATGAGTGCGTTTGCCTCTCATTTCCCAATAGAAACTTGTTCCTGTTCCCACTCTGCCAAAATCCCCTGCGTGCCCGGCGCTGTGTGAAGGGTTAAAGCAGCAAGGACGAGGGTGTCGGTGGAGCTGGGGGATGAGGCGGCAGGTTGTGCAGAGCCAGCCTGTGTCACAGCTGCGTGTGATGCTCCGATGGCAGGAGTGCTGCACATAATTGCTTCCTTTGACCTAAAATAGGAGTCCTTTGCTGTCAGGAGAAATCTCCAGCTCTGTATCTGGAAGTGCTTTTGAGCAGAAAAGGGCCTGATGTCAGAATAAATCATTTATAGGAAGGGAGAAGTAGTCTGGCTAAGGCACGGTGATTACAGCAGCATTCTGCTGGAAAGGAGGTCAGTGAATGAGCAGCTTGAGACAATACTGGAGTCTTAAAGTCACCCTCAGTGCTGCAGTCAGCGGTGCCAGAGCTACCGAGGGCTGCGCTGCTCGGCCTGCCCTGTGTCACCCTGCAGAGCCCAGGGCACGCGTCCCTCTGCGCCCCCAGGGTCAGGGACAGGAGCAGATCTTCGCAGCATCACCTCATTATTGGCATCTAGAGTGGAGCTGGTTTAACGCACTCAGAAAAATGGAAGATGAAAACCCAGTGGTGTGCCTGCCTTCCTTTCCTCTCACATGGTGGATGCCTCGCTTCTCAAGATGTAACCTTTAGATAGCTTGAGATTTGGTGTGTGAAACCCAAGAATTTGGGTCAGTGCAGTGAAATAACTGAAGATATTGGCTTCATTGTCAGTGAAGGGTTAATACTCTGCGTGTTTGGCTGGCGTGCTTAGTTAGAATAACTTGAGCAGTTGGGATGTGGCTGGAGTGACTCCAGTTAAATGGGCTGGTAGCTCCAAAAGTCAGCTGGAATACAGGAAATGTTTCTGTGCAGCTCTCGCTAGAGGGAGCTGAGCTACCAGTTCATTTCAAGTAAGGTGGTAGTGATAAAACCAGAGAGAAACTAAACATGGTTTCCATTCTGCCCGTCATTTATGCTTGTAAAATTAGTTTAACATGTTTCTTAGATGAGACTTCTTTAGAGAGGAAAACATAGACACAGCTTTTTAATTGACATGGTGTACTGAAATAATAATGAAGGTTCAGCAACAACTTGTAATGGTAGCGATTTAATTTAGATGGCCACTAACTTGCATGTGAAATGTTCACAGTGGTCTTGGCATGATCCGTGTTGCTGAACCACTGTAGCACCTGGCACAGGTGACACCAGGAAAGATGCCGATCGGGATCTGTTAGAGGTTCTTTGTGTTCTCCATCCCTGTAGGACTCGAACGCTGCATAAAATAGTGAGTTTTGTTTCTCTCCCTTCTCACAGAAGGGAAACCGGGACCCTGAGAGAGTCCCATTCGCAGTGGTGTGTGTGTGTCAGAGCTGAGGACAGGGTTCAGCCCCGGGGCTGCCGCTGCTCACAGACAGCTCGGCAGCGCTGGCACCGGGCTGTTGTCTGCCAAGCTTGAGTGACACTGGCAGAAATGTCAGCTGAGCCTGCACTTGCCCTTTCAGCATTTGCAGTCTCATGTAAACCAAACACTTCTAGCACGATGATAAATGTTACAGCTGGAGAAACCTCAGCATCATGCTAGTTCAAAAATAAAACACGTCCTGTGGGTTTCGAGGCAGGCGGTGACACTGAGCCGCTGTGGTATGTGGAGCATCAAATAGCTGCGCGCACCAAGGAAAACGCAGGTAGGATGCTCCTGTGGATGCTTTTCAGAAACTTCCCCACGTTCCACAAAGGGATAAGAGGAAGGGATCCTTCTGGCATTGTACAGAGGGGAATGGAATTTTTGACCATGTCTAATGGTTTGATACTCAAAACTGAATGAAGATAATAGCTGTGTTTTGTAGAAGGCAGGAGCTGCCTAAAGCTTGTACCATAATGCTTTGTGAATTGTGTTCTTTTATTGATGTTCTGGGCAGGAACTAATGGGCTGCTTTAATTTAGATTAGCCAGAAGAAGCTGAAGAAATACGAAAAGGAATATCATGCCATGAGAGAGCAGCAAGCTCAACAGGAGGATCCAATAGAACGATGTGAGGTAACGCTTCCCTGCTCCAGCCTGATGTCACACGCGGTACCTGCAGGAAATTCCTGCTTTGACTCCTTTTTCTTTGAGGTGTTTTCTTTATTTTGTGTCCAAATTGCACGCAACAGGGGAATCTTCTATTATACATGAACACAAAGCGAATCTCTCTATATTGGCAATGTTCATCAGTTGTTTTGGGTCCACCTTCACAGTTTAAAAAGAAATAGTATGAATTTGTATTTGGGTGTATTTGTGCTTGGGCACAGCAAGCATTGTGTTTTATAGACAAACAGCTGGGAAAGCCTTTTTTCTTGATTAATTTTGTTTCCCACAGCGTGAGAACCGGCGCCTGCAAGAAGCAAACATGAGGCTTGAGCAAGAGAATGATGATCTCGCACACGAACTGGTGACCAGCAAGATTGCTCTGCGGAAAGATTTAGACAATGTAAGACGTGTCTTGATGCTGTCTGGTGGAGCCAGGGCACTTAGGGCTAATTCCTCATTCCTCCTCTCACTGCAGAGGAGGCACACGAAGTACTTTTTATCTGGGTGGGACAGGATTCTGCAGACTGATGATACATGGGCCTGTGTCAGCGGTCCACGGGAAGCGGGGCTGCGGACCGAAATACTCTGAAAAGCATCTGGAGTCATTTGAGGGAGAGGAGAGGGTCTGAGCCTGTACCTGAGCAGTCGCTTTCTTCTCTATATTAAAGTCTAGCAGCAGCTAAGTCAAGTCTTTGAATCGCCACAGAGATAATGACATGGATGCTGTTTTCTGTTTTCCTTTAGCTGGTATTCTTATGAATAAGATTTCGCAGCAGACAGGGGTTTGCAAAGTGCCTCATAAACCTGAGAGTCTGAGTCTGGCTGGCTCTCAGTGGAATCGGATTCTCAGGTACCTTATGCAGCTCCGAAAATGTTTTTGTGGTTTCCAGTTGGCTTGTTGGAATCTGCCCCTGTGAACTCATCATCCTGGGTTGTTTCCCATATCAGGAGGAAACTTTGGGTTGTCTTTGTGTTACAGGATTATTTTTTAAGCTTACTGTCCCATTCCCTCCTTTACATAATCATGTTTGGGAGATTTAATTAGGATATGCCTTTTATTTTACAGGGCGTGCAGAGACAGAAAGATCCCGGCATTTCTAGTGCTGGTGGTAGGCTAGAACGCGTTTACTCTGCCTGCTTGGGGAGATGAGGGGAAGAGTTCAAGTGCTTGTGTTTTACCATTCTTGTTCTGTACCAAGATAAGTGCATTTCTGAAATCTCAAAGGAAAATGACTTTTGGAAATCATACAGTGCAGTATTTGACAGGCTTCAAAACATTTCGGCTTATCTGCTTCAGAGAAGTCAAGGTTTCCCACGGTCTCCTGGAAACCTGCTGTTGGAAAAACATTCATAGTAAATGTTGATGCTAATGGGTCAATGTTGCTCTTAATGAGGTTGGGTTTGACTTTCGGGTTTATTACATCTGCTGCTCTTTAGTGTTAAAACCTGTGAATCACAGGGGTATGTTCTAGAAGCGGGTTTTTCACAGAGCATTGCTACGTTCACTTCTGTTCCCTTGGCCTTCCAGTTCATTAAAGCCAGCTCGCAGGGCCGTGCCGCCTGCACCCGCGTGGGCTCCAGCAACCACGTACCGAAGCAGCTTCTCGTGTCAGCTCTGAACTGTTGTTTGTGGCTGCTTGAGCCTGTGAGACACAGTTGTGCTCCTACATTGATTTGTTGAAATGGAGAGCTGAGAGAGGAAAAAAATTAAGCAAAATCTTTGAGGTACCTCAGTGGCTACACAATAGTCGTGCCTTCAAAGATGGTAACCGATGTTGGCAGCGTTTGGGTTATCCGCAGGAGATGGGGAGGTTTGATCCTACTTTAGGACCCTGATAAATTCTTCTAATTGGATCCTGAAATGCTAAGTTTCATTCTCCTAGCCAGATGTCCTGAAGGAAAAGTACCAAGGGCCACTGCTGAACACACCTTTTCTCCTACCTTCACGGCATCTCTGAAATCTTGCAGCCCAAAAGATCAAAGCAAAGCATTTGGAAATACAAGAATTTCCTTAATATTCTTTGCACTAGACCAGAAAATAGGCTTCATTTTTCTACTGTTGTTGGACTCTCACATCCCAGTTTTCTTTAGCTTTAAAACAGCTTAAAAACCAGGTATAATGAAAAGATGTTCTCTTTGCCTTCTGTTTTAAAGGACCAGCAGGACTTTAAGGGACTAAAATTCACTTTTTGATTTGCTCCCTTTGAAGGGAATTTGGTACAGCTCCTTTCTGCAGATTTTATATATCAGTTGAGTTATTGATCTATTTTTATGTAGAACTGGCACTCCTATTGGGAAGTACTGCGTTGCTGTGTGTAAGACAGGAAAAGGTGTCTTGTCTTTGCAGAGAGAGTTTTCAGTGCTTTATAAAGAGCCAAAGATTTTTCAATGATACATCTTGACCCAAAAACTGCCGTGAAAAAGGATTGCACAGCTTCTGGTGGGACATCTCTCTTCCTCGAGGGGGCTCGGACTCAGTGGTTGCTCTGGCAGCTGTCTCCTCTTGCAGTATTTTCTGGGTGACATAATAAAGATGGTCTCACATCCACTGGTAGGTGTCATGGAATTCTGGGGGTTTTTAACATGTTCTAGAGGCGGTTTTCATTAATTCCGTTTTCATTACAAGGTTGAATGTTTGCAAATTAAACGTAGGCCTAAGCTGGTTATAGTCATCTGTCCATCTTGCCCGTTGTGATGTTGTCTTCAAAATGCACTGGTCAGCTTCCAGTCTGGGTGAGAAAACAAAACTGATTTCTCTTTGGAGCGATCTCTGCGGCAGTTCTGCTAAAACTGATCACTGAATTCAAGGAGGAGTTTTGGAGCGCTGAAGTGTAGTGGTAATATTTAGAGAAATAGTTTTCAGAATGAAGTTTTTTTATTAATAACAATGAACAGACCCTTTTTACTAAGGATGAAAAGACTGCGGGCTTGGCTGTGTCCTGGCAGCGTCTCACAGCCAGGAAGCCTCTGCTCAGTGCTGTGCTCTGTGTTCCAGGCGGAGGAGAAGGCAGATGCTCTGAATAAGGAGCTGCTAATGACCAAACAGAAGCTGATTGATGCAGAAGAAGAAAAGAGGCGCCTAGAAGAAGAATCAGCTCAGGTTGGAGGCTTTTCTGTCGTTTTCACGTTTCTGTGCGGCGCAGAAATTTAGAACAAAAAGGTGACAAGTGTGGGAAGGGCTTAATGCTCTAAGTCATGCTTGTCCCTCTTCTGGAGTGTAAAGCACATCAGCAAAGAAGAATTCTTCACTTTCCTGCCAGGTGCTTCATAGGGTAGTGAATTTCTGACTCTAAATCATGAAGGCGCAGGCTGTGCCAGAGGCGGCCGCACACAGAGGCGGTGCAGGCCTTGGGCTGTCAGCACCGGTTTTTAATACTTGCTTCTGTTAGGTACTCAGGGTTTTCTCCTTTGGCGTGGCCACCAAAGTCCGGGTTCGCCTTGTTTGCATGGAGCTGAGCTGGATGGGTGTTCCTGGGCAGAGCAGAGCAGCGAAGGAGGAAATACCACCTGCTTGTTTATCACACGGTACAAATAAACAACCTCTTTTTCCTGCAGCTCAAGGAAATGTGTCGCAGGGAACTGGATAAGGCGGAGTCAGAGATCAAGAAGAACAGCTCTATTATTGGTGACTACAAACAGGTAAGAACAACTTAATGATGATGTGGTTTGCTATCAAACTGCAAGACCTTCTCAGGTATTTCAGGAGATTTCTGGAAATAAATGTAATCTGCACTATGCATTTGAGGAGACATTTTAGCTATTTTAAATGGGAAGTTTGGGTTTGCTTTTGTATTTTCTTTTGCTGAGACCCAGAGGCTTGGTGGCCAGTCCTGTTTGCCCCTGATGTGGGTATTTGTGGTCCTCAGTCAGCACAGCCCAACGCTGTTCAAATGGCTCTGGGGTATCCGAGGTTCGCCTCGTTCTCTCCCAGCTTCCCTGCCTCCAACAAATGGTAACTGCGCTTCAGAAATAAAAAAGATGCCTTTTTCCTTTCAAAGATTTTGCTTTGGAATTAAAATCATAAGATATCAGGGGAGCAAATTCATGTATCTTTTTAGTGGGCCAATAACCTTCAAATCATTGTGAAGTCTGCATCGCACAGATCTCGAGGAACGAGCTGGTGTTTTTCCTGCTCTGGCTGTCTTGCCTCATTCATTTATCCCAAAGGCAAAAAAAAGAGCCGTGCTATTCCTCACCTTTTCTGGCTCCTTTAGTAAGACCAAACTGCTAATAAATTATGTTGAAACTGCATCTTTTCCTCCGGGCATAGAAGAATATGTAGAGAATGAGAATATGTACAATGAGACAACTTAATGCAGCAGCCCAATTTTCCTGGCTTTCTAAGAGCCCTCAGACTATCCATGTTAATATTCCTGTAGCATTTATTTGCGCTTTAGCATTCATTTGGGAGGAAATTTGCATTTATAAATGGTCTGGTAACATAATTTTGCTTGTCAGATTTGTTCCCAGCTGAGCGAGCGACTGGAAAAGCAACAAACCGCAAATAAAGCTGAAATTGAGAAAATACGGGTAAGAGACCACATAGATCCACAGTCTACAATGTTTTAATATCTTAGCAAAATAAGACTAGAAGGAACATTACTGAAATGGCGGCTGAAAGAGTTCATTACTGACTTACAGTTTCAGAAAGAAGGATATATGTCAGTTCTCCCATGCTATATCTGTTAGATGCTAATCTTGATGCTGGGCAATAACAACTGTTACATTTTGAGGGATTTTCTTTTCCAGAGGAGATTTCTCTGTCTGTCTCTTACCATAAAGTAACACGTAGGCAGTACAGAGTCCATTATTGTAGCGATACAGTTTTACCAAAACTACATCAGTGTTTTCCAGAGCCCATAAATGTGGGGGTGGCAGGAGTTGCTGCTTGGCTGTGCTTCCCCAAAAGTACCTGAGTTTGCAAGTCGTTAGTGGTCCCTCTCACGTTGTGCTGCTCTTCCAGAGCAGAGGCAGGAAAAGGCTTTGATCGTACGGGCAGCGCTTCACCGCGAGCATTCACAGTCAGGTGTTTACTTTAGCAAAAAGTGGATGACTGCGAGCACTGCCGCGAGTTCTTCAATAAAGAAGGCCGTGTGAAGGTTGCCAGTGCTGCCAAGGACGGTTCAGATGAGGACACGGATGAGGAGAAGGAAACGCTGAAAAACCAGCTGAGAGAAATGGAGCTCGAGCTGGCCCAGACCAAGCTGCAGCTTGTGGAGGCGGAATGTAAAATACAGGTAACGCTCTGGAGGTTCATTTTGGGGTGTGTGTGGTATGTCTGCATTCCTAGAAAAAGATGTGTGGTGTAGAGGGATTGGAACAGATCCTGTTGGTTGAAACTGTAACCTGCTATTTCCTGCACGGGTTATTTAACCAAACATTGGGTCTGGAACTGGTGTACGCAGACAAAATAATTGAAACCGCATGAACCGTATTCACCAGCTTGTGCAGCTCCCAGACATCTGCCGGGCTGCAGTGCAGACTTCCTGACGGATCTGCTGCAACTTCTTGGAAGAAATCCAAGCTCTGACAAAGTACTGAATCATGCATTTCTTTATCTCGCAATTGATGGGAAGTGAAGAAGTAACATGTGACAAATGTTAGATGTGTTTCTTAAAACATGCTTGGAAAGCACTCCAGGCATTTGAGGTATTTGTGTAAAATGTGACAAGGTTGTTCTTTTAGCCTAAAACAGGTATGTCGGTGCTGCTTGTTCACAGAAAGGTACAAATGAGTTGGTAGAAAGTTCACCTCCTGTGGGAACAGCTCCTTCTCAGATGGGAAGGAATTAAAGGGCTCGACATACTAAAGCAAGCCGAATGTTTCACTGAGGGCAATGCCATGGCTTGTTTTGCTTTTCAAAGCTGTTCTTTTTTCTTCATCAGCTTGTTGTGCTACTTTTAATTTATGTAAGACTTGTTTAACTTCTAAATTGGCCAAGAGATTGTAGATGTCCTAGAGCCTTCTGAGTTTAACCTGTATAACCCTGTGCTGCGAATACACAACAAATTAATGAAATGACTCTTCTGTTTGCAGGATCTGGAGCACCATTTGGGTCTGGCATTGAATGAAGTACAAGCTGCAAAGAAAACGTGGTTCAACAGAACAATAAGCTCTATAAAAACAGTGACTGGAGTCCAAGGAAAAGAGACTTGTTGAAAAGCAGTTCTGTCAAACTCACCTTCTTAACACAACACCTTTTGTTGCCTTCCTTGGCCAGATGTTTAATTCTGTGACATGAGAGGACCAGAATGTAAATAAAATAGAAACACAGCATGTCAGGATTTCATTAGGTCAGTGATAAAGAGGATGGAAACACGAGAGAGGTTTTATTGCTAGACATGGGATCTTCATACTACTGATATTTACCAGGTGATGTAGCTAGATGGAAGCTCTTCAGAGAAACACTCCATTCTGCCGTCTGGCTGGAGGCTTTTCACAGACTAGGTACGAGAACTTACCAAACCCTAATTGTTAAGTTTACATATGATAGGTTTTTTTACAGTTATAACCTTTTTTAATATTTTATTTGAAAGGAAAAGTGTCACTAACAAAGTTAAAAAAAAAAGAAAAAAAGAAAAAAAAAGGAAAAAAGAAAAAGCAAACAACAAAAAAAAGACAACTCTAGCAAGAACTACTACAGCAGTGCCAGCGAGCAGTCCCCAGAGGTAGGGTATGGAGAGTAGGAGGTGACATGTTTTGCTTTATGAATGGGGATGATTTCAGCATTCCTGTCGAGCAACCCCACTTTTAGTAGACGCAGCATCCATCTCTCTGTGTTTGGCATCTCTTTCTGTTACTAATCAATTCTATGCAACTCCAGGCGTTTTTGGCATGGGCTGCCAATCAGATTCCCCACCTGAGGCCGGAGACTTGTCCAAGTGCTAGACAAGAATAATCAGAATCCTGAGCAAATTTCCGTTTCACTTTTGTGTCATATTGTTTGATCCACATATCAAGAGCGTTAAAATCCCCAACACCGGGACTGCTATTAAGTACTAATGATGTGGATGGTCTGACATTTGAGTCTTTGTTTGTTTTTGTCAGGTGTTCTGTTCTGTGGTGTGTGTTTGTTTTGACGGGCTGTAGCCGGCCTTCTGGGAAGCTCGGCCAAAGCTTCCGCGATTTAGTTTTGCACATAGGTATGAATGGGACAAAGAAACAATAAACTGAGATACATGCGAGGCAAAAATCACTGCGCGAGTGTAGCTGCGAGCATCGATAGCTGTCCAACCCGCTCCCCTGGTAACATGGTCCAAGGTTGTGTAGGTCATTTTTCACGCTCGATGCAGTTGCACTAATAGGTGCTAAACGTGCTTGGATTTCTTATTCATTGGATTGTCTTGAGTTCTCACCAGAAAGCTGTAGAATGGAGTTTTGCACCTTGTAATTTTTTTAATTTATAATGGTTTGTGTTATGCTGAAGTATCTATTGCATCAGTGGATAAATTTTGTGTGCAGTGTGAGTATAAGCTGGTAACAATAAGAGGCACTGGTTTGTATATAAAGATATTTGGTTTATTTTGTATTTCTACCTTTTTCTTGTTTACTGTACTAATGCTAGCTAATGTACTCTGTAACTACGGAATAGAACATGCTATGTCCAAGCTTTTTCCTTAACTGCATACATTATCTCTATTGTTTAATACCAAAAAAAAATACTGTAACTCCATCAATATTAGATGCGTGGACATTGTGGTAGCATAGTTGCAGTGTGTATACTTTATGAACTGAAATATAAACTAGTAAAATTGTATAACTATTTTGTTGTTTCATTTCATTTTAACAGGAAATTAAATATTTTGCGATATAAAATTAATTCTCTTCTCAAAGTAGAAGCGGTAGCATCTGGAAGCTTCTCTAGGGCTGAAGGTAGAGTCATGCTGCAAAGGGCTTTGCTAAAAAAGTCTTCATGTTCTGAGTGTTGCCAACACTGTTTTATGTAACAAAATCTATGGTTTGCTTTGAAAAAAGAAACTGCAAAAATGACCTTGTGCAGCTTGAGGCTTGTGACTCAGTATTTCTCAGACACGTCCAATTTAGAACAGGGTTGGTTTTTTTCCACGGCCCTCCAAATTCTGCTTGGATCTGCAAAATAAATGTACGCTCGCTCTGCTTATCATCACCAGTAGCAAACTGTGTGGGGTCAGGTGTTGTTCAGGTCCCGTTCACTAGGATTTTCTGGTCACAGCTGCGTTGGGGTTCAGCCGTGCGACGGGATGGCCGCGCTAACTGGGTCGCGGTGCAGCGCAGGCTCCCCCGGCTCCGCGTGTGCTGCAGAGATAACGAGGAGTGGAAATGTATTTTTGTCACCAAAACGACCAAAGGTGACTCTGAAAGCAGCCCTGCTCTAGGAGGCTGTTCTCACACTGTCACTTTTCCAACCGTACTTTTGGGTTAACAGAATGGCATTATAAGATTGTGCGTGTCTTTGCTGCTTTGTCTTTCACAGAGGTGCATCTCTTGGTAACTTCAGCTCTGCAGTTGCTCAATAATTACAACTTTGGGAGAAAGCGTGAAGCTAAATGTAGGAAGGAGGAAGAACTCGAGCCCAAAGTACTTGATCTATTTACCTTCCCCAAAGGGACGGGGAAATAGCGTAGCTTGCTTGTTCCTCCAGAAATGAGGTATTAACAGGAGGAGAAAAGCTGGCTTATTGTTCCGATCTCTTCCACTCCCTCAGCTAAAACTCAAAACTGCATGCAGCATATCCTCCCTGTTTTAGTATGGACGTGTAACATGCTTTGAGAAACCCATTTTTTGTAAAAAAATGTCAGCCAGTTTCTGGTCATTATGGATTATTTTAGATATCTACCTGAAGGATTTTGATATTAGGATATAAATACTATCAATGTATTTCACATCTGACTCCATCTAAAATATCCACAGCTAATTAAGAAAAATGGATCCTGTGGTGAGATGCACATCTGTTGGAGTGCAATGACGTGAAACATGGAAGCAGGTCGTTCTGTAAGAGGAGGAAGATGAATTTGCAGATATTCAAGACTATGATTAAGCAAGGTAAAAAAAAAAGACAGCTGCTATAAGCACAAGTATTTTACACAGCTGTAAAGTGAAAAGGAATGAGCGTATTTGGCAGCATTCTGGTATGAATAAGATGGTTAGTTATTTGCTGGTAGTCAATCACCTTTCTGTTGACATGTGCCTCTGAGCTGGTTTTGTGCACTGAACTCAAGATTAGTGCCCGGGTGCTGATGCTGGGTTTAAGTCTTGTGTGCTCCAGGCTCCGGCTTCCTAATGCTTTGCGTGTTTGTGCTGCATCATTAAGCTTCTTTGGTCTCTAACGTGGTAGCTCTAGTGTTACAATCTCATTTTTTTTGCAGAACTTCTTGGCTGCTCAAGGGTCTGCAGCTGGAAGTGGATATTCAAGTTCTATTAGAAAGCTTTACCTTTAGGCATTGCTGGTAAGCCTTCTTGAAATTTATATAACCACCTCCCTAACTTTTTTTAGCTGCCCTTCTTATCCACGGCAGTGATATAAAGTTCCTGTTATCAAGACGAGGATTTCGCTCCATCTGTTCCGCAGCTTGGCTCGCGTTCATCCAGCCTAACTTTAGACACTCGCAGAGGTGCCTCATGTAAGAGCCTAAACCAGGGCGGCTGCGTGTCCCTGTCCTGCTTGAACAAGGGCGCTCATGCGAGCAGCCAGACCCATGCTCCTTCAATTGAAAAATAACAAAAATAGAGTGTCTGTGTGCACAGTGGGGATTGCCTTCTACTTTAAATGTTCCTCTTTTTTCCCTCACTTTTTGTTGTTGTTGTGTAGTATTCCTTCTGTATTACCGATCAAGGACTCGGCCTACAAAAACCTTCAAAACGTTGCTAAAATTCACTGCTGCCTGTCCGTATGACTTTGAGGAATGAGATCTTGATTTTGCTGCATTTTCTGCATGATAATGAAATATGATGTGTAATCTTGTACTGAAGGGTTTTTCTTAGGATAATGTGGCCACACAGGTGCATCCCTGTTACAGGAATGGCAGGAAAGCATGGACTGTGCGAAACGTCTGCTTCTCGCAGACATTCAAACCCGCCTGGACACCTTCCTGTGGAACCTCAGCTGGGTGTTCCTGCTCCGGCGGGGGGATTGGATCTTTTGAGGTGCCTTCCCATCCCTGACATTCTGTGATTCTGTGAAAAGCATGACTGCCCTTGTTAAAAAAACATACTGCATTTAAGAACATTGGGTTCAATATTGAAAGTGTTTTCTCTCAATGTTCTAAGTTCTTGAACACAAGAGCAGCAGAACAGCGCTGACTTCCAAGTTCATAATGCAAATGATTGTCTGATATCGATTTACTTGAGAAGGGGCAGGGCGGAGCACGCGAATTATGCAGCCTGCAAAGTCCCCTCAGCGGGGCCGCGCGGCCCTCGCCTCAGTAGCGCGCGGCGCCCTCCTGATGAGTGGGGGGCAGAGCCCGAGAGCCTCGCAGCGATTCCTGATAGGCTGGCGCTCTGATTGACAGCAGGAGCAGCCCTTGAGAGACGGCGCCTCGTGCGGCTGGTGTTGGGTGTCACCCTCGGCCGCCTCCCATGGCGCCATCTTGTTTGCTAGAAGCTTCCCGGTAGGTGGGGCCCGGCGGTTCGCCCAGGGATGGGGCTGTGGGGAGGGGGGCAGAGGGAAGGCGGGGTCTGGCCGAGCAGGGGGGCTGTGTGTGGGCACACGCTGGTGATGTTTGTGTATCTTGCTCAGAGCTGCTGGGCCACCCTTGACCTGAGGCCTTGGGGGCAGTAGGGGCCTTTCAGCGTTCCCATTCGCTCATTCCCCATATGGTGTTTGCGGGGATCCCCGTGTCGGGTTGCTCTCCCTGAGCTCTCCCGAGCATCTGCAGTGCCATGTGCTGGTGTCTGGAGAACGCTAGGGCAGGAGAAGATGGCAGAGGTTTAGAAAAAAGTGTTAGTTGCTGGAGATCTGTGATGCTTTGGGGCAAACCTGTGCTGAGCTTGGTAGTGCATTGATGGTCTTTGTGGCAAAGACAAAATTTTGTCATTTGCATGAGATTTCGATTGCCTTGTTGTTTTTGTTGCCTTTTGCAGACAGCACCGCAGGCCCCTCAGGGTGAGGGAGGTGCTGAGGTCTCCTCATGTGCCGCAGCAGCACCTGCTGCTCTGGGGGTTGCTCTTCATACTTAGCACAGTTGGGTTTGTTCCTTTCTTGCGCCAGCTTTGCTGTGAGGTGAATTGAGGCCTCCTGAAGTGAAAAGCTTTGAAATAGGGTGTGAGAGCTAATAAAGCACTGCACGCTTGAACCGTTTGATCTCTAAGGTGATGAGCGGCTGCCTTGTACTGCTCTGCCCATGGAGACCCTGCACAACAAGAAGCCAATCAAATCACTAACTGCTGAGCAGGTCATGGCAGTTTGTGGTTTCCTTCTCCCTGTTACAGGCTCTGCTGAGTGTTGGTTGAGTTCTGGTGCTGGAACTACAGAAAGCTTGAATGAGGAAAAAACTCCTTTTCTGTAAACGTTAGAATCGCTGAGGCAGTGCTTGTATAGATGTGTTAAAGGGGGCTGTTTCTGTGCAGAAAAGAGGGACGTGACTTCTGTCTTCTGTGCCCTGAAGGCTTACGCTAGTTTAAAGAAGTGGTCTTATGTGTGTGGGAAAAAAAATTACTACTGCTTATGTGTTTACGCATGTAATGCATGCAATGTATTTATACATGGTAAAAAGTATTGTAAATAGAACTTTTATGATTTCTATTCCTAAAGCAACAGGAGAAGAATATTATTTATTTGATCTCTCACTGAGGACTGCCAGTTTGCTAACCAATTTTGTGAAATATCATTTATTTTTAATTGAGTAATTGCATTACACGCTTTGGCCCAAATTGGCATAGATGAAATTGCTGCAGATGGCACAGGGAAAGTCCTGGACCTTGGAAGACTTCTAAAGAGCAATGCTAAATAGCGAGGTTTTTAAGAGAAATCATCTTTCTTGAATGGTCTTTTAATGTTAAATTAAATGTTCTCTGTGCATCTAGGGAGCTAAAATCTGGTTTAATAAAATTCGGCAACTAGGTAATTCAGGCCATGAATTAGCAGAATCTGTCAGGATGCCAAATAGCATCCAGCCAGAGATGCAGATTTCAAGATAATATTTCTCTTTGTCCTGCCTTACCCTTACTACCTGTGCTATTGAGTCTGCTTGGCATGTCATATCAATTCTATGTATGTCAGAGAAGAGGTAAAGAAAGGAAGCACTTGAAGGTGCATTTCTCATGCTGCACTTTTCGTTTATTTGTGGGTTTTTTTGTCTTGATACACTCAAATCTGTGCTGCATTTCTGTGTGTCTAATGATTACAAGTCCTAAACCTTCAGTTTTGCTACAAAGCACCCTCTTTGATGAATATTTTCCATCTTACGATGTGCAGATGTACAGTGTGGTAGAATGCACTGAAGGGTCACTCCTCCGCAGTGCAAGTTCCTTTGGTGCCAGCCCTCACATGAGGCGTTAGTGCTGGCGTGAGAGGGGCAGATCTGCACCCGGTGGTCATTGCTGTGGTGTCACATCTTTAGTTTGCAGCAGTAGGGACAGAGTGGTTAAATTTTAACGTACATTAGGCTCTTCTCAATCCAGTAGGAGTAACTCAAATGGTTTTGCAGTAAAGACATCCTATAGCACTATCCTTACAACTTTTTGCTATATATAACTCTGCTGTAAAACTGCTGCTTTTTGCTTTTTGTAGTGAAAAGTTTTTGTCATAACTGTGCCAGGAGCTTGATGTTTTGTAGGCAGGTGATGTAGGAAAGATGCCAACCGTTTATTTGGAGATACACTATTGCTGATTGAGCTTTTTCTAAGAGAAGGGTCTGCCTTAGGTTCTGTCCTAAAAGGTATTTGGAACTAGATGTAGATGTAGTTTAACTCTGTGCATGACTGTCTCTGGAAGCAATAACTATTCGGACTACACGTTGTTTTATGGGAGTGAGCATGCTGTCTCAGTTATGGTGTTGCAGAGGGTTCACCTTAATCAACAGCTTGTATGACAGAAGTCGTGATTTTTAGGCAGGTTCTGCAGTGCTTCAGATAGAATCACAGCGTCTCTGGACTCTCAGACTCCAGAAGGTGCAGAAGTGATGAGATTTGCAGGCTGCCAGATAGGAGCAGAAGGCCCTCATCATATCGAGTGTACAGTTAGTGTATACCATGAATACATCAAAGCTGTGTGTTTAAACTCCCTGCTGTGAGTGTCTGTTAATGCATAGAGTTGTCTGTGAATCCGGGGTGAAGGACAGGCTTGGAGCCAGATAGATACATAAATGAATTTTGGGAGGTGACACTAGAATGACTCCTGATGGGATTTTCTAATGAATTTGGCCAGTTTATCCCACCTAGGGAAAACTGCTGCGCAGTTCTCATTCAATTTCTGTGCCTGAGAAAAGCTGGTAAAGTACTTGCTGAGATGAACCTAAGAGCTGTGCCACTGTCAGCTTCCATGATGTGAGCAAAGGGCTTTTATCAATTCTTTTAAGAATACCATAGAAAACCACTGTGGTTTTGGTGGTTTCTGGCTGATGAGAAAAGAGGGACGTGACTTAATGTCTTCTGTGCCCTGAAGGCTTACGCTAGTTTAAAGAAGCGGTCTTATGGTAATTTAATAGTGGTGCACCAGTCTGAATGGATGAGAAAGAGGAGGAGGATGAAGGCTTGTTGCTTACAGAGTAGTATGTATCTGAGCTCCCCACCTACCCAGGGCACGGTAGGACTGCTGCGTAATCCCCCTGAGAATTCCTTGTGGAACAAGATCTCATCTAGCATGGAGGGGAAAGGATAGTGTTTCCACGAGATGATGACTGTGTGTCTCCCTAAGGTGTTTTTTGCATGGTACGGTGAAGAATGCAGCATGCTAGAGGGGCTATAGTAGCCTCTGCCAGACTTCTATGAATTATGGATGCGATGTCTGCTGCACAGACACGAACAGCAAACGGTAGAGCTCCTGAGTGCCTGCAGTCTCAGCATTACAGTAACAGACTGTTTTTAGAATCTACTAGCAGCTCAACAGCCTGCTCTGATCTCTTAATGTCTTTAGAAGTTACGTGGGCAAGTTTAGGTTGGCTACAGCAGGATGGGAATAAAACTAAGTAGGAGATACCAGGCAGTTGCACAGTGAGGCGAGATCGAGGTGCCCACCTCATTGTTCAGTCTAGTCAGTATTGTATTACTCCTCCCTTATCTACCCCTGGTTTCATTCCTGTGAGGCTACAGAATGTCAGTCAGCTGCTGGAGTGGGCCCAGCTCCTGTCACGAGCTGTCACTGACCAGCCATTGCCAGGCTTCTGCTGAAGAGCTGTCAGCCTTCTCAGCACCTCCGAGATGATAATCCTGAGGTAGCTTTCTGAATGACCTCTTAATAAGCTTGCTAATGTTAAGCATGTACATAGGTACAGTATTATACTGATATTTAGAGTAAAACTGACCTCAGTTTCAGCCGAGTGTTAACGATGTTTTCTTAACTGACTGTGTTCAGTTCTTTGTGGATCTTGTGTGCTAAATATTTGATGCAGCTCTGAATTTTAAGTGACGCATGGTTTAGTGGTTTTTGGTACAGTGGTCCCTCAGTAGTTCTTTCGTGCATGACTGACTGGTTTGCCCCACAACAGCACACTCAGGTGGCTGCACACTATTTTGATGAGTGCACCAAGTCTTATTCTGGTTGTCGTATATACTAAGCTGTGGGGTTCCATACATCACAGTTTATTAAGAGCAATCTCAGCTTTAATCAGCTCACAGCAGTTTTTAATCCTTCCTCAAGGTTGATCTCCTCTGAATTTGATTAATGACCTCTGCACTGAGACTTGAAATGCTGAATTACAGACCAGAAGAAACACTTCCAAGAAAATATAAGGGCATATGATAAAATGACTTCTCTATCTTCCCTTCTAGAGTAAAACTGTTCTGTAACTCCAGGCAACTGGCCATACTTGTATATTCCAGTAAATCGTGTAAAGTTTAATGTAAGTTGCAAGAACCACACAATTCTTCTGGTATCCTCAACTCTTGCCCTCAATGGCTCTGGACAAGGAAATTGCTCAGATTTGGTTCAGACCTCAGGGGACAAACTGGGACCACAGGAATTGAATGTTTAGAAAATAGAGTGAAATGAGCGGGGCAGGAGAAGAAAAAAAGTTTGAGAGAACCTTACTCGTTCTTTATGTATCCAATGTATCTTTTAAGAAAATAGACAATGAGTTTTTTCCTTTGTTTTTCCTTTCTTTCCTTTTTTTAGCCGTCTTGGCTAGTCTCATCACAGCCTTCTCTGGGCTTTGCTGTTGCCGCTTCCATTGGCTAATGGCCGGTCGTATTTGTGTGCAGCAGCCCTTGCACAATTCAGTCCTGTGTCCTCTATGCCATATTTGTGAAGGAATGCATCCTGCTTGTTACTGCATGAATGTGCTTTAGGTTTACATCTCAAAGTCACCACTTTGCTAATAATAATCCCTAATAAAACTGCAACCTTAGGAAGTGCTGTCTCTATTTTCTGCTGAGCCTATTACCTGACTACAGTAGAAAGGACTTCGGTGGTTTGGCTTCCCAGGCTTCAAAAATCCTTAAAGCCAGTTTCCTCACTGTAAACAAAAAAAAGCTCAACCCAGTCATATAGCCATAATTTCTGTTTACAGAGATAAGCCTTTATTGTGTGCTATTGGAAGCAAATGGGACATGGTTACGGTTTTATATACAGAGAAGTCTGTAGCATTGGGTTACAATCAGTGGCAAATGAACCAAGATTACAGTGCAGATTGAAGTGTTGTGTACAGTTAATAACAGTGGCTGGCGTACACACCACAACACAGAAGCCAAATGAAGCCAAGTGTACAGGGTACAGCATCACGTGAGGAAGCAACTTACTTAATGTACAAAGAGCACTCCATTTACTTTACATTTGCAGGCTTTTTTTGGCTAGTGAGTAGATACGGCTCAATTTAAAATTCAGTGTGCAGTTATTTTTCTTCCCACTCAACTGCTACCAAATTAAGACAATTTGAATGTTCAGATTACATTTTAAATGCTATAAATAGCTAAGGTTGTCACCGAATTACTTTATTTGAAGTTGCTTTATTTACAGTATAGTCAGGAATAGTTTGTCATTGTTCTCTACAGATTACAAATCGGGAGAAATCTTAAATATTTTGAAAGTAGGCTGTAATTAGACCACAAGGATCTCCTGTACTTCATTTGGAAGTTTAATTCTGGGTAATTTCTTTTGAGAGAGATTTACTGGGAAGAAAGATGGAATTGTCCAGCATATTACTCATTTGTGGACTTTGCTCTAGTGTTTCAGGTTTAGATAGTTCAAAGGTCATACTTCTTTTTATTCCATGCCATATCCAACCTTAGTGTAAAAATAAACACTGTCCCTCTGTGGATAAATAAATCCATCTGTTGGCTGCAGGTCAGACCTCTATTGGTGAAAGAGATTTAGAAAAATAGACCTTTTCTTTAATGTTTACTATGCTGACCCACAAAGGAAAAGTGAAATTCATTCAAGTCTAGAAACAGAAATACAGTACAAGTGATTTATAGAATTGCATTCCTTCCTTCTACAAACTTGCTGAGCATGAAACACTGCCCCAAAGCACTGCCTCTGTCTTTTCCTTGTCTTGTAGAAGTAATTGCCATCAGAAAAATAACATCATGCTGGACTGCCAGATTTCCCGTCTGCCTTCTTGTGTGCAGACTGTTGGTAGGGCTCTGCCTCCTGAGCATTCTTTGCTTAAGAGTTCTTTAGATGGATGTGTGGTGGTAGTTTGCGGTATACAAGGGGGATGTTTTAGCCCAAATTAGCAGTAATTGTTTTAATGGATTTGACCAATGGTGATTTTTGGTGAGTGGAAACTCAACTATTAAAAAACCAAAAAAACCCAAAAACCCAACAATGCATGAGCTGGCCTTGGAAAACACCAGCCTTTCCTCACAATCGCTGCTTCCCAGAGATGTCCTTCTCAATAAGGGGCCGGTACATTTGGCAGTACAGGTTTCATGCTCAACTTTGTCACCAAGAACTGGACAGGACTTTAAAAGCATACAGCCCATGGGGATTGCTCTGCTGTTGTATTTCAGTGCTTTTGAGAGCCCCCCCACAGCAGTGTTGCTCTCTTTGAAGTGCAAGTGTCCCAGAATGGCTCTGGGACAGCTGGAGGACAGGTGACATTCTGGAGTGGAAGTAGTAGTTAAGCACCAGTTGTTGGCCCCTGCAGAAGCTGGAGAACAGAATTGCTTCATGGAGAGCTTGTCAACCTAAAACGCTTAGTCAGTTTGATCAATAAATATTGACTTCGGGTTAGGATCAGAAATAGGACACTGCACTTTGGAACTGGAAGACAGAGTCAGCTTCCTCCCTTTTCTGTCCAAAAGGAGACTGGCTTTAACACATTTGTCCTTAAGGACCTTTGTGATGTCTGATGTACAACTCACTAAGCGCATATGAGTGTATATGTCCCTTTTTTCAGGGAAGAATAAATGTATGACTGGACAAAGCTTCGAGGCTTTCTTTTGCAGTCTTTTCAGTTTAAACATCTGTGTCGTGTTGTCCCTGAAGGCATATTTACCCACTCTTAAATTATGCAGCATTGCCCAGAGAATGGCTCTGTAGTTGATTATGCTCTCTGCAGTACAGCCTCTGTTTTCTTCCAGTATATGTATATTTCCATGCAATAGATGCTATTAGAAAACTACACTTGTCTTTATCCTGTTATTTTGAGCAAGGAAGCAGTGATTCTAGTTTAGAAACACAGGAAATAATCTGTACAGCAAATCAGAATTTTCATAATAAAATTCATATCGCTAACTTTTCAAAAGCTGTACCGCTCTGAATGCTGTTCTTTAGCCCACCATTATTTTGCTTTGAGCAATATCACTGTCATCTTATAAACAATTCTTCATGGAAATCACGGAAGAAGAATACGCGCTCTCCTACACTGACTGTATTTTACTGTGTTAGTTTACAGGATGCCCTTACAGAACTATAAGAGCTATTGGGAGTGCGCAATACACACATTTCCGTATGCATAGATCGTTAAATTGTAACAGTGCCAGTAGAAAAGCAAAACCTGCCAAGATGGTCTGTTCCTTTTAATTAAGCTTGATTTATATGTGCTTCTTGACTTAAAATGCAGTTAGTGTCCACTGCTGAGATGACACAGTACCCTGAGTAACTTTGTATTGATTATTCTTACACAAGCTTGTGCTTTTCTAAGAACACAGAAATGAGCACAAAGAAAGTAAGTACATATATCAGGTTGTTTCCATGGAACACTGTTAACCAACTTATTCATAGCAGCTTCGAAGTATGAAGTTGAAACTTACCTTCTGCTCTACTCCCTTCGAAACAGCTGAATGCTATAATTAACTCCCTTCTAGCTTAAAAAAATAGAAGTGGATAGAATGTCAAAAGATGCTTTTCTGGTAAGATGAACGTACTTTGTCATAACTAGTTACACCAACATTGGTGACCTGAAATATGTACATTACAACATGTAGATGTGGAAGCAGTATCTGCTTTTCCTTGTTGCCATGCTGTTCTGTGTTAAAGCAAGTTGTCTACAGTACTGTGGGCATTGTGAAAATAAGTTACTAGTAATCCTTTACGGAAATTACTATTATTCCTTTCCTTGCCTTCCCAAAATTCAGTTGCATGCTATATACACTGCCTGGAGCAGCCTCCCTATTTTGGACAGGGCTGCATCAGGAAATGTAATTTGTTCATTGGAATTTTCCTGTTCTTCCTCCTCTGAAAAACCTTCTGTCCTGGGCTTGTTTACTGAACAGAAAAAAAATAAATTAATTTCCTGTAGTACCATGACTAGCAGCTTTTTGGTCTGTTATATGGCTAGCTTAAAACTCTTATCTAATTTCTTATAAACTCTTGAAAAAACAATACCATCTCCCCCCTCCTTTTAGTTTACTGAGGCTCCTGGTTTACCAAAGCAGACATAAATCTCCTGGTTCTACCACAGACTCTATTAACAGACTTGGAAAAGGCAGTGCAATATTCCTGCCAACTTCCTATCTACAGTACTCAACCTTTAGTGCTGGAGAAGGGCATTCTAGCTTCATTGTTTTCTTTTCTTGCTCTCTCTTGCCTCAGTCTCTTCTACAAGGACCAGATGTATTCAGCAGGCATGTGTTCAAGTAGGAGCGGCACTACACGAACGCAAGGCAGCATAAGGCACCTGGAGCTTCTAGATCTAGGTAAGAGGCAGGAATGAGGCTTAAGTCTATGCTGGAATTGAAAACTAATTGCAATTCTTACTTATTCCAAATCCCCTGTACCAATGAACAAAAGGTAGCCAGTTACATTCAATTAATGCCTTCTAGTATTAGTGTAATTTGTTCAAGTAGAGATAACAGTCAAGAGGTTTTCACAAACATGCACTTCTGGCTAGCTGTGAAACACTTTGATGTTGTTTACTTACTCAGCTTAGAAGAGACTGTACCTTCCATTTGCTTACTGCCACAAACTTTTGAAGTTGGAAATCAGATAAATTCACTGTCAATCTGTGGTTAAAATTTTTACGTGCTTTTAAATTCTTGCAACTCTTGTTTATCAATGGATTATTAATTAAACATGGAAGAGAACTCTCCCACTGAGAAGGCTTCAGTCTTTGCAACAGTTTCTGTAGACTTGATGGTTTGTTTTAAAGTACAGTATATATGACCTTAGATTGTTCAGAGTTAAGGCACCAAATAAAAGATAAAACAACATCTAAAATAAGAAACTTGCTTTAGAACTACACACATCTCCACATACCACTTCTGGACATTTAACTCCTCTTAAATGTCAAGGTAAACATGTGGTCTGAATGTTTCATACACACAGGAATTGGAGAAAAAAACACTTTCCTAAATTTATATCTTATACTATGATTAACCTTTTCTCTTACGAACTCACACAGCTACTTCTGGTATGGCATTGTGTTGCCTACACAGTATGAGACAGGCCTAGCAGAAGCAGCACCCTTTCTCCTAGAAGACCCCAGACTAGAAGAACAGGCATATCTGTCCTACTCATGGTTTCATATCATCTTAAACATCAGTTACAAAGGAACAACTGAATCAGTCCCATTTCTATGAGCAGAATGGGAAAAAGGAAGATGCTTCAGAGCACTAGAAAACGTGGACATAAATAGGTATGGATTTAGATGAGACAAATAAAGCTAAGGAGACATAAATTCTGGTGTTAACTAATAAAACAGCTTTGTGATGACAATTCTGTTAATGTCAAACACTTAATTACTAGTGGTTAATGTTGAAGGGAAAGTACAGGTGAAAACTGCTGCCACAGTCCATAGGTGTAGGACTTCAGGGCTGAGTTTCTCCAGTTAATTGCTCTAAAATGACTGTTAACAGAATTTTCACCTTACAGTAGGGATCAGATTCACAGCAAACTAGATGTGCTAAAACAGAAGAATGAAATCAATGAGCTGCTAGATCAGCCATCTCATATACTATAGATAGTGGACACAACTATAATACCCCTTTGCTTTGCTTTAAACAGGTCAATAAAGTATCTCATTTTTCAATAGATTTATTCAGCAGGAAGCCCAAGAGGGCCCGTATCCTGAACATTTGAGCTGAGTTACTGTTTTTTAAGATGGTACAACCATTCTTACAGAACTCCTCAGTGAGTCAAGCAGAGAGCTCGTTTTCGTTCTTCTGATGCCAGAGAGGTCCTAAGTCAGCTTAATGCCTGAGAACAGCAATCTGAACTTCATATTTACGTATCTCATCATGTATCCAAAAGAATCCACTGCAGCAGAGTTCTGTGATTCTTGTGCCGTTTCCCAGAGCCACCGGAAATAGTAGCTGGTTTTATAAGCTGCTTCTGTGACTTGGAACTCATCTGAAGCTGGGATATATTTTTTCCCTTGATTAAGTAACAGGCAACTGTCTAGAGAGAATTTAGCTAAAGGCAAGAAGTTCTAATACTGAATAATACTACCAAGCAAAAGAGACAGAGGGAAACTTATAATTTTGTCTGAGTAAAGACTGAAATACTATATTGTCTGATGGGTCTTCATTTATACGCTTCCGGAGAGATGTTCAGGAATCCCACCTTCAGACTGTGGTGATCTACAAGCTCTCAGAAGTACAGATGCTGAATTACAAATGAAGCAAGGGACACTTTCTTTCAGGGGATGGGTGACTGAAAAGACAGAGACTGCCAGGCTCACTCTCCAAGACATTGCTGGGACTGGATCAGAGATGGTACATTAAAGCTGTTCACATTTACTGCTATCTTGGAGTTTTAGAACAAGTACCAAAAGTTTGATGTTCCACAGTTGAACAGCCAGCAAACAGGAGACTTCTCTTCACAGAATCACAGAATGTCAGGGATTGGAAGGGACCCCGAAAGCTCATCCAGTCCTATCCCCCTGCTGGAGCAGGAACACCCAGATGAGGTTACACAGGAAGGTGTCCAGGCGGGTTTGAATGTCTCCAGAGTAGGAGACTCCACAACCTCCGTGGGCAGCCTGGTCCAGTGTTCTGTCACCCTTTCTGAGAAGCAAAAAGTCTCAAATAATTTTAGATTTGTGCACTTTTCCCCAGTTAAGTTCTTTCAGTGGCTACAAGATAGTTTTTTATTAAGACACACTTTATATCTTTTTTTCCTACCAGAAGGCAAGTGTTATCATAGAAAGAATCCTAGTCTCCAGTGGTCAGAGCTACCAGATCAGTTTTCACAGATCTTTCTAAATGAGTAGAAATAGTCCCTTGGCACATGAGTAAGTTGAAATATTTGCAGGAAAACTTGATTCTCTGAAGATCTTCATAGGCTGATTAAAGGTTTTTAAGAAATCTAGAAACTTCTATGTAAAAGTTCTGTAATTCGAGAGAATCAGTTTTTTACTGGGATGTTAGAGAAGATGATCAGAAAAGGCAGGGAAGGAAGACAGAATTCACAGAAGCAAAGGTATTCAGTTGCACTGGAAGTCATGGCAGCAGGGTTTAAAGCACATTAAGTGGGAGCCATGACAATTGCTGAATCACCTAATTAGCTCACTTTGGCTACATGACAGCAAATTAGACAGATTAGAAACCACCTACCCAGGCACTAAATTGCCTTTGTGAGGGCTGGATGGTGCACTGTGTCCAACAGAAATTGCTGGGGCAACAGAGGCTGCATGTTCCACATTCCCTTGGTGAGCGTAGGCAGGCCCCTCTCCATCCAGCTGGCACAAAGCCCAGCAGTAAGGTCTCCATGTTCCAGCTCCTGAACGTGTGCTTAAGGAAGCCAGCAAGCATTGGCAGAGGGGCCAGGATGGCAGGAAGCAGCTAGCCAAGCCCTCCAAACCAATCTGCTTGCCTTAAAACCTTCTCTAGATAGAATGTGTCTGGAGAATTCTCATATGGCTAGCAAAGTAGGAAGTCCCACCTTATTAAATACATTTATATGACTAAATAAAGAAATCCTGCCATATTAAACAGATTACTTCTTCAAAATTCACAGTTGCAAGAAGGCAAGTACCTACCGATTACAGGTTCATATGCAAGAGCAGCTAAAGGCAAACAAATGCCGTTGTAACAATGGAACAATCTATATTTTAATCTCCCCATTCTGTAAACAGCCTCACTTTCCTCCTCCAAGCAGACAACTGAAGCTCACCAGTTGTTCTTCCAAAGTCAATGGTAATGCCATTCACCTCCAACACAGACAACACGTTAACCAGGTCAATTCTTGTTGTCAAGCTCTGGCTTCTTTTAATCCTTTAAGCGTCAGACACCCAAATACTCCCAAAATACACCCGATCATCTGGTTAGCTAAAACTAGAGCTAAGGTGGGAAGTGTACAGGCAGACTTTCCCTGGTGTCCTATTTATATATGTACTAATTGAAAGGAACTTTTTCGGAATTATTTTCCATGAATCAGAAATTCAAGCTATGACATTTCTGCTTCACTGAAAAGGTACCACAAAATAGGCAACAATATGAGCAGCTGCACAAAACATATTTAACTAGGTTTACATGTTTGGCTGCTGGGTATACCCAGAAATACAAAGCTCGGCCATAAAATAGACCTCTAGTCTCACAGAAAAGGCACTTTAGACCTTGCTTCTGTGAGGAGACTTCTAGAAGAAAACCTCAAGGGCCCAGTGCTGGCTCATGGTCATCCTGCTGTCCCCAGGACCCCCAGGTCCCTTTCCCCTACACTGCTCTCTAATAGGTCATTCCCCAACTTACACTGGAACCTGGGGTTGTTCCTGCCCAGATTCAAGACTCTACACTTGCCCTTGTTCTATTTCATTAATTTTTTCCATGCCCAGCTCTCCAGCCTGTCCAGGTCTCTGGATGGCAGCACAGCTTCCAGTGTCACCACTCCTCCCAGCTTGGTGTCATCAGCAAACCTGCTGACAGTCACTCTATTCCCTCGTCCAAATCATTGATGAATATATTGAATAATACCAGCCCCAGTACTGACCCCTGAGGCACTGCACTAGATGCAGGCCTCCAACTGGACTCCGCCCCATTGACCACGACTATAGTTACCCGGGTCCTCCTTCTTGCCCTTTTTGAAGACTGCAGTGACATTTGCTTTCCTCCAGTCCTCAGGCACCTCTCCCATTTCCCAAGACTTGACAAAGATGATGGAGAGTGGCCCAGCAATGAGACAGGTTCCTAGGCAATCTTGCACCTTAGGATCTGATCACTGATTCCAAGTGGCTGCAAACCCCAGGATTTGGGAGTCTTACGTACACTGGGTATTTCACGTGTCAGGAAATGGTGTCTCTCCTACTGAGAAGGGGGCAGCATAAGCAAGGAGACAAATTTCGTACGTAAGTACATGCATGATGAACAAAAACGTATTAGAGAAACTTAATACCTTTTCAGTGAAAAAAAGAAGATCCAACAAAGCGAGAATTTTAAAAAAGGAGAAGAGTGGAATCTTAGGATTATTAGAGTTAAAAGGGTAATGACAGAAAAATACGGAAATCCATAGTCAAAGCACTCCTGATGGAAACCAATACAAATGGTTTAAGCTGCCAAGTACAGGCCACAAAGAAACAGATCAAATGAGTCAGCAAGACATTTTATTAATCAGTCCTTGAACTGGACAGTGCTTGTCAGGCTGGCATCAGTTAAGCCTAGGAAAGAATACTCCAGAGAAGTTCATTATAATGCACCTTAACATTGCCTTGACGCATAAAAAATACTGTCTTGTGAAGGAAACGGAGCAGCCCGCTGCTCCGCTGTCAGCACTGCTAAGCCTGACAGGCTGAAAGAATGAGTTGAATTTTAAGTGAGCTTCAGACCAAGCCCCAAGTTTTCATCTGCTGTTATCTTCAAGGTGCAAATCTGCACCACCAAATGGCAAGGACGTTCTACTGGCTCATCACTTGCACCTGCAAATGTAATCAAATGGTTCTGTGCTTTCATGGCTCCCGAAGTTCATTTCCCCAGGTGCAAATGTATAGGCCACTTGCAAGATCAGTTTTCTGCCAAGAGCAGCAAAGCTAACAATATTTAACAGCTATCTTTCTATATCTGGCTATGAATTCTATCCAGACATATCCTGAGTTATGGATAACCTACACATGCAGTTATTTACTGAACTAGATGTTTTCAATACTGAAATGAAATCTAGTTTATTTTTGCTGTTATATTTTGATGCAAAACAACAAGCTCTGGGCCTGATATACTACTATATATTCCATAACAAGTGTTTTCCTGTTTTACATCAGTATAAACTGTGATCAGTCAGGGTTTTTTAATGCTTTCATCTCTGAACTGAGACCCTAAAATGCTATTAATAATACAACATCATCAACTCCCTTCCTTTTGCCCCCCCCACCCCCCCCTTTAACCTTTTTTATATTAAAAAAGTTGTTTCCAGCAACTTCAAATACTGCAGGTACTGCAATTGTGCAGTACTGTACTATGCAACTTTGCATAACACAAGGTTATATAAAGGCAAATTTAAAAAAACCCACACTAGTATTTTAAAAGTACACATATCATGTGCACCATATAGGTCATAATCCAAAACAATTTTAATCCAAGTAAAATATTTGGTGAAACATTTACTACAGAACTAAAAATAGTTATTTATGGGTGGCTGTATCCTAATTTCTAGCCTTAGAAAATGACAGCGAAGCAAATTACTCATGCAGAGTTAAATCACTGCCTGCCTTCCTCTCCTCCCACTGCACCCACAGAGGGAAGCAAACCTGGCTGCTTCATTAATTAATTGGGCCTAATGCAATTTGATCTCTGCAGATTTTAACTGTATTATCATCAAAGTCTTTCATTCTGCATTTGGAGTTTAATAGTTTAGGGAAATAATTTCTCTATCAGTTAGATAATATCACACATTCCTGATAACCATGGTGCAGCTTTCGGTGCAGCCATGGCTGTGGTTTGGTACCTCCCCAAATGTTCTCCCCAGGTATGCAGGGAGGGTAGTGCCTGACACACAGGGCATCAATACAGCTTTTAATGCTACATAAGAGAAGAATCTTTGAAGGAGAACAGTCTGTTGATAAACCCAAACGATTTCTTAAAAGTGTTAAGTAATATTTTCTTTTTTAACTGAAACGGGAGTATTTGAAGTGGCCTTGAAAAATACAAAGCTGGAATTCAGACCTATGTATTATCTGTTCAAACATTTAGTTAGACAAGACAATAAAAACATGCCATATACAAGATTGTCACAGGTATATGAGATTATTAGAAAAAAAGCAATAAAAATATTCTTTAAGCTGAAAATAAAATCTCTTACCTTTTATATCACGATCTCAGCTTACAGTCACTACATTTCTGCTTATTTTATACAAGTGCATATGGCTATGAAGGTCCGGAGAGAATGAGAATAAAGTGGTATTAACCTGCTGAAAACTGCTTAAAAGTCTTAAGCTGCAACATATAGATGTTCCAATACCATTTAAAAAAAAAATCACCTTTCAGTTATTGCTGATTCACAGTCTCAAAATGTCAACATACAAATATTTAAGAGGAAAAAGCTCAGTAAATTTATAGCAGCAAAGTTTTTTGAACTGGATGTTTACCAGATAACTATGTTTTCCTATCACTGGTGATTTTAAGAGACACAAAAGCAATCTATTGGGAAGTCAAGTTCAGGCCTGCCCTTTTTGTGTCTCATTTAACCATGTGGGGAAGAGGGAGAGAATACATCATTTAGTTAGATTTTGGAAAAAAAATATATTCTATGTTTTTTCTTCTGCCTTTTTGCTACATTTCATGTCCGCAGACGTGCACAATGGTACGAAGCACTACTGCTGCAAGAGTGACCATTGCAAGTCTCTGTAGCAATTTTTATAGGAACCATGCAAATATAGTATTAAAATTGTAAAGTACTTAGCTAGTGAAAGTGCAGCATTCGCTGCTTAAAGCAGGCACTCCGCTAGGTTTTGTTGCTTGGTTTCGTGCTTGTTCCCCCCCCGCTCCCCACCACACCCATCTTGCCCTTCAGAAGTATATACACATCTATTGCTATGTACCCAAAGAAAGGACTGTGGCTTGGAGTAAGTATTGCTTTTCGTTAAATGGAACGAAATTCCACAAGTGAGAAAAAGCATTAAAAAAAAAAAAAAGAAGGAAAAAAGTTGAGATTCCACGTCTGAAGTTGAGAAATCTCAAAACGAGCCACGTTCTTGCTTTTAAGACATGTACAAAATGCCATTTCGAGCCACACAACCTGATGGTTCTAGAAGTCAGAGAAGAAATCTTGAGGGCCCAAGTGAATAATAAAAGGTGCGATGCTGAGAGGCTGGCAATAGGGACTGTCAATGAAAAAACCACCTACAGTGGGAAAAGAGCAGAGAAGCAAAAACTTCATGTTAATTTCAGAGAGACTGGCTGAAGCTAAAGCTCCATTTAAATTTCTCTGCTCTTTCAGCTGCAAGTGGAATTTTCATTGTAAAATGGGCACTTTGAATTCTATGAAGGTATTGAAACATCTAACACTTCCAAGGTTACCACTTTCTAAACAAAGAACTGACAGCTCATTCATATTTTCAGTAAAGCAGAGAAATGTAAAATATGCAGCAAGGGGGCAAGTTTACAATGTGGTTAGTAACTCCCAACAAATGACAAAAATAAAAAATGACTTCTATAAATCATCTGAAATGACTGCCATCATGTTGGAAAAGAGCATAGCGCCCTCCTTGGTTTTAAAATAAGAGCAAGTTACTCAGCTTATGAATGTTCATTGTATAGAATTGGTTCAGAGAATATTTTGTTGAAAATTTTACAAAGCTGGGGTTTAAAAAAATAGCTACAAACAGTTGCCAATCAGGGGAACTCCAAAAGGGGAGGAGGGAGAGAAATCTGTGCAGAGGCAAGATTCCTTTAATGAATATTTGATTAAGAAAAATGGGCTCTTATCAGCCATGCTTTTTCTGCTCCGTGATGGCTTCCTTTCATCCATAGGCCAGCAAAATACATTGTGATTTACGAGCACCACTCGTGTGACGACATCCCCAAGACCCTGCTCTTCAACACTAACATGTGGATGACGACAGCAGGCTCACCGCTACTTGTCAATACACCTACAATTTTTATTAAAGTACCACCAACACCAACCGAAAGTTAGAGCTATGGCAAAAGAAAAACCATTTAAGATGTAAACACATTCCTCAGCACAAATACTTAGCTTAACAGCTGCAGTTAATTCCAAAAAAAAGCAGCTTGTTACATAAGCCACAGCTTATTAAGCTTTTCTAATGTTTCTTTGCCTATAATGGGGGGTGTAGGGGAAGAGGAACTTTACGTTGCTTTAAGCACCGTTCTTACACTCTCTTGATATACAAAGCTCCCCCGCCTCAGCAGCGGAGTCTGTTGGAGAACAGAGTGCATCAAGGCAAATCTTTAAAAGAGCTTGAACTAAAGCAAACCTACTGAAAAGCAATGGGTGAGGTCCGAGTAGAGAAGTGCAACCAACAACGCTGCTTATTTTGTGGGGTGATACCTTAATAAAGACTACTTGGCACCCGCGTTAGAGCCCGCAGCAGCTTTTAATGCAGAAGTCGTGGAGCTGGGGCCTGTCCTGGAATTGCAGACAGGTGCACGCGCTCCTCGGCGCCAAGAGGATTCCCTCGCTTTGAGCACCAACCCTTCGAGAAGTACTGGCCTATGGCTGAAGTGTGTCACTTTTCACAGCAGCACTCAACAAGAACTGGGACAATTAAATAGCAAGTTTCCATGGGGACCTTGTTGCTGCTTTAGATTCTTATACATGTAAGGGGGAAAGAAGAAGCCTTTGTTTTAATATAAGATCGACAACTCAAATGCTTTCTGTAGCAATGGTGGATGGAAAATCAAGTGTGGGCAGACAATCTGAAAGTGAAGAAGGCCACAAGAACAAGTGCAATTTTTTTAATTTTTTTTCTTCCTTTTTTTTTCTTTTTTTGTAGAAACAGAAAAGAAAGGAAAACAAGTCAGTTTTTTGAGCTCTAAAGAAACTGATTGGAACATTACTGTTGTCCTTTCTCTGGGCAATACAGACTTAACTGTGCATCTCTGGAATTACATAACAAGAGTCCTTCTGTGGGAGCTTCCCTTGTTTAATACTTATTTCACAGAATGCAACCTAATACAGAGAAACGGCCTAAGATTAACTTCATTGGTTTTGTTTGTTTTTCAGTATTTCGTGTATGAGTGAAAAGCCTTCCTGGATAATTAAGACTGTGTCTAAACTCACAGTAATGCTGATCTCAAAGGTTACGAGGAAACTCAGGTACTGATGTTTAACTATAAAAAATAAGATAAAACAATATTTTAACCCATATTTTACTAAGTTTATTACACAACATAATATTTACAAAGTTAAATGTTAACTGTGAAGTTTCTATTGTGTGGGGGTTTTTTTTCTAATTTTTATCTTTTTAAGTAACTGTGCCCTGCATTTAATAACCCTACAGCAAGTACAGGTCATTAACTGAGGCTGTGTGACTGCATGAGGAAACAGGCAGTACTCTCGTGTTACAACAAAACAGTTTATTTGTGATCAGTGTTTTATATTCTATACATCCTTCACAAATTTAATTTTACATAATCGGATACTTCATTTAAAACGTAAGATTTAAGCTTCTAGTTCTTCCCTATAACAGAAGGCTGGTATAAGTTATTTGAAAATGAGGTAACATTTCACAGAACATTTTTTTTTCAAGTTTTAGAGAACTAAATTTGCATTTTGTTAAAATCAAAAAGTAGGAAAAAGATGTTTCTTTACAAATGACTTTGCTCAAGTATGTGTTCAAAGAAAACAGGATAAAAAGGCTTTTTTTCTTCTAACATTCTGTACTGTACTGTGTTGTTCAATCAATAGGAATTAGCTTCTGCCATTTGCTAAAAGAATGAGTAGTGGGGAACAGGATATGTTGGGAATTTCATAACTGGTAACAGAACCATTCTCTTGGGTAAACCTACAGAGAGAAGAAAGGGAGAGGACTCCAAATAAGTTTAGTGATCCAAAAAAGTCAGACAAGAGCTTACAGTATTGTTCTCATTAACCTTTTCCAGATCAGTCAATCAATGTGATTTTAGGGTGCAGAGACCCATAAACAGTAAAACTTCAACACTTGGCACTATTTCCAACAGACGATGAGCTTAATGTTTGCTTTTATTTTTGTTTTGGTGTTTGGTAAAATTAAAGTAAGCAGAACTCTCAAAAGCAGAGAGTGTGCTTGGACTTGAAGCTCTATTTCATCATCTCCATGATAATTCATCTCTACTATCTCATTCTATGCTCTGAGTTAATTTCATAGGCCAATTACAGTTGCAGACACTCTAGACAGGCACTGCTGTGCATAAAGGAACTCACAGGGAAACTGTTGAGCACTTTTGATAAGCATCCAGGTAGGTCAGCCAAAAATCAAGCACCTACACTAAGTTCTGCATCTGTTCCATTATTCTCCATCTCCTCTCCTGTATTGAAGCGGCAAATCTGGAAAGATTAATATCTGCCTGATTTCATGATTATTACAGAGTTCTTGTGGCCTCGCAAACTTCTGCACAATTAAAAGGTGTTTTTGATCTTGCCTATTTAAATTCTAGTATTTAACCTATGTATCCATTTAGAAATCACAAAGCAGCAACAGCAGGTATTCCAGAGCACCAGATGATCAAAGTGAAGTTTCCCAACATGCAACAGCTTACAAAGGCAAAGAGACATGTTTACCTTACAGCCAAAAAGCATTATCCCAGTACTTCGCATCACAATCGTAAGACATTAAAACCAGAAACTCTTTATGTGAAAAATGGGGGCATTCACTTCCACAATGCTTTGAAGTCAGTGATATGTCACATATACACAGCTAAGTGATTAAAATACAGCTCCCCAAACAGGAATCATGAGAAAAAAAAACCAAAACAACCACAAAGCAGAAGAAATGAATGAATGAAAAAAGCAGGAAAAGCTGACAGGAAAGCTGGTAACAATTGTACTCTTTCCTTCAGCAGGGAAAGGATTCCTCATACGTCACTGTGGGTCCCTGCTTGTAAAAATACATGCGTGCAGGTACCACTCATCTTAGGTACAGTCAGTGCCTACTGCTTGGAAAGAACCAAAAAAAAAAAAAAATCTATATCATGAAGTAAGCCCTTGACTCAATTTCCTTTCATTTTTTCCTTGA